>NC_064921.1:467030832-467338980 GCF_023897955.1 Schistocerca gregaria
CTGCAGCAACGCCCTCAAACAAAAACTTTTTGAAACCCTCTTGTAATACATTTAACGCCAAATTGAAGTTCGTTGCATGTCACCTTCACACTGTCACAATTTTAGTCGCTACGTGTTGAATCATACCAATAGCTTTAAGAAAATGTGATAATGGAAAATGAAAAGAATCAACAACCTATGACATAGAGCTTAAAAATGTTAACGTTACCTCCTCTAGGTTTACTGTGCTCTTAGTTCAGCGTAACGAAGAACTCATTTTCTACACTACGAAAGCATCAGTTTGGAAGCATCTATCCTTGTCCACTCTAGGTGGTCAGTGTTTCTGAAGTCAAAGAAAGCTGATTTTTGTAGTACCGTGTTAACGTTGTTTCAGGAGCGTCGATACGGGTGCATCCGGCTCTGACTACCCACAACAGAATTCCTGAGTCATCGCAGACATGCAGCCCGGCAACGACGCAGCAACACGCGTGTCTCCAGTCTTCGCTGTACATATGTATATATAAATGTTTTTGTATTACATTTCCTTTTAAACTCGGATAAGCACTATTGGAGGAACAGCCACTACATACTGTGCCATCCTCAGGTTCTCCAAGGTATGTTGTTACAAATTAAAACTGAAGAGTGAAGCCATGTATCTTTACAGTACTGGACGTTGACCTTGGTCATAACGGAAAAAGTGATGTTCGTAGCGGTCAAAAGAGCAATTACGTTGCAGCTGAGAGTATCAGTCAATGCAAGTTCCTATGCCTGCTCCTCGTAAAAAAAAATCTCCTACAGATTATGTTCTGTCCAACACAGTTGTGTTGTACTAGCAACGCCACGTTAAGGATGGGTGCAGACTATTTACATGACTGACATGACTGATTTCGGCATATTAGTCTAAATTTCACAGACGGTTTTTCGCAGAAGATTTTTCTGAACATTGGTACAGTTTCGCACTATCATGTAATCACAAAACTTTGCTACACTAACTTACACGTCTACATTGAAATTTGCATTGTGTCAATTTATATTTTATTACGAGGTACTCACGTGTTAACTTCATAATTATTGATACACAAATGAACTCTGGAGAAGAGAATGTCTGAATCTTGTAATATTTGCTCTTTAAATCTGCACTGATGGCAAAAAAACCATAATACTCTCCTCAGAACTACAAATAGAGTGTAGTATTTTTTGTATTTGCCTCCACACTAACACGTTACAAGAGATTTCGTTAAAATTATTTTTATTTTCAAATGCTGTCACATTTACGTTTTAGGTAAGAATTATCTTCACATTTAAAAATAAAAAATAAAACTGTTGTGTAATTTGGCATATCTAATGTAAAATACTTTCACTAATATGAAATAATGACGTAATAAAAATACTCATGACAATGTGCTGTACAGCAAGACCACGTGTTGTCGTTACCTTAAAACTTAATATACCAGACATTATGTAACAGTATAGTAAAATAACAGCCACACAAAAAGCCGTTTCGAAGTGGGTAAGAAGCGACAAAGTATGCGACAAAACTACATGTTGTAACATGTCCTGCACTATTACATAAAACATCAGATCTAAATTTTCATTCCTCATTTCTTTGACTGATTACTTCTTAATCTTTAAATATAATAAGAGTTTAGAAAATATTGGTTCAGAACTGGATTAGAGCCACTAGAGATCGCTACCACTTCGATCTCCTCACGATTTGGTTGCATTGTAGTCAGTCAGTCTCGCACGTTCCCGCAGTAGCGGAGTGCTGCCGCTTATTTCACTTACGTCACATCGAAGACACATCGGCGCGTAGGTACACGGAAGTGCCAAAGAAACTGTTGTAGGCACGCGTATTCAAATACAGAGATATATAAACAGGCAGAATAGGGCGCTGCGGTCGCAACGCTTATATAAAACAACAGGTATCTGGCGCAGTTGTTAGCTCGGTTACTACTGCTACAATGGCGAGTTTCAGCGTGGTGCTATAGTCGGCGTACGAGCGATGGAACACATCATCTCCGAGGTAGCTTTGAAGTGGCTATTTTCACATACGACCATTTCACGAGTGTACCGTGAATATCAGCAATCCGGTAAAACATCATATCTCCGACATCGCTGTGGCCGGAAAAAGATCGTGCAAGAACGGGACCAACGACGGCTCATGAGACTCCTTCAACGTGACACAAGTGCAACCCTTCCGCAGATTGCTGCAGATTTCAATGCTGGGCCATCGACAAGTGTCAGCCTGCGAACCATTGAACGAAACATCGTAGATATTTGCTCTCGGAGCCGAAGGTCCATTTGTGTACTCTTGATGACTGCACGACACGAAGCTTTACGCCTCGCCTGGGCTTGTCAACACCGACATTGGACTGTTGATGACTGGAAACATGTTGCCTGGTCGGACGGGTCTTGCTTCAAATTGTATCAAATGGATGGACGTTTACGGGTATGGAGACAACCTGATGAATCAATGGACCCTGCATATCAGCAGGGGACTGTTCAAGTTGGTGGAGGCTCTGTAATGGCGTGGGGCATGTACTGTTGAAATGATACGGGACCCCTGCTACTTCTAGATACGACTATGACAGGTAACACGTACGTAAGCATCCTGTTTGATCACCTGCATCCATTCATGTCCATTCTTCATTCCGATAGACTTGGGCAATTCCAGCAGGACAATGCAACACCAGACACGACCAGAAATGGTACAGAGCGACACCAGTAACACTCTTCCGAGTTTAAACACCTTCACTGGCCACCAAACTCCCCAGACGTGAACATGACTGAGCATACCTATTATGCCTTGCAACGCGCTGTTCAGAAGAGATCACTCCCTCGTACTGCTATGGATTTATGGACAGCCCTACAGAATTCATGGTGTCAATTCCCTCCAGCACTACTTCAGACATTATTCGAGTCCATGTCACGTCGTGTTGCGGCGTCTTTGCGTGCTCGCAGGGGCTCTACATGATATTACCATAGACAGGTGTACCAGTTTGTTCGGCTCTTCAGTGTATAAGTGTGCCCCACGAACTGGGCTGCTACTTGCAGCAGGTCGTCATCATCTGCACTGAAACAAGCGTCCATAATGAATTCATCTCGTTCATTCAGCAACTTATCCGGCTCCTTAAAGTTTTCTGTGTAGAATTTCAGGTTATCCAGCGTGTCCAAGTAATGTTACCTGTCTACCTGCATTCGAGATCTTGATTCTTAATCAATATTTCTACTGTTACATCTTCAGTCTGCAGTGCAACGGTGTCATTGTGATCTCTCCATTGGCAGCAGATTCCGGAATAGTCCGCCATGCGGATCTCCAGGAGAGGACTGCCAAGGGAGGGATGATCTTGAGGAACAGATTGAATAACTAACGAAGGGATAACGTTCTACGAGTCGGCGCGTGGAAGGTCAGAAGTTTACACATAGCAGGGAAGCTAGTAAATCTGAAAACGAACGTGCAAAGGCCCAGGCTACATATCATTTTCAGCAACTGTTTTTGAAAAATGTCGATGTGAAGAAATAGTAACTAGTGCGTTCTTTCTTCACATCGGAAATCTTGTTAGTCCATTCACACCGCCACCACCCAGTGCAATCGGACTACTTCTTTGTGCCACCTGCACTTGCTTCACCCAGTCAGAGAGAAAGATTGGACGGGATGAAAGCTAAAAAATGTACTAAAACTGCTTCACACAGTGAATGTAAAATTATATTCTACAACAATTTCAAAAGAACAATTTCAAATAATTACCGAAAATAGCGAAAAAATATAATATAAAATAAAAATATGAGCACTCTATATCCCCCTTTTCAATGTCGATAATTCGATACATGGAGGAAGTTGAGGCATATATAGATTGATATTTTCGGAAAATATATCGATATTTAACTAGCAACCTACTATGGACCCCAAATTCGAGCCCTGTGATTACTTTCCCACTAAGTTGGAAAGACGCATCATCACTGAACACGATGCGTCGTGCAAAGTGTTATCGTTGACAATAGTATTACGAAGCTCGTTAGGAAATGCCGGACATTTGCGTTTGTCTTTATGACGTACTGCCTGTAACAGATGTAACTTGTGCGGGTCCAGCCATTTTTCAACATGTAACGGTAGCCAAACAAACAGAAGAGAACCAACAGCTAGAGGTACTGAATGCAAACTAGATAATGTGTTCATTCCTCCAATAAACGACCCCTGGCGCAGCAATTGATATTTCTGACAACATGATACTTAGTAATACATATGTTCCTTTTGAATTTGCCTGTAGTAAGCTTTTAAAATTAGGAGATGAGGTGCAAAGTTCTAAGCCTGGCAGAAATATGACAACGATATAAATTAAAATTCCTGCATAAAGAAAAGCTTGAATAGGTTGTCACCATAAAATTCGTCTTTTTGGACAGCTGGTCGTCAACATTTCATACAACGTTAATGAATGGTTTTGAGGAGTCTGATATTTCACTTTCAACAGTAGAGAAATTGATGACTAAATTCAAAAGTCACCAATTTTTTCTTGAAGATTATCCACGAGAAGTATCTCCCAGAACTATAGCCACTGATAAAAACACTGAGAAAATGTACAATATGGCACTGAATCATCGGTAGTTTAAGTTCTCTGAAACAATCTCTCCTGAATTTCAAAAATACACGATGACCTTTCTTCAAGATAACACATGTGCCAAAAAAAAAAACTGTCATAGTAATGATAAAATTGAAGGATGTGGAGTACAAGTTGAAGCATGTCCTTCCTTTTCACTAAATTTAACACCCTGTGACTTCCACTTATTAACACATTTACAGAAAACTGTGGCCAGAAAAGTCTTGAGATCAACGAAGAGGTTATTGCAGTCTTAGATGCGTGTTTTTTAGACGTTTCAGTGAGAAACGTTGGAGAAAGTGCATAGAAGGGGCTACATCAAAAGCATGTTTTGTCCTAACATATAGTGTCTTACACAGATAAATTTTCATGATGTTGACTTTCAGGGTAAAATTGTGTCACAAGTTGCGGAAAATCACCGAAGATATGTACGGTTAGCGAGATAGCAAGAGGCTGTAAAATTCCGAAGCATTCTACGCAGACTTTTAACGGGTTTTCAAGGACATATTACTAAAGACGTTAAGGAATATAATTGTTTGGAATGCAGGACTGATGTCGGCTTGTCCATGTGTGTCTGAAGACTGGCTTGATGCAGTTCTCCACGCCAGTTCGTCCTTTTCAAGCCTCTTCATCTCTGTATAACTACTGCAACCTGCATTCACCTGCACCTGTTTACTTTTCATCTCGTTACCTCTCTCAACAATTTTTACCGCCACATTTCCCTCCAAAACCAAAAGACGATATCTTGATGCCTCGCATGTGTCTTATCAACCGATCCTTTCTTCCAGAGAAATTGTGCCATAAATTTTATTTCCCCCTCCCCCAACTGTATACTCAATATCTCGTCATTAGTTACCCGATCTAATCATCAAATATTCAGTATTCTTCTGTAGTTCTGCTTTGCAAAAGCTTCTATTTTCCCCGTATCAAATTCCCTATCGTCCACGTTTCACTTTTGTACGAGGTTACACTCCAGACGAATACATTCAGGAAACACTTCCTAATACTTAAATTTACATTAAATGTTAACAAGTTCTGTGTAAAATGATTTTCTTGCTATAGCCATTCCGAATTTTATGTCCTTACTATTTCGGTCATTTTACTGCCCAAAGAGCTAAACTTATATTCTACGTTTAGTGTCTCATTTCCGAGACTAATTCCATTGCCATCGTCTGATTTAATTCGACTGCGTTCCATTACCATTGTTTTACTTTTATAACCTTATTTTAGACATTATACGTTCCGTTCAACTACTGTTCCAAGTGCTTTGCCGTCTGTGACGGTATTACAACGTCATCAGCAAACCTCAAAGTTTTTATTTCTTCTATCTGAACTTTAATTCCTTCTCAAAATTTCTTATTAGTTTCCTTCACAACTTGCTCAGTGTACACATTGAACAATATTTGGGACTGTTTCTCTCCCTTCTCAGCTACAGCTTCTCTTCCATGTTCTTCATCTCTAAAACTGCAGTCTGGTTTCTGTACAAGTTGTGGAAAAGTCTTCGCTCCTAGGATTTTACCCTTCTCTTTTAAGATAATTCGTAGGGTCAGGGTTTTCGGGCGTGTTCCTACTTTCCTCTTGAATTGGGATCTTCAGCTTCCATCGATTTTTCCATTGTTCTGTAAATAATTCGAGTCAGTATTTTACAAACATGACTTATGAAACTGGTAGTTTGGTAATATTCACATCTCTCAGCACCTGCTTTCTTAGCAATTGCTATCAAAAGTTCTGAAGGATATCGTCTACTCCGGGACCCTTGTTTCGACTTATATCTTTTAGCGCTCCATCAAATTCTTCTCACAAAATCATATCTCCCATCTCATTTTCAGCGGTATCGACGGTGCCTTTGTGGACCGGCCATGACGCGCCGCTAGTCACGAAAATTGTAGCGGAACATAAAAAGACTGCAAGCCATGCTCTCTCGCCGTCTTCGAATGGGTGACGCCACGGACGCCTCAGGAAACGCCGTCTTCGCTTCGACTCACTGCATGCAAATGTAACCCTCCGCACATCTTTTTAAGATGCCGCACAACGGGCTCCGCCACCAGAACACCTCGGGGGACTTGCAGTGACAACAGAAGGCTCTAATACAAAGCTACTTATCTGATAACAACTAGCAAATGACTCTACCTTTCAACCGCTGGTAGTAATCCACGAAAGTCATACATAAATACATCTAAATACATCGTATATAAATACATCTTTCTTGTAAATAATATAGACAAATATCATAATGTTTTAACCATTTAATAAATGTTGATACTCATACAGCTTATTTTCTTTTCTCTGAAGGTCTCTACAATTTTCCTATAGGCGGTATATATTTTTCTCTAGTTATAAATGCTTCTATAGCCTTGTATTTGTCCTCTAGCAGTTCTTACTTAGCCATTTTGCTATTACTGTAATCTCATGTTTTAGACATCGTTTTTCCTTGGGATAGATAGTGTGAATTACTTAAGTTCGGTGGCAGGAGGAACAGGACTTATGGTCAGGTGAATATAAGGTTATAAATACAAAATCAAGTAGGGATAATGAGGGGTAGGTTTAATAACGAATAAAAAATAGGAACGTGGATAAGCTACTACGAACAACATAGTGAACGCATTATTGTAGCCAAGATATCTTTGCCACTTGTTTATCATCTAACGCACCCCCTAGGGTGGAAGACGTAATATTATTTTTATTTATTTTCTTGTTATAGATCTGTCTTTTTTCATTCTAATATTCACAGAGTTACAGCTATCCCTCTTGCACCAGATGCGGTAAAAACTGAACTGGTCACACTTTAGAATATTGCTATAAATAATGGCTATAGGCCTCAGTTGGTAAGACAGATCTATAACAAGAGAATAAATAAAAATAATATTACGATTTCCGCCCTAGGGGATGCGTTAGATGACAAACAAGTGGCAACGATATCTATCCCTTACATAGGCAATATAAGTTACAAATTGGGGCGTTTACTTAGAGCCCATAATTTCAGAGTCGCCTATTCTACTAGTAATAGTTTACATAGGAATTTAATCCATTCCTTGCACAATAGGAGCGATAAACTTTCCCAATCAGGAGTGTATAAAATTACATGCGGGGATTGTCCAAAATTTTACATCGGGCAAACAGGGCGAGCTCTGAGTGTCAGGTATAAAGAGCATATTCCTACCAGAAGCGGTGACGGTACTAAGGGCTCTACTTATGCGAAACATCTCGTGCAAACGGCTCATGCGCCGAGCCCTCCAGTTAATATCGAGTTACTTCATGCCGAGGTTAAGGGCTTAAAACTGGATGTTTTGGAAGAAATGCAGATCATTAAGCATCTGCAACATGATAAAGACAATATCCTCAATGACCAACTCCTACTAAGAAACAGAATACTTTTTGAAGGTTTCGCACGTTTAATTTGTTCTTCCTACTTGTAAATCTGATGATCTGGGGATTTTCACATGCGTGTGCTGATTGGCGAGCGTGGTTGGTGAAGCTGTTCATCTTTTCTTTTTTCGTCATTTCCTATACGATGAAGGTGATTTTAGCCCCTTGAACACCTCACGTTTTATCCCAATATCTTTGGCTGTTCTCACAGATAGCTTCATATATTTTTCTTTCCTAGCATAAGTAACCGTGTGCGGTTATTTTTAAGCTTCATCTCCTATGTAGCTAATCACTCATTGTATCCATTCTATTTTTGAAATACGTTGATCCATGGTTGGGAATGTAAGGGCTATTTAGCCACGATCCAAGTATAAACTTTCACGTTCTAGTATGCGCATGCTCATTCAAGTAACTTCCCTTGTCTTGCGCATGTGCGTAGGTAGCGGGTCGAGCGTCTTAAGTGAGAGACCATTTGTAGTTGCAGTGTATGGCGGGTCGTGGCCCATCGAACACAAGCCGGTGTGAGGTGGAGGTTACACCATAAAGTTAAGTAATGGTTTAGACTTTGTAGATATGTACTGTTTGTGTTTCCCTTTTTTCGATTATAAATGTATAGTCATGGTGTACTTTTAATAATTGACAAAGGTCTTTTTAGGCACTTGTGGGTTTTATTGTGCTGAAGAAGGTGTAGTTATCTACGCCGAAACCTAGGTAAACATTAGGTCAGAAAATTTAAAAAGGGGACTGGATAGGTTAAAGCTAAATATAGTGTGAATTAGTTAAGTTCGGTGGCAGGAGGAACAGGACTTATGGTCAGGTGAATATAAGGTTATAAATACAAAATCAAGTAGGGATAATGAGGAGTAGGTTTAATAACGAATAAAAAAATAGGAACGTGGATAAGCTACTATGAACAGCATAGTGAACGCATTATTGTAGCCAAGATAGACACGAAGCCCAAACCCACCACAGTAGTACAAGTTTATATGCCAACTAGCTCTGCAGATGAGGAGGAGATTGAGGAAATTTATAATGAGATAAAAGAAATTATTCCGATACTTAAGGGAGACGAAAATTTAATAGTCATGGGGTAATGGAATTCGATAGTAGGAAAAGGGAGAGAATGAAAAATAGTAGGTGAATATGGACTGGAGGAAAGGAATGACAGAAGAAGCCGCCAGGTAGAATTTTGCACAGAGAATAATTTAATAATCGCTAACACTTGGTTTAAGAATCATGAAAGAAGGCTGTGGACGTGAAAGAGACCTGGGGAAACCGGAAGGTTTCAGATTGATTGTATAATGGTAAGACAGAGATTGAGAACCAGGTTTTAGATCGTAGAACATTTCCAGGGGCAGATGTAGACTCAGATCACAATTAATTGGTTATGAACTGCAGATTAAAATTGAAGAAACTGCAAAAAGGCAGGAATTTAAGGAGATGGGATCTGGATAAACTGAAAGAAACAGAGGTTGCAGAGAGCTTCAGAGGTAGCGTTAGGGAACGATTGACAAGAACAAGAGAAAGGAATACTGTAGAAGAAGAGTGGGTAGCTTTGAAAGTTGAAATTACACTCCTGGAAATGGAAAAAAGAACACATTGACACCGGTGTGTCAGACCCACAATACTTCCTCCGGACACTGCGGGAGGGCTGTACAAGCAATGATCACACGCACGGCACAGCGGACACACCAGGAACCGCGGTGTTGGCCGTCGAATGGCGCTACCTGCGCAGCATTTGTGCACCGCCGCCGTCAGTGTCAGCCAGTTTGCCGTGGCATACGGAGCTCCATCGCAGTCTTTAACACTGGTAGCATGCCGCGACAGCGTGGACGTGAACCGTATGTGCAGTTGACGGACTTTGAGCGAGGGCGTATAGTGGGCATGCGGGAGGCCGGGTGGACGTACCGCCGAATTGCTCAACACGTGGGGCGTGAGGTCTCCACAGTACATCGATGTTGTCGCCAGTGGTCGGCGGAAGGTGCACGTGCCCGTCGACCTGGGACCGGACCGCAGCGACGCACGGATGCACGCCAAGACCGTAGGATCCTACGCAGTGCCGTAGGGGATCGCACCGCCACTTCCCAGCAAATTAGGGACACTGTTGCTCCTGGGGTATCGGCGAAGACCATTCGCAACCGTCTCCATGAAGCTGGGCTACGGTCCCGCACACCGTTAGGCCGTCTTCCGCTCACGCCCCAACATCGTGCAGCCCGCCTCCAGTGGTATCGCGACAGGCGTGAATGGAGGGACGAATGGAGACGTGTCGTCTTCAGCGATGAGAGTCCCTTCTGCCTTGGTGCCAATGATGGTCGTATGCGTGTTTGGCGCCGTGCAGGTGAGCGCCACATTCAGGACTGCATACCACCGAGGCACACAGGGCCAGCACCCGGCATCATGGTGTGGGGAGCGATCTCCTACACTGGCCGTACACCTCTGGTGATCGTCGAGGGGACACTGAATAGTGCACGGTACATCCAAACCGTCATCGAACCCATCGTTCTACCATTCCTAGACCGGCAAGGGAACTTGCTGTTCCAACAGGACAATGCACGTCCGCATGTATCCCGTGCCACCCAACGTGCTCTAGAAGGTGTAAGTCAACTACCCTGGCCAGCAAGATCTCCGGATCTGTCCCCCATTGGGCATGTTTGGGACTGGATGAAGCGTCGTCTGACGCGGTCTGCACGTCCAGGACGAACGCTGGTCCAACTGAGGCGCCAGGTGGAAATGGCATGGCAAGCCGTTCCACAGGACTACATCCAGCATCTCTACGATCGTCTCCATGGGAGAATATCAGCCTGCATTGCTGCGAAAGGTGGATATACAGTGTACTAGTGCCGACATTGTGCATGCTCTGTTGCCTGTGTCTACGTGCCTGTGGTTCTGTCAGTGTGATCATGTGATGTATCTGACCCCAGGAATGTGTGAATAAAGTTTCCCCTTCCTGGGACAATGAATTCACGGTGTTCTTATTTCAATTTCCGGGAGTGTATAAAGGCAGGAATGGATCAAGTAGGTAAAAAGACGAGGGCTAGTAGAAATCCTTGTGTAACAGCATAAGTATTGAATTTAATCGATGAAAGGAGAAAATATAAAAAGGTATTAAATAAAGCAGGGGAAAGGGAATACAAAAGTCTAAAAGATCATATCGACAGTAGGTGCAAAATGGCTAAGCAGGAATAGCTAGAGGACAAACGCAAATGTGTAGAAGCATATATCAGTAGGGGTAAGATAGTTGCTGCCTAGATTGGACTTCGGAGAAATGTAGGAACGCGCTAGGCAATATTGGGCCTACGACGTCTCGTAGAAGATACGTTAAGGAAAGTCAAACTTATGTTTATAGCATTTGTAGACTTGGAGAAAGCTTTTGAGTGAAATAATCTCTTTCAAATTCTAATGGTGGCAGGGGTAAAATACAGGGCCAAAGGCTATTTACATTTTGTACAGAAACCAGGTGGCAGTTATAAGAGTCGAGACGCACGAAAGAGAGGCAGTGGTTGAAAAGAGAGGGAGCTACGGTTGTAACCTATACCCGATGTTATTCAGTCTGTATATTGAGTAAGCAGGAAAGGAAACAAAAGAAAAATCTATAGTAGGAGTTAAAGTCCAGGGAGAAGAAATAAA
Source organism: Schistocerca gregaria (assembly GCF_023897955.1). Classification (NCBI taxonomy): domain Eukaryota; kingdom Metazoa; phylum Arthropoda; class Insecta; order Orthoptera; family Acrididae; genus Schistocerca; species Schistocerca gregaria. The sequence goes on from NC_064921.1 coordinate 467,042,400, forward strand.
AACTTTGAGGATTGCCTATGACATTGTAATTCTGTCAGAGACAGCAAAGGACTTGGAATAGAAAAAAAAAAAAAAAGAAAAGGTTCAAATGGCTCTGAGCACTATGGGACTTAACATCTATGGTCATCAGTCCCCTAGAACTTAGAACTACTTAAACCTAACTAACCTGAGGACATCACACAACACCCAGCCATCACGAGGCAAAGAAAATCCCCTACCCCGCCGGGAATCGAACCCGAGAACCCGGGCGTGGGAAGCGAGAACGATACCGCACGACCACGAGATGCGGGCTTGAAACAGCAGTTGAACGGAATGGAGAGTGTCTTGAAAGAAGAATACAAGATGAACATCAACAAAAGCAATACGAGGTTAATGGCATATGGTCGAATTAAATCAGGTTATGATGAGGAAATTAGATTAGGAAATGAGACACTTAAAGTAGTAGATGAGTTTTGCTATTTGGTAAGGAAAATATGATGATCGAAGTACGGAGGATATAAAATGTAGACTGGCAATGGCAAAAAAAAGCGTTCCTGAAGAAGAGAAATTTGCTAACATTGAGTGTAGCTTTAAGTGTCGGGAAGTCCTTTCTGAAAGTTTTTGTGTGGAGTGTAGCCACATATGGAAGTGAAACATGGACGATAAACAGTTTGGGCAAGAAGAGAATAGAAGCTTCTGAAATGTGGTGCTAAAGATGAATGCTGAATATTAGATAGGTGGATCACGTACCTAATGAAGAGGTATTGAATAGTGTTAGAGAGAACTTCGTGGTACAACCTGACTAGAAGAAGGGATCGTTTGATAGGACACATTCTGAGGCATCAAGAGATGGGAAGAAACGAGAGAAGAATACAGTAAGCAGATTCGAAAGTGTGTACGTGCAGTAGTTACTCAGAGATGAATAGGCTTGCACAGCATAGAGTAGTGTACCTTTGGACTGAAAACCGCAACAACAACATACCGGTTAGGTTCCTTCCAGAGTATGCTGATACAATAGCTCTATGCTTAGAATAATACACAATCGTTCCCTCGAAGAAAGATCCGTCCCTAAAGATTGGTAAGTTGCACACATCACATCAATACTCAAGAAAGGAAATAGGAGTAATCCGCTGAATAAGAGACCCATATCACTGACGTCTATTTGCAGCAGGATTTTTGAACATATACATGCTCAAACGTCATGAATTATCTATCACGTTCAAACTTCTGACATTACACTCTCTAATTCGTAGAACGTAACCCGTTCGTTGGGGATTCCATCTTTTTCCCATAGTCAAATCATCCTTCGCGGTCCCTCTAGGAGACCGGAGTGGTGAGATTATCGTGACACATTTTCCCGTGGGTGTACATTATGTTGCTTTCATGCAGTAGTTTCCACTGCCGTCTGCGTCCTCATGCCGTTGATCATTGCTGATACTTCCATCTTATCAGTGCAGTTTCCCACTCATTATGGGTATGATGTTGCCCTGAAATTCTGTTCTCCCGTCACTCTCTTTGATAGGATAGTTGCCTGAATGAGAGCAACTCTTTATACCGGAAGTTTTTGGCTACAGTTGCCGACGATTTTTATTTAAAAATAATCAGTGGCTGATACCACGTGTGGGACACGGGACGTTTTGATCACTAGTCAAATACGCTTCTACTAGACCACTGGATCTGAGTTACAGAATCGAAAAATATATAGCTACGGAGGTAGTCATTTACTGTACAACGGGTTGCGAGTATTTCTGTCTGCCCATCGAGACTATACAGTCACAGGGGCATGAGACAGACAAAAGGAAAAGTTTTAACTCGCCTTATCTTACGAGGGATTTGCATACCGACTGTATGAGGAGACGCCGACTGCAGCATTGTCATTACTACCATGATTTATTACGCACGTAGCTAATTAGATGCACATGCTGTGGCTACTTGGAGTAACCGGAGGAAAATGTTGCTAATAAAGCAGTAACAACTGCAATGTTCCTGATCTTATCTTGGTATTTGTAGCCAGTGTTCCTGCACTTCATATCCGACATATCTCTCACTGTAATGCATGACCGGTCGGGTTGAAACTGCTAGTAGAGTGCGTCGACTTTGGCATGTGACGTCGTACAATCACAAACAGAAATAGGACAGAACACTAACCATATTTGTTTTACTTGTTTACTAGATTGGCGTCCGCTCCACCGCTCGTGTCTACTGTATGGTCTGCACAGATTTTTTTTCTTTAATCGCATTTTCATGTTGTTCATAAATTGCAACATCTTCTAAATCTTTCACACTAGTTAAGGTTATACACACATAAAAAAATTTTTTTGCATCTCCTCGGTTCCGCTAGTTCCGGAACCTGTACAAATGATTCAAATGGCTCTGAGCACTATGGGACTTAATATCTTAGGTCATCAGTCCCTAGAACTTAGATCTACTTAAACCTAACTAACGTAAGGACCTCAGACACATCCATGCCCGAGGCAGGATTCGAATCTGCGACCGTAGCGGTCGCGCGGTTCCAGACTGAAGCGCCAAGAACCGCTCGGTCGCTCCGGCCGGCCGAATAGAGATAAAATCAAACATCATTTCCGCTTTTTTTTTATTGCTCATGAAAACCACACATTGCATGTTTTACCATCATACAGTGAGACCTTCATAGGTGGTGGCCCAGATTGCTGTACACACCGGTACCTCTAATAACCAGTAGCACGTCCTCTTGCATTGATGGATTGCTGTATTCGTCGTAGCATACTATCCACAAGTCCATCAAGGTAGTGTCGTCCTACTCCTCAACAGCGATGCGGCGTAGATCCTTCAGAGTAGTTGGTGGGTCACCTCGTCCATTAACAGCCCGTTTCAATCTAACGCAAGCGATGTCGTTATCCTGAAGGAAGTCATTCACACTATGTGGGCGCGATAGTTGTCCACGAAGACGAATGACTCGCCAATATGCTGCCGATATGGTTGCGCTCTTGGTCGGAGGATATCATTCACGTACCGTACAGCCGTTACGGCGCCTTCCATAACCACCAGCGGCGTACGTCGGCCCCACATAATGCCACCCCAAAACAGCAGGGAAACTCCACCTTGCTGCACTCGCTGGACAGTGTGTCTAAGGGTTTCTAGCCTGACCGGGTTGCCTCCAAACACGTTTCCGACGATTGTCTGGTTGAAGGCATGTGCGATACTCATCGGTGAAGAGCATGTGATGTCAATCCTGAGTGGTCCACTCGGCATGTTGTTGGGCCTATCTGTACCGCACTGCATGGTGTCTTGGTTGCAAAGATGGACCTCGCTATGGACGTCGGGAGTGAAGGTGCGAATCATGCAGCCTATTGCTCACTGTTTGACTCGTAACACGACGTCCTGTGGCTGCACGAAAAGCATTATTCAACATGGTGGCGCTGCTGGCAGGGTTCCTCCGAGCCATAATCCGTAGGTAGCGGTCATCCACTGCAGTAGTAGCCCTTGGGCGGCCTGAGTGAGGCTTGTCTTCGACAGTTCCTGTCTCTCTGTATCTCCTCCATGTCCGAACAACATCGCTTTGGTTCACTCCGAGACACCAGGACACTTCCCTTGTTGAGAGCCCTTCCTGGCACAAAGTATCAATGAGGACGAGATCTAACCACGGTACTGACCGTCTAGGCATGGCTGAACTACGAACAACACTTCGTTTCCGGCGAAATGACTGGAACTGATCGGCTGACGGAACCCCTCCGTCTAATAGGCTCATGCATGTCCTTTTGGCGTATTCAGTGGCATTTCTGAACAGTCAAAGGGACTGTGTCTGTGATACAGTATTCACATTCAAAGTCTCTCTTCAGGAGTTCTGGGAACCGGGGTGTTGCAAAACTTTTTTTGTTCTGTGTAGAATCATGTACTTCTGACCGAAAATCGATTCAGGTAGCTACAGTGGGAGGTCTTTGTTAATCCATCCTTTTCAGTTCTAGTGGTGATAATTCCATAGGATCTTTCATCCCTTAACATATACGTATTTCTTCAGACGTGACCTACCAGTTTTCAAAGATTTAGCTTTAAAAATGTTTGAATGAAATGAAACATTTTCATGAAAATGTTCTCCCAAATTTCACCCTCTTAGAGGTTGAATTCCCAAAAAACACTGAAATATATATTTTTTAATTTCTAACCGAGAAGTCAAATACAAATTTTCAGAGATTTAATATAAAAAACGCTATCTTAATGAAATATTTGCACACAACTTCATTCTCTATTTTAGCCCCTTATGGACTGAATTTCCAAAAACACTGAAACCCGTACTTTTCATTTCTAACAGAGAAAAAAACATACATTTTCGTAAACTTAGCTTTAAAATGCTTTCATAATGAAGTATTTTCATAAAAAATTTTCAGCCCTTATTGCACCTCCTTAGGGGATGAACTGACAAAAACACTGAGACACTTACTTTTCTTATTTTGTAACCGAGAATTCAAATACCAATTTTCGTAGACGTGGTTTTAAAAATGCTTTAGTAGTATTCTAATTATGGGTTGTTTAAAAAACCTTTCACCCACTGTTTAACCCCTTAATGGTTCAGTTTCCAAAAATGCCGATCATTTCATCCCCATCGACGCGCAAGTCGCTGAAGTGGCGTCAAATCGAAAGACTTGCAACAGGAGGGCGGTCTACCCGACGGGAGGCCCTCGTCACACCCCATTATTATTATTATTATTATTATCCAAAAATGCGGAACGTAGTAATTTTTTTTATTTCTGGACGAGAAACCAAACACCGATTTTGTAGCTGTTGCTACGAAATTGCCTTAATAGTGACACATGCTAAAAGGACATTTTCTCCCCTGTTTCAACCCCTTGGGTGTGAAATTTCGAATAATCCCTCATTATACGATGCCTACAGAATAAGAGCAACACCTCTCCGAATTTACCATTTATCCTTAGTGGTTTGCACTGGGCGATGACGAGTCAGTGGACCATTCAGACCCTATTTCACCCCCTTAGGGGTTTAATTTCGAAAAAATTCCTTCTTAATGATGCCTAGAATGTAAGATCAACGTAGTCTCCAAATTTCAAGTTTCTATCCTTCGCAATTTGGTCTGGCCGATGATGAGTCTATCAGTTAGGACATTTTCCTTTTATATGCAAATATTATTTTTCGAAATGTAGGTTGTTGGGACGGACTTACCTGTTGCGTGGACGGACGTCTATAAACATAGGATGAAAACTAATAATATGGTTGTGAGGTGACGAAGCCAACGAATGTGATGTCTTCGGAATGTCTATAAATCTTGCTACGGTGAATATGTAATACATATTGAATTTCAATGAATGGTGCTCCTCCGCCATTTGCATGTCGTCATGGGTCAAATCAGACAGCCAGTATCGTGAAATTGAATAGTTCGACATCACCATCGCCAACGAGGTCGTCCACGGAACTTTAACGAAGCAGACGATGGCGGATTATGACAGAGCAGCGGCCGTCTCAGCTCTATCGCCAGAAAGGTAAGTGTAGTCAGTAAATGGCATCATTTCCAGATATTTTCACTCTGCTGATCTGAAACTTCCTTACAGATCAAAACTGTGTGCCGCACTGCGACTCGAACCTTGCACCATTACCATCCGCTGACAAACCTTTACCCAGTGAGCTCACGACCCACCCTCAGCACTTCCACCTTAGCTCTTTCTTAGCTCGCAAACGTCACAGAAGTTCTCGTACACACCTTGTGGAACAAGCACCGCTGGAAGAAAGGATAAGGCAGGCAATTGGCGTAGCCACCGCTCAGGGGACGTGCTTTATGGTAACAAATGTGACGGGAGAGCGCTTTTGGAAAGCGTAGCTATTTCAATGTCTTTCGGTGTGTTACCCACTCTCCCTCAACTTAACGTCTATCATGCGGCAAGTACAGAATGTTTCGTCTCTTAAAATATACATCATCGATATTACAGAAGAGAATACAAACGATTTGCCACACATTTTCAACTTTCTCACCCTGCCACGACAACGAAGTATTTTTGTACTTCGACACTATTTGAGGGGTGACAAGCAAAGTTGAATATGACTCCATTGTAAATCTAATGAAATACGAAACGGAACGGTACATGTGGGTTAAGCAGAATCTAAACACATGACGCAATTTTAACGAATTCGTACATACCTTATAATAAAAAGCTGTGAGAATACATGGTTGAGAGCAAACACGAACCTGTTAAGATATACATTTCTTGTAAAGAAGAGCTAGTCCGTTACGACCAATAGGCACTGATTAAAGTCACGTGATTTCCATTCCAGCCACGGACAGCTGCTGGCATCAGTTTGGGCTCCAGTGCTGATCACAAATGGCTTTAGCCTTATTGCATTTTTTAATATCTGTTGGTTTTAACGGTAAGCCTCTGGTAAAACGTGTCTGTTATGATTTTGGGGCACTATCAAGAATAATATCGTGCTTCCTGCTCCCATGTATTTTCTTGGAATATATGATTACCCTTACTTGCTGATCGTGTTTTCGGCAGAGTAGAGAAACTTCTATACAAGAGGACAACAAGTGCAACAAAAGAGTAATGTAATGACTTCTAACAGTCAGTGGGTGATGTAAGGAACCTTGGTGAATATTGGAGAGTACGTAGGTGAAATGAAACGAATTTTCATTTAAAGTAAAACGCTCATATTAACGTGGGGACAATTGCATTCTATAGTCCCAGACTGATATACAGGAGCGGAAGTCTCTCCTGAAACACGGATGGTCAATTACGAAGCTCTTCTCTCAGTCGCGAACTAAAGTACTTCTCAACCATGTAGCGTCAGGTAATAAGAAGAAGGATGTTGACTGTTTGCTCAAAATTATTTTCGGAGGAGACTGGCGAAATCAAGAGGACTTAAGCTGTTATAAATCCATCTTTGACGTTACATCTATAATGTTCAACACAGAGACAGAGTAAATTGCTTGTGATTGTTTATGTTGAAGTCGAACAGGAACCTCAAAGAACCTCAACAATTGGTAACACCATTGTACATCACAGAATGCTGTCATGACGATTCGGAAAATTTAAATAATTGTGAAGCAACAGTAAAATCAGAACCTTTGGTAAAATACTGAAAAGGAATATGAACGTTATAGTTGTCAACATACGTTTTTTCCATGACAGCACATACTAGATTTGTTGTGTCAGTTAGTGGGCATCAGCACCGCCACAAACGAGGAAGGAGAGAAGTTACGATGGCTGGTCGTAGCAAACCAAAATGATCTGTACAGAGTATAGATTAATAGAACAGTTTATTTCTATTAAGGGAAGAGACGTAACTTCACATTATGAAGTGACGTCATGTGCCTCCTACATTCAACTACTTACATACACTATTGCGACTTGCAGAACGCTGGCTAAGTATCATCTTCGTATTACTCAGTACTGATGCTGTCGAAGTCTGCGATCGAACTGGGCCCCACCGACAATAAGCGGCTTGTTAAGTCAGCGTTGACAGGCGGCCCCAGGTCTGTCTTCCTGGAGGTGTCGCACTGCCCGCTCTTTGCATTTTCGCGCGGGTCAGCGCCTTCTAAATGCCGTTCCGCTGCGCTATGCTGGTAGGCGTGGAGTCGATGCTTTTGGACTGCGCAAAATTGCTACAAATATGACACAGACTAGCAATAACTATACAATAAGATGGAAGTTAGTTTGAAAAACAAACTGCTTTGAAAATTATTCAAAGGTGAACGTGTCCAAGTGGTTCATGCAACTGAGAACGCGTCCACATTTAAATAGACTTTTTAAAGGAAGATTTTCGTTGTAGATTTCATTTAAAGACATGAACCGCATGTCTTCCACAACCGTAAAGGCGTTTTCACTCCAATACTTTATTTTCATTCACATGTATGCCTGAAGTAGGTTTTATGTTGATTGTGAAAACTGCATTTAGTGGACATGTTCGTCTTTGCTTTTCACCTCCTCATTTCTAGTTGTCATTATACATTCCATGGATCTGCAAGACAAATCTCTGGCAGCATGTTAATGGGCCATCACATGACGCACGCACGTTGATCGGAGAATAAGCAAATTAACTGCAAGCAACGAAATCTTTATTTTGCCTGATAGAATCAGAGGCTGTATTGTCATTTACTCTGCCGAAAATGTAACTTGTTACACGATGAGCAACTTGATCGCTCGCTACCAAACTGATGCTCCAGTATTTCCATGCTCGTGAGGTACGATGATTAAAAATTCATCCTTATGGGAACTGATTTTCGTTGTAGAAAAAAGGTATTATTGCAGATGAAGAATGGTACCTCATTGTTATAATTAAAGTTCAGCTTTTCACAGAGGCCGTGTGTGGGTTGTAATTATCGTATGGCAGCGAAACTTGGTAGATATGCTACTGCTTTATTGCAGAACCGATTTACCCTGGAAAAAAAAATAATTTCATTTGTGGCTACCAGATACAAATCTGGCGCTGTAAACTGATTGTATGACGGTGTGACATCCACACGACGTGACTGAACAGTATGGCTATCAAGAAGAGAGACTACACTGTTAGTGAAACTATGGGAACGGTAGCAATTACAGGGCTACATTGAGAGAGTACCGCCGACTGAAAAATTTGAGTTGAGGCCCGATGTCGTAAAAGATGATAATGAAATTCGAAAACACCTGTGATCTTGGTGTGGCACCTGGTAGAGAAAGGCGTCCTATCCCTGTGGAAGTTATTGACGAGGCTGCTTGCGTTGATTGGCTGTTGCGTCGGTTCTTAATAAAATATTTTAAACATTAAGAATGAAACAAACACAACACTGGTGTAGTATTCTACAGTATTTATTGTTATACGAACCAGTTCGTGCAACATATAATAAATGTTGTAGAACATTACTCCATACGAGGTACTGTTGCTGTAACTGACCATGCAGCACGTACCCCGTGAAGTCCCAAAGCTCGTGCAACGTCACGAGAATTGTGCATCCCATGGTGAACAGTACGTATAGTATTGCGGTCTGTATTACACTGCTACTCGTTCGCGTTCTAGAAGGTGTAGCGACTGAAACTTGACGATCAGCAGCAAGGTTTTGAATTTGCTCTTAGGTTTCTGGCACGAATCGAAGTTGCCAACGTGTAGGTGAGTAGTATTCTATGGAGCGACGAGGCACATTTTACACCACCGGGTGTACTGAACACACAGAACTGCCGAATTTGGGGTACTGTTGAACCGCATTTTGTGCTCGTCATATGTGACTGCGTGGTCTGGATTCACAAGCTGCTTTAATCTCGGTCCATTCTTCTTTGCAGAGATTACACACAGAGGTCTTGCGAGGTGTACGGTGATGTCTGCACGTTGTCAAGACCTCCTTCTATAGTGTGCGTGATTCCTGCTTTGGAAGAGCACAACTGTTTTATGCAAGAGGGGGCGGCAAGTCATGTCGCTCCCCAGTGAAAGATCTGCTTATTGCAATCTTCCATGAACGGTTTATCTCCTGAAGTTTTCCAGGTTCATGGCCTGCTTCATCACCTGATGAGATTTCATATGACTTTTGGTTCTGGAGAGATCTGATGAAAGCGTTTACTATGGATTCGTTCGGTCTCTACCTGATCTGGAGGCCAGTGTACAGGAATACGTTGCTCAAATTTCAAATTGTTCAAATGACTCTGAGCACTATGGGACTTAACATCTACGGTCATCAGTCCCCTAGAACTTAGAACTACTTAAACCTAACTAACCTAAGGACACCACAAACATCAATGCCCGAGGCAGGATTCGAACCTGCGACCGTAGCAGTCACGCGGTTCCAGACTGAAGCGCCTAGAACCGCTCGGCCACAACGGCCGGCTGCTCATATTTCATCGGAACTTCTGCAACCAATTGTAGATCACGTAGTTTTACGGATGCAACATGTGTTCGACGTCTCCGGTGCTCATACTGAACAAAATGTGTAAGCGCTGGTTAGTAATAAAATTAACATTATGCCTTTTTCAGTTGTTTGACCATTTCTGCCCATGTCCCGCTACTAATCCATTACATACGGAAACATTTCTATACGGTTTATGTAAGTCTGCAGACTTTCGTGGCCATTGTCACTGAAGTTAAAATCTTCTGGGTTATTAGGCTGCGTCATGTTTCTTCTAAAATATTCGACGTTTCTACCGCTCTGCTGGGATCTTCCACTACTGCTTGAACATTGTCAGAGACGAGTGTCACGTCCACTTTATAAGTGGAGGGGTCGAAACGTCGAATATTTTAGAAGAAACATGACGCGGCCTAATAACCTAGAAGATTTTAACTTCATTTCTATACGTATTTCTTCCATTCACAGCAGCAGATTTCCATCTGGTGGCAACAATGGGAACTAATTTGTTTTCCAGCGTAAATGGTTTCGCATTAGAATATCTACCAAGTTTCGCTGCCATAGGATAATTTCAGCCCACTCTGGACCTCTGTGAGTAGCTGCACTTCAATGGTAACCACCCGGTACGTGATGGTTATTGGGTTTGTCTAACGTTAATGGAGCTGCACATCTCGCACGCACGCTTGCTGCTGATGAAATTTGGTACGTATTTTGAGTACAGTTTCTTCATTCACCATATAGCATTTTTTCCTTAATACTTTTCCTACATCCATTTTACTTATTGGGAATCAGCGACTGGTGGTAGCGGACATATACAGTTCGTTTTAAGAAAAAAAAAGTCTGACAGTGAACTGAGAGGTTTGCAACATGGCTTCATTGAGACTCCATTGATATTGTAGGTATTTTTAAATTTAAAGGACGTGCTTCATGTACCAGAATAGTACTTGCACAGGCCTACGACGGACAACAGTGTGATTATTATTATTCATCATGCAACTGAAATTACTCAGAGCAGAATGCAGCAAAATATTATGAAACACAGGAGTGGTCCAACTGGTCAGGTGGAGAACGGAGCACGTATGCCGAAGGGATGTACACTTGCAAGTTAACGCGATCTATCGGACTGAGAAAGGCAGAGTAATTGGCAAGAAGGAGACACTTGGCTATAGCTCAATAACCGCACGATGACTGTGGTGACAAGATGGGTTCACGATAAAAGTGTGGGAAGAAGAGCAGCACGGGTCCTTCCATATGGACTACGAAACGAGAAGGTCGTAGGACTGTTCGATTGGCTCTGACGAGTAATTGGATAACAACAGTTGAAATCCTGATAGGTAATCCAGGCAGAGTGCCACCACGAATCGTTGGTAGTCGACTGGAGATGTAGAGTTTCTCTCAGTCGTTAACCGCACTACAGGTGACAGAGGCTTGCACGGTTTTCTATTTATGTCGATCAGCTCAACGTCGAGCCCGTAGATGAGCTAATTAGGGATCCCAGGAAACAGCGATTCTCGAAATCACTACTTCTCCAATTTCTGGAATCAACGTTTTGGGCAAGAGGATTGACTGCAGATTGTAGAAGTAACATGTCTGGATTGCGATGGGAAGACGGATACATTCGTACTAGCCTTCAGGCAAGAATCCTCATGAAATGACACAACAAGTGTTTCAGGCATAAGAAGATGACATTCGGAGGCTGTTATCTTCTATGGCACAATGAACGCAATATTCGTGCCCGTGGGAGTGACATCGTATACTGACGATGGGCATAGACATCTGTTACGACTGGAATGGAAGTTAAGTCACTCCATACCTGTTATGAACATTTCCACAAACTAAGATAAATTTCGAACTCATACTTCATACTGCAGTACTTTTAATTTTTGTCAGTGTAAACTAACATAACAACGTTACGGATTGCATAGGCAAGTAGTGTCATAGCCAGCGACACTTAGCACTGACTTGCGCCACGTGATGTTATGAATTAGGATCGCATGACGGTTGCAGAAATATAAGATCATCAGTATTTGTGGTGCTGTAGTTGTACTGTTTGGTCTTTTCTTCTGGCGAAGAAACATTTCACTCCAGTGATTACCATTTCCTTTATGAGGAAGTGTGAAATACACGTCTTATAGCTACTGGCAGTTAAGAAGTCGCACTCACGTTCGTAACTTTCAAGGTAGCTGCCATTTCTGCAGATTCTTAACGAACATTTGCTGTGACAATTGTGTAAAGATATTGATGCAGTCCTGACATTGCAAGACTCTTTCACAAACAGCCTTTCGTGACATGCAAATTGATCTCTTCGCCAGTTACCGAGCGAGGGGGAAAATTAGGGTTAAAATTCTCATCAGGTCATCCTTTTTTAGATTTCCCATTATCTCCTTCATTCACATAACCGCAAATGCCTGACAATTTCCTTTGTCCAGTTCTCTATCTCTTATGTCCTCATAAGCGACGAGTGGTTGAACCCTAGTATTCCTCGCTTCCTTCATTTTCCTTTCGTTCACTAATCGTCAAGGGGTGATTCTGTTTAGCGACACGGATCCCCTAATTTCAGTCTATACATGTTTTCTAAGTACTTAAACATCGCTTCTGCACTACTCTGTGTCCACAGTATCTCAACCATAGACAGCATCAAGTCGGTGATGAACGCCACATGGATCAAAGACGTCTTGTACTTAAAAATCCATGGGATATGCAATCGCTCCTTTGTCGTTAGTCATTATACTTTCAATGAGGATAAGTTTAAGATTGATTATTTCTTGAGAGGCCTCTACTTTTTAATAGTCACAAAGAAATATGACCGAACACCATGAAACAACTACACAACGGTCAATTTGCAAACGTTCTTTACCTTCCCAGTGACCCTCATTTCCTAAATATATGTCGGTTCCATACCTACTGTTGCTATTGCTGACTGGTAATTACAGAAGTTCGCAACGGTTTTGATATGAAAGAAGGAAGAATTCGTAGTGCAATGGTTTGCTGAGTGTCAGGATACTGAAGAAATGCATTTTACACGACACATTCTTCAAGCTAGTTTGATGAGACTTGGTCACAAACAGCAATAACCAAACAATACTTGTCTAAGTGAAACAAGTATAATGTGTTAACTGTCTCAGACTTTATATATGTAGCCATGGAGGCAGCTACGGACAGATAATTCGTTCGGCATCTCGCCTCTCGAGAACATATGCTTTCTGCTGCATGTAACCTTGAAAGTTCATTTACATATTCTCACGAAAGTCTTGAAGCTAAAACTCCACAAAGCTCACACTGTTAGCACGGTAAGCAATATTTTTTCAATAAGAAGCACTCGAAACAAGGCAAAACTAACGCTGTCCGCCGGCCTTAGGTGGCCGAACGGTTCTAGGCGCTTCAGTCCGGAACTGCGCGACAGCTACGGTCGCAGGTTCGAATCCTGTCCCTGACATGGGTGTGTGTGGTGTCTTTAGGCTAGTTAGGTTTAAGCAGTTCTAGGCAACTGATGACCTCATATGTTAAGTCCCGTAGTGCTCAGAGCCATTTGAACCATTTTCAAGCTTTATTGGTGTATTTGTGAACATTGTAACAAACGTACTTTAGTCAACGAGAGCTGTTGTTCCCTGTGTCATTACTGCATACAGAGTTCGTGTCTAAACTGCAAAAATGAAAATTTTTCTCACAGACAAGTGGGGGGGGGGGGGGGGGGGGGGCTAAGAGGGATAGTCATAAAGTTTTAATGAACGCCTCGAAAAAATAAAAGTTAGGTAAATAATTTCTTGTTTGTTTGCAAGTACGTGCCTGTAGTTCCGGTAAACACTGAACTCTCCGTGCCACAGTACTGTAGTACGCCGCTAGATGTGTCCCCAGGTGTCTGGGAAGTAAGGACGAATTTGGATTTTGCACCATTTTGCCACATGACGGCTAGCAGCCGTGGATTTTTCATGTTCGTTGTCTGCGATCCTCTTCATAGCTTTTATGTGGTGAGCATTGTTGTTTGATATTTATTTTCTGCGTGGAGCAAATGACAACTAAACAAAGTATCCAAGTGATAAAAAGTTATTACTAAAAATAGGTGAAAGTCCTACGGCAACCGTTCACGATACTCGGATGTAATGCTGTCCCAACCGAATCATCAGTTCGGAAGTTGATCCGGAAGTTTGAGACAGTGGGTTCTATTTCAAACTTTAAGAAAACAGGACGACCGCGTTCTATTCGAACACAAGAAAATAGTGCTCTCGTGCGTGACAACGTGACCGTAAGCCCTAGAAAATCGGATGGCCGACGAGCTCAACAATTGAAATGGTCACCAAGTTCAGTGCATCAAGTCCTTTCAAAAGACCTGAAAAAGCATGCGTACAAGATTGAACTTACACAAGAGCTGAAGCCTACAGATCATGGAAAGAGACATCGATTTCCTCAATGGATCTTGGCTCGACAAGCGGAGAACGAGAACTTCACAAAAAGAATAATTTTCTCAGATGAGGCGCGCTTCAACCGCAGTGGGCACGTCAATAAGCAGAACTGCAGAATTTGGGTTGAAAAAAAAATCCGCAGTGACTGCGGAAGATGAGATGCATCCACAACGCACGACTGTGTGGTGTGGCTTGCGAGCACAAGAAGTGATCGGCCCGTACTTTTTTGGAACTGGCACGGAAGCTGCCGTCACTGTGAACGGCGACGGTTACCGTAACATGCTTTCTGGTTGGTTTTTCTTCTTATTGATGAAAATGACGAGGTTTAACAAGACGACGCGACATGTCATACATCCCTTGAAACGATTGCAGTGCTGAATGAAAACTTTCCCCAAAAAGTTTTGCGTGGCAACCGGGAATGGCCTGTCAGATCATGCGATCTTACGCCTTGCGACTTTTTATGTGGGGATTTGTGAAATCAAACCACAAACAATCCACCAACTGAAGGATGAAATTAAAAGAGTTGTAAACGGCATCTCACCAAATGTTTGTGAAAGAGTCATCGAGAACTTCAATGAACGCATTGCTCGTTGAGTGGTCATATGGAGGATATAAGTTTTCATACATAAATGGAAGAAGTTACGTAATGTGTTTGTAAAAAAAATTACACTTTTATTACATTTTGTATGTTCCAGAGCACATTAATATTCGTCCCCACTTCCCGGACACCCTCTAGAAATGCGCAGTCTGTTTCCCCTTTGTCTGTGGACCGTGTCATTTTGATCTGGATCTCTGGCGGCGTGCTACGATACTGTGCCTAGGAGATTTTAACGTTTACTGCGACTACAGGCCTGTATCGGCAAGCAGACAAAAAGTGGTAACATAACTTAATTTTTTTCGAGGACTGTTCCTCTCAATAACCACAAAGATTACAACTGCAGTTTATACCTGTATAGAAAACACCGAGTCCACAATAACGTTGTGAAGGAAAATACATAATCAAAATAGTCATGATGGAGTTAATAACGTCAAAACCACTGTGAACATCGAGAATGTCAAGAAGACACTTCAGCAAGCACGTAACTTGGACTACCGACAGTGAAGTATCTGCGATATGGCCCGACGAGTCTAATTAATATCGTTCACTACCAGAGAAGTGTTTATGTTTGGAGAAGAGTAGAAGTGTGCGACAGTCAGTCTCCTTCCACCCGTCAAGCATGGTGGATGTTCTGTAATTTATTTGGCTGTCATGCCGTGTTTTTCTGTAGGTGATGTGTTCACACTGAAAGGAAAGATGAGAAGAAGGTTCTATGAAACCACTTTGGTTTATCATCATCATTCAATGATGCGTTGTTTCCAAAACGAATCTCTTCTAGGAATACTATACCCTCACTCACTTGGCTGAAAATATTTTAGATGTATTTGATGTGGACTAAGATAAAATCAAACTTCCCTCTATGCCGCAAGCGCATATCGTGTAGCTACTGTAGACGTTATCGGCAAAAAAGTACCCATCATCCTTCACTAGCATACCTCAGTTTTTAGTAATAGCCAGTAAACACCCGATTCATTAAAGGTTCGAAATCCCGTGTGTAAAACAGCTTCAAACGTCTGATTGCTTTACAATTGAGTTAATCTGTTAAATATTTGATATTGAGAATGCTAGTTAGAACAACTTTAGAGAAGATTTGTAATTATACTTAAAATTTGTTGGAAGTAGCTAGTGTTCTCATTAGCAAACGCCGAATGACTTTCTCAGCAATTTGCGCTTCATTTTAAGCAAAACCTAGTTTTTCACGCACGTAAATGTTTATGACGTAGCATCTCATGACCCACGTGTCATACAATGATTAATTTTGTGGATACATTCAGTGGTATATAAGGATATCGTCTGTAAAATATCTTGCGAATAAAGTTAGCAGTAAAGAAAATGTAAATTAAAACGTCATGCCGGATATTGAAGTTTCACTGCGTGAGCAGAGAAAATCTAAGCAACAAATGTTTTGCCTTTCATCGTTTTGTGGTGAGAATCAACAAGAAAAAGGTTAGTAAAGCTTTTAAACTATGTATGAAGTTTGTTGTAAGTCATTAAGTGTTCTCATTCTCAAATACTGGATAATAACGGCCCGGGTAATTGGCGCATCTTGTGTGACTCTGCCCACATAATGAGTTTTGTAAGTTATAGGCTATGTCATGTTGGTTTTTATAAACAGTCTCATTTAGGTCAAAAATGAAGAGTAAGATGTCTGCTTAATATGATGTTTTCAGTCACATGTGTTCTTTTATTGTTGTGGGACAATTTAAAAGTGGAAACAGCACTGTGACATTTAATTTGATGGTCCACAATCATCTTTTGGCATCACATTGTGACTAATTTTTAAGACATGGAAATGAGAGTGTGACACATGACACAGTATATAGGCAGTTTCTAACAGTAATATTTGTCTTGCTGTGTTAAACCTGCAACATAACATTATACCTCTTAATTAGTAGGTTATGACCACATTTTAAATTTTTAAATTCTGTCAGTAATTATACGGAAAACTGAAATCAAATTTTGTTGCCTAGGAAGCCGTTAGATAGTCAACCTGCAACTGGGAAGTGTACTACTCTGAAGCGCAAAAGAAACTGGTATAGATATGAGTATTCAAATACAGATATATGTAATATGGCAGAATACGACGCTGCGGTCGGCAACATCTATATAAGACAACAAGTGTCTGGCGCAGTTGTTAGAGTTTACTGCCGCAGGTTATCAAGATTTAAGTGAGGTTGGACGTGGTGCTATAGTCAGCAAAAGAGCGATGTACCGTAAATATCAGGAATCCGGTAAAACATTAAATCTCCGACTTCACTGCGCCGGAAAAAGATCCTGCAAGAACGGAACCAACGACGACTGAAGATAATCGTTCAAAGTGACAGAAATGCCACCCTTCTGCAAATTGCTGCAGATTTCAATTCTGAGCCATAAAAAAGTGTCAGCGTGTGAATCATTCAATGAAACATCATCGATATGGGCTTTCGGAGCCGAAGGCCAACTCGTGCACCCTTGATGACTGCACGACACAAAGCTTTACGCCTCGCCTCGGCCCGTCAACACCGACATTGGACTATTGATGACTGGAGACATGTTGCCTGGTCGGACGAGTCTCGTTTCAGATTGTATCGAGCGGATGGACGTGTACGGGTGTGGAGACAACCTCGTGAATCCATGGACCTTCTATGTCAGCAAGCTGGTGGAGGCTCTGTAATGGTGTGGGGCGTGTGCAGTTGGAGTGATATGGGACCCCTGACACGTCCAGATACGACTGTGACACATGACACGTGCATAAGCGTCCTTTCTGATCCATTGATCTCTATTGTGCATTCCGACGGACTTGGGAAATTCCAGCAGGACATTGCGATATCCCACACGTTCAAAATTGTTACACAGTGGCTCCAGGAACACTCTTCTGAGTTTAAATGCCTCCACTGGCCACCAAACTCCCCAGACATTAACATCATTGAGCATATCTGGGATGCCTTGCAATGCCCTGTTCAGAAGAGATCTCTATCCCCTCGTGCTCTTGCGGATTTACGGATAGCCCATACAGTAGTCGAGTCCAAGCGACATCGTGTTGCGCACTTCCGTGTGCTCGCAGGGGCCCTACACTATATTAGGTAGGATTACCAGTTTCTTTGGCTCTTCAGTGTAAGAACCACGCACCGGGTTAGGCGTTTGGTGGTACATATCTCTTTGAAAGAGAGAGTTTGCTTCGTACAAAAGACGACGAATGGGTCCAAATCTTACTTTCAGTCTCTAGTGAATCCGTCTGGTGTTCAAAATGAAGACACCAGCAGACAGAAAACGGAAATTTTAAATTCTGCATTAAAAAACGTATTTTCTCAAGAGGCTACTACTGTACCAGTTTTTGACTGCTACACAGACCCACAAAGGAGTGTATCAGTATTAGCAATATCGGTATCTATAAGGCTCTGACGAATTCCAGTTAGATTTTACATCGAATACCCTGTGAATTAGCTTCTTTTCTAGCTCATACACTAGTACACAAAACGCAAGAAGGAAATTAATTTTCACTTGAAGTGTTACTGCCAAGTACATAGCTCGATGAAATTTGGACTCTACATAGAAAGAATTGATAGAGTCTAGTTAAGAAGGTAACTGAAAGAGGTACGCAATGAGATGAACGGAAATGACATTTTCATACAAAGACAATAGTATTTCACTGGTGTCAATGTGATTTATTATGTCCCCTGGACATTACAAAGGGCGCGACGTGGTTTTTAAATGGGGTGTGTCATCATCATGGACAACAGCGCATGCTCTGCAACGTGCTTCCATGCTGGCCACATGGTTGATAAGGAGTTCTTGTGATAGGTCGTTCCTTTTCTCCAGAAGTGCGGCTGCCAACAGCTGGATGGCCGTTATTGCATGTGGACGTGCTGTAGTACTTCCTCCCAATGTTTCCCGCACGAGCGCGATGGGATTTACGAGGGTCTCTCCAAAAGAAATGCACACTATTTTTGTAAAGATACAGTTTTCATTCTGCATGTGTAAAAGTTTTACAGTGTGTAGATACATCCTTCCCGCTTGTTTTCAAACTTACAAGGGGAAGGCCTCAGAGACGGCCAACCGACTCGGCCTCATATTGGCAGGTCGCTTGTGTACAATCTAAAACGAAGGAACCTAAGATACTTTGGGTCAACACCCCCGCGTTTTTGAGAAAATCACCCCTAAAGGTTATGACGAGCGATCGACTCAAAGTTGGGTGGATCGACAGATAATTGTAAATACAGAATTTTTCATCGCCACGTATGGGGTCCGAAAACGCGTACTTTTCCAGAAATCAAAGTAAAAATTTTTTACAACTGCCGCTTCTGTACCCACATGGTCAACGATTTTCGCCGATAGCGCAACGGCCAAGGTAAATGGCTGCGAGTCTCGAGGAAACGTAGTGGATGTTATTCTTTTGGTTTGTATTTTTCCATATCTCAATTGATAGGGATAGGAGTGTTAATAAGGTAAGTAAATCAACAACGAATGATAATACGGTAGGCAAATAAATTTCTCAAACCTCTTGGGATAGTAAACAACTAAAATGTTACTCCAGGTCACTTTACAATGGCTCTTCCAATCACTGTTACGTGTCCTCACTTTTCTTCGAACAACTAGATGGGTGTTACTTGTCATATAAACATTCGAAACAAATATACTCACGGCACCAAGAGCATCTAATGAATGCAATCTTTCGACGGCTACACTGTTCATTCCCTTTGATATGACGAAGAGGCCACCGGGACAACATAACTCTCCCCGCGTGCATTCTATACCGTGCCTCGCTGTAAACAAGCGTCTCACGGTTGGCTATCTGTGATCCCTCGTGAGGAAGTCGCAGAACTTTTATTCGGAGTTGTGTTCATGTGACAAGGCTTAAAAGTTTAGTACTTTACTAACTCATGGCGTTTGGGAAATTAGTTTGCCTCCCTTATTATTATCATTCCTTATTGATTTACTTGCCTCATTAACCTTCCTATCCCTATCAATAGAGATGTGGAAAAATACAAACGAAAAGAATAACATCCGCTAGGTTTCTTCGAGATTCGAACACGAGTTTTCCGTTCACCAGGCAGTTACCCTGGCCGTTGCGCTATCGGCGCTGTTTTTTTTTTTTTAATTCTTTGTTGATCTCATTTTGTTCTATTTTGTTCGTTCTGTAGATCGGGGCGGACGTCTCATGACACCCGTTCAGGTTGTTCGTTGAACCGTTCACTCAGTTTTTGTATTACAGGGAGTAGCTAAACCCTCTGACCGAACACGCTGAGCTACCGTGCCTGCTAAAATCTCATTTTTGTTCGCTTTTGTTCGCTGTATCTGCTCGGGGCGGACGTCGTAAGACATCCGTTTGAGTTCGTTGTTGATCGGTTAACTCAGTTTTTTTGTTACAGAGGCAGCTAACGCTCTGACCGAACACGCTGAGCTACCGTGCCGGCTAACTAACTCAAGGCGTTTGGGAAATTAGTTTGCCTACCTTATTATCATCATTCCTTATTGATTTACTTGCCTTATTAACCCTCCTATCCCTATCAATAGAGATGTGGAAAAATACAAACGAAAAGAATAACATCCGCTAGGTTTTTTCGAGATTCGAACACGAGTTTTCCGTTTACCAGGTCAGTTACCCTGGCCGTTACGCTATCGGCGATAGGCGTTAACCGTGTGGGTACAGAAGCGGCAGCTGTAAAAGTTTCTTACCTTGATTTCTGGAAAAGTACGCGTTTTCGGACCCCATACCTGGTGATGAAAAATGCTCTATTTACAATTATCTATCGATCCCGCCAACTTTGAGTCGATCGCTCGTCATAACCTTTAGGGGTGATTTTCTCAAAAACGCGGAAGTGTTGACCCAAAATATCTTAGCCGCCTTCGCTTTAGTTTGTACATAAGCGACCTGCCAAATATGAGTCGAATCGGTTGGCCGTATCTGAGGCCTTCCCCTTGTTAGTTCGACCTTTTCCAGTGAGTGGCGCCGTCACAGAATGTCTTCAAGATGGCTGCTACACTTGACCTTCGTCAGAAGCAACGTGCTGTCATAAAATTCCTGTGCTGTGAAAACGAGACAGTGGGAAACATCCACAAGAGGTTGTAAAAGATGTATGGAGATGCTGCTGTCGATTGAAGTACAGTTAGTCGGTGGGCAAGCATGTTAGGTGATGAAAGCGGGCACAGCAATATGGAGTGGCAGGCCTCGCACTGCACACACTCCAGGCAATGTGCACAGAGTTAATGAATTGGTGACTGCTGACAGACGCATCACAGTGATCGAATTGTCACGCTACGTTGGGATGGGGAAGGAAGTGTTTGCAGAATACTGAAAGTGATGGCGTTAAAAAAGGTTTGTGCCAGGTGGGTTCCCAGGATGTTGACAGTGGCTCACAAAGAAACAAGAAAAACGGTATGCAGCGAACTTTTGGAACAGTACAAGAATGGTGGAGATGAATTTCTTGGAAGAATTGTGACAGGTGATGAAACATGGCTCCATCATTTTTCACCAGAGACGAAGAGGCAATCAATGGAGTGGCATCATGCAAATTCACCCAACAAAAAAAGTTCAAAACCACACCTTCTGCTGGAAAAGTTATGGCTGTCGGTGTTCTTCGATTCCGAAGAACTCTTGCTTGTGGACATCATGCCAAGTGGAACCACCATAAATTCTGATGTATATGTGACGACACTGAAGAAACTTCAAGCTCGACGGAGCCGTGTTCGACCACATCGGCAAAAGCAGGACGTTTTGCTTTTGCACGATAATGCACGGCCACATTTCAGTCAAAAAGCCATGGAAGCGATCACAAAACTCGGATGGACAACACTGAATCGCCTGCGTTACAGTCCCGACCTGGCTCCATGTGACTATCATCTCTTTGGGAAACTGAAAAACTCTCTTCGTGGAACATGGTTTGAAGATGATGACTCCCTTGGGCACCCTGCCAGACAGTGCCTCCAACAGGTTGATCCAGGATTTTACAGTGCGGGTATGCAGGCGCTGTTTCCAAGATGGCATAAGGAAGTTGAGAGGGATGGAAATTATGTGGAGAAATGAAAATATTGTTCCTAAAGGATGTATATACACACTGTAAAACTTCCAAACATGTAGAATAAAATATGGATTTAAAAAATATATACTGTGCCTTTCTTTTGGAGTGACCCTCGTAAGTAGGGGGAATGGGCAGGCCAACTTGTTCGCCGACTGTCCTCTCGTTCAAGAGCTCCTCCTCTTGCGCTCTTGGATGCGGTCGCGCCCCGTCATCGATAAAAATGAAGTTAGGGCCGAACGTACCTCTGACAAGACTGGGGAAAGACCTGGAGTGTCATAATAACGTTGATCGGCGAGAGTGCCATGTTCAAGTTGAGGTCTGTATGCCGATACAACATTATGCCACCCTACAGTATAACACCTGGGCCACCAAACGATCATGTTCGACAATGTTGCTGGGTGCATTAGGGCTCCTGCCATGTGAGGAATCGTCCAACACTCGATGTAGTCGACCTCTTGCAAATAAAAGATGCATGCGAATAGGATAGGTAGATTCTGTCTTCCCAGATTTCCGAAAGGGTTTCGACATCGTATAAAATTGTTGACTTCTACCTGAGATACTAACATACGGAGTGTTTTCCCAAATATGTGATTGGTTCGAGGAATGTGTGACTCGAACTAAGAGAAAGAACCAGACAATATCTGATACAACGTTAGTGGTGAAAATTTTGCGCACGTCACATCGTATGGACTTATTTTGTTGAAAGGATCCTGGGTAATTTGCAGTGCAGCTATCAAGCGAGTCGCTTTCAAGACGCTAGCGCAACCAGTTCTACAGTATTTGCTTTTTCATTGTTAGGGAGTTCCAGTCAAGAAGTGAAGAAAGCGTGACAACAGACATCTGTTTCAGATAGTCACTGCTAAGGTCGTAACAGATTGTTGCCCACTCTAAAGCGAGCCACTAATGTTCGGGAAAAGAAAGACGGCGTAGTTCTCGTGAGAAGTTGTTGGGTAGATTTAGAGAACCTGTGTTCTAAGAATACTGTACGACCTTCAAGCTGCCATCATTGTATATCAGGTATAGGTATGATGTAAATCAGATAAGAGAGATTAGGGCACACGCAGATGCATAAAGACATTTTCCCCTCATTTTATATGCGAATGGACTAGGAAAAAAATCGATAATATTGGATCTATGTATCTTCCCCCAAGCAGTGTACAGTGGGCTGTGTGATATAGATGGAGTCCCAGGAGGAATGGTCAGTATTCAAGGATATGACAGGAACGATCATTCGAAGCAGAAAAGTCTAGCAAACATGGGCTCTGAAATACTTACGTTAAGAGCTACGAGCACTTGTTCAGTAGAACAGGGATGGAAGACACCAACTTGTTAAAAACCATACCAGTATTTTAGTTCTGAATAACTGGTATTTTTTGGACTCGGTTTTAACAGTTTTTTTTCATTTTTGACTAATAACTGAGTAAAAGAACTGGCACATCAATTCACTGTAACAACAAAGGTAAAATTTTTGGTTCTTAAATAAAACTTTTTTTAGCAAGAAAATATCGTTTATTCGTATAATTTCCATTACTTTGAAATATTGGGAAAAGCGATCAGTGCTATTTTAATAACAACAATCACAGTTAGGCACTGGCAACAAAGGCAAGACATATCAGTATAACATGCCTGCGGCAATTACGTACCTGTTGCCATGTGGAGTATCCTACCGGATGGTAAGTGCGTACGTGCAGTGTGTAAGACTTGCTCCCCCTGGTCTAAACATTTGTTTCTCATTGTCGTCCTCAGACAGTGATGGTTATACTACAGAATGGCCTCAACCCTTGTTTGGAAAATGCGGAATCAATATTAAATAATATAACAGGAACGATCATTCGAAGCAGAAAAGTCCAATAAACATGGGCTCTAAAATGAAATCCTTAAGAGCTATTGGGATGGAAAACACCCATGCCGGTATTTTAGCTTAGTGCTTTATTTGCCTCAAAAAATTAAATATGAGACGAGACACAACAAACTTGCGACATAATACAAGGAAAAATCCACAGTGTCCGCTGGAAGAGAAGGTAAATGCGATAAATATACCCATAGTTTTACTGACGTGCATAAACATGGGAAAATAAGTGGATCCTTTGTTTTGTGGTTCCTTCAGGGCAAAAAATTTATACCATCCAAAAGTGACGATTCATGTAAGTCATTAGTTTGTGACATTTCGCTCTCGTTGTTGCCACGCCCTTCTCTTACACCTTCACCATCTCTGCCAGAGACAATGAGACGGATTTCTGTCACAGTCTCAACACCATATCGATCGAGATCTCATTCTCTTTCACCTTCATAAGAATTTTTCAATCTTTGTTCAGAGTTAGGTTTATTACAACTATAATAGCAATAAAAACCGAAAATCGGTTATTTCAGAAATGAGTTATTTTGAGAAGTTTTAACAGATTAGAGACGAAAAAACCGGTATGGCCGAAGACTCGTTGTTTCAGCTATAACCGCTATCCCTACAACGGAAGAGATGTGTTGCACAGTAGCGAAGATGAAGAAGTGCTCATAGCTCTTAAGGTGTGCATTTTAGAGCCTACGTCTACTAGACTATTTTGCTTCGAATGATCGTTCCTCTCGTATTCCTGAACACTGACTAATCTCTACATGCAGATGTAGACATAGATCTGCTTCGGTTGGGCTGTTTGTGATATCGCCGTATTAAAAGAGCGTTTTGTTCAACGCCTGGAGCTTTTACTGCTGTCGGGGGTTGAGGGAGACGATGCTCTATCTACAAAAACGCGCCCCGTAAGGACGCAGGGTGAGCGTTGACAGAGCGCTCTGGTGGCGTACGTCGGAAGCGGCGGAACGACGGCAGCGGCGGCGGCGGCGACCAGGGCCGAGGCAGACGTCTGTCGGCGGCCGGCGAAGGCGGGTGGAGCTCAGCAGCCGACACTCCCACGGTTCCGAGTTCGAGACCTCGCGACGGCACGCCAGGTACGTGCGTGCTGCGTGCCGCCTAGCGCCGCCCCACCTCTCACAGCACACGCCGGTGCCTCCCCACTGCCAAACACGCACTATCCTATCATTGTAGAGTTGATGTTCTTGCAACTATTGAATAAGAACAACGACTGGAGCCCCATAAAAGCAAGCTACTTGTCACTAACATTCGGAGAGTGTTCGCCGCAGGAGCCTCTTAGCACGGTTGGGACCGGTAAAAGTATCACAGCATGTGGTAGCTGTATACTTTTACTAACGACTGTCGGGATTTACAATGAAATGGAAACATTAAACTGGAACGGTTCGTCTGTAGTAGTTTCGTACATGGCAATACTGGCATATCACCAATAATAGAATAACACAGGAGCTATGATATTTCGGGTATACGAAATGAAGACATTGTGAATTGTATTGACCATATAGACTGCCTATATTTCTAATGTTATGAGCGGTTTCAAAATCATCTAATCATCTTCGAATTCGAAGTGTCACCTACTATAGTAATCTATCAGTTTCTATCGGATGTGCCTAAGTATGCGTCAATGTAGCGTACTGGAAGCAGCATGTCGGCTACAAGACTAGCCCGCCAATTTCTATAAGCAACATGTGTGCAAAGACGCAGCCGACAAACTAAGATCTGAAGATGGTTCCATTGAAATAAAAAGGACAGTAACATTAGAAATATATACAATCTAGACGGACGATACAAGTTTTTGCACAAGTACTGACTGGTGTGTCCTCCAAAACCAAAAAAATGTTAAATTTTGTAAAAAAAAAAGCGTTTTATTATGGTGTATATTTGATGTATCTAACAACCGAACCCTATCCAACCGACGAACAATCTGAGGGGATCAAGACCCGTTGAGATTCAATGTTCTGAACAGCAATGGTCTCTTGCGTCCGAACTGAAGGAAGGAGGGCTACGTAACTAAGATTTCACCCGTTCTTGTGTGTCACTTTCTTGCTTTTCTGCGGATTTAGGGATAGAATAATTTAAATATTGAATTGACGATTCATAACCACACAGCAAAATCTGTATCTAGAGTCAGGCGGGATATTACCTATGGTTTGCACGAGACAGTCTTCCGTGGTATGGAAACTATGGACTTGATGTTGAATATTTTCGGGAATTTTACGGATTTAAAAGCCTGTGTGTATTTCTGAGATTGGCAAATAAGGGGGAACAGCAATAGGAACACGTAATAATTTATTCTGGATTACTCCCATCTTGTAGAAGCTGCTGTTTGCAACTAACAACTAAATTTCAGACTCGTGATATTGGAAAAATAAATACTTCGTGAGAATTTTCAGTTTAATCTAGAAGTTGAGTGTATTTCCTTTAATCAGTGGACAGATTCGGTATAGTACAGGGTTCCTTTGTTCCAGATGTATTAATTATGTTTTCCAAATGTTGACTCTGAAACCTTGTATTTTGTAAAAGTTACTTGACTTGTAAGCACCTCATTATCAGACGAGACAACACGCTCGAGTGCTTGGGTTAAGACCTTTGGAATGAGTTGCAGTCAAAGGAACAGCTGAAAAATTAAGGAGATATCGTATCGTGCCTCTTGCTGTTTGTTGCAGTAGTAGCCGGGACAAAGAATTAGGAGCTATGCAAGAGGACAACGGCTCGACTAGATAGAAGACACACTTTCTTTATACGTGGAAAAGAGCAAACATGTACATATTAGTCACACGAACTTAATTATTCTATTAACTTATTCTTCTGCTACAAATACAAAGCGGCTGCTCTAGACCAGAGTTTTTGGTGTTTTTTTTTAAAATGATGTACAATTCAAACTACAGACCCGTTTGGCCCCATCTCTTATCACACGTGAGTATTATAAGACAATCCGGAACTCAGTGTATATTGTCTGTCAGTGACGTTCTCAGAAACACGAGCATTATATTCAATCAGGACTTCCATTTTGTTATCTATACAGTGTAATGTTTTTCCTAGATTTTAGTGTTTAGGATTGGAAATAGTTGATACCACATTAAGAAGATTGAAAAACTAAATTTTTTCTATGTTAGTAAACTCGAGAAGCAGATCAGATTTTTTTTACTTGTCTTCTAATTCCGAACGAGTCACAACTCAGTGATTGCTGTTGTTCTTCAAGTAAATTATAGCGTTTTTTGACAATGCATTGACAAATATTACGGCATTGGAAACACTTTTTTTCCTGCTTTTCTCCCTTTTCAAGCACCCTTATTTGAAACATAATACCCAGCAGTGTGGCTTTGTGTTCAAGAGACTGGATTCACTAGCGGGAGGAGCAGGGTTCTGATCTCTGTACACGTTTAAGTCTCCTGTTGTTTCCCTACACTGATCAGTGCAAAAGCCGGAAGAGCTGCTTTGGAAAGAACGGGATGAATTTCCGTCCCTATCCTTGTATTACAGCATACTAGCTTAACGTCTGCGGCTTCGCTCGCGTAGACGGTGTGGCCTGCACAATTCTTTTGTTTTTCTTTAATCTAATTTGTATATTGTTCACAAAATACAAAGTCTGCTAAACTTTGCACTCTAATTAAAGCCGCCAGAAGCGTGGACGTCGCAGATTTTATTTCAGACCAAAAAGCTCTTCCGGTCGCTGGAGCCGGCAGTTTTTGTTAGTCTTGCCCTTTGACTTCTTGTTGTGATACTTCCGCAAAAACCTGCATCTCGTAACAGATAATGCCTTGAGAAGTTAAATACTAGTGTAACTTAACGAAATTTTTCATGAAAATTTTCATCTCCTATTTCAGTACATTAGGGGTTGAATTTCCAAAAACACTGAAAAAATGATTTATTTGCAAAAAACATTTTCTCCCACTATTTTATCCTCTTAGTAGTTGAATTTCCAAAAATGGTGAAGCACATATTGTTTTATTTTTGACCGAGAAACCATATAGCAATTTTCGTAGTTCTAGCTTCAAAATTGCCTTAATGGCGACATACTTTTAAAAAACCTTTATCCCCTTTTTCCCCTCTCAGGGATGGAACGTCGAAATATTCCTTCTTAAACGGTGCCTACAGTGTAAGATCAACACCATCTCCAAATTTAAAGTTTCTTGTCCTCAGCTGTCTCGCCTGGACGATGATGAGTCTGCCAGTCAGGGCATTTCATTTTATATTTAGTGATCCTCTGTCTCTAATTATCTCTTCCTAGACGGGCGTTAAATTCTAATCTTTCTTCTTCCTTCGTCATTTGAAACAGGTTTTACTTAACCATAACATCGGTTCGTTTGTCAAAGGTCTCGTCTTCACATTGTTCATCTAGTACGAAAACGTTGAAAAAGTAACAAAGAATAACACTTCTACCCTACATAAGTATTCGTTTGGAAACAAAATTGTACCATTTCAGAGGAGCTGCAGGCAACTGATTACCTTTGTTGTGTACGTCTGAGAAAATAGCCAGTAACCAGAAGTCCACTAAGTGATAAAGCCTCCAGCACACTTACGCGAGCTGAATGAAATATAAAAGCCAAAAATGTTTATCGATACGGTAACTTATTTTGATAGCGAAGCAGATCTGGGTCTAATACACCTTTCTATAGAGCACACTGGAAACGGGAAGTTATTTCAAATTTTAGCGGGATGTGCAAAGGAAAAGAACCCAGCCTTTAGCGAGAATTCGTGCCTGTATTCTCATGAGCAGATTTGGGAAAAACATGGGAACATGTAACACAATTCGAACTTCGCGCTTTCGTACGGTGATCAGTGTTTCGCCTCTGAGACGCATCATTCTGTCATGAAGGACCCATCAGAGGTGGTGCAGAGCGGAAGGAGCGGCAGTGAGGTCATAAAGAGAGAGTGTAATTTATCGTTATAGTGTGATATTTGATACAGAGAGCTGGTGAGACACTGTTTCAAGGCAGCTTGTAACAGGTAGGCAGGAGACATAGTATTCAACTTTCTGTTCAGACGATGTCCTTCCGGCGTGAAATTGTTGAAGATGATGAATTATTCAGCTGAAGACAGATTCTTCTTATTTAACGATGAACTAAATCTGCAAGCAGTCGGTCGAAATGGATAAAACAGTTTGAGAAAGGGGTACTTTCCACATGCATCATGTAGAAATAGAGTTTTTACCTTCAAAGGTCTGTGAGTTTGTCTGAAAAAAGCAAAATTAATATTTTATCCTGAAATACAAGTGAAAAGTAAGTGCAAAACAAAACATAACAAAACTGAGCATATTCATTTGATGCACAGCCTATCTTTTAGAGTGGCACAATGTAATTACTCAACGATTGATTGTACCATAACGTCACAAACTAGTACTGGTGGCTTGATAATTCATAGCCAGCAATATCTTATTAGTGGAAGAAATTTCGTTTCCATATTTCATTAGCAATGGGAATATCGGAATGGAGATGGCGACGTGCAGTTTCTGCTCCCCAGAAAGTGTCACACTGCCTTGAGTTAAGTTCCACATCTATCCACATTTTGCACACGGAATGAACCTATAGCACAGTGGCGACTGTTCTCGTGCCTCGAAGGAGAATGTCGAGCTCTGAGGTCCCAACATTACTCGTAGTTAGCTAGTTTTCGTGATCCCTGGATCATATTCGTGATATCTTGCTACGATGTGGAATGTGGCAGCTGATATACAAAAATAGCACACGCTCGCGGCGGGTATGTGTACTTCTTGACCGTTAAAACCAGTGGTTTGGATTTCTGTTGGTACTCCTAATCTACATTTAAACCGATTAACTGTGACCAAGTCATACAACTAAAAATACATATATATCTCGCAAAAACGTATGTACGTATGTGTTTATATTCCACATCTCCTTCGTAATCACTGGACCGATTTCAACCCAACTTGCTCCACATATTCCTTACTGTCCGGCAACAATTAATGGACGCCGGCCGCGGTGGTCTCGCGGTTCTAGGCGAGCAGTCCGGAACCGTGCGACTGCTACGGTCGCAGGTTCGAATCCTGCCTCGGGCATGGATGTGTGTGATGTCCTTAGGTTAGTTAGGTTTAAGTAGTTCTAAGTTCTAGGGGACTGATGACTTCAGATAAGTCCCATAGTGCTCAGAGTCATTTGAACCTTTTGAAATCTGAGCAATGTGTTCCTGTACACTGGCCTCCAGATCACGTAGAGACCGAACGAATCCATAGTAAACGCTTCTATTCAGATCTCTACAGAACCAAAAGTCATATGGAATCTCATCAGGTGATGAAGCAGGCCATGAACCTGGAAAACCTCAGGAGATAAACCTTAGAAGGACCTTTTTCCGTTTTATTCATGTACGTGTCAATGTTGCATTCCTCTGTTGTCACACCACAGGAGGACTGCAAAAGGAAAGCATGGTTTTGAATAGTCTCTTCCGGTTCCATGCTGCACATCAGACAGAAAACTGCGGTTTTGGTACACTCTTAAATGGGTGCGACCACGTTCACGGTGGTTGTAGCCCATCTTATCCTTATAGAAGGGTTAAATTGTCCAGCGCCGAATCAAGGGCCGGCCGGGGTGACCGAGCGGTTGTAGACGCTACAGTCTGGAACCGCGTTACCGCTACGGTCGCAGATTCGAATCCTGCCTCGGGCATGGATGCGTGTGATGTCCTTAGGTTAGTTAGGTTTAAGTAGTTTAAGTTTTAGGGGACTGATGACCTCAGAAGTTAAGTCACATAGTGCTCAGAGCCATTTGAACCATTTTTCGAATCAAGGCCCCAAGTGTAAGGGCATTTTCATTCATGCCGTTTATGCCACCTCCTCAGAGCTTGTCGTGTCGATTCGGAGCGGCATTCTGTCTGAAATGTTTTCCGCGGCCACCCATCAGAAAACCGCTTGATTTGAATGCTGGGTGTCGCGGTTCTGCTCTCTATCGCAGGTGCGTGAAAAGAAGTGATGAAATGTGGGTAAGAATGAGTGCGACGACATTCCCATTGTGTGACACCTCCAAGGTGGCGTCCGACAGGATTCTGGTGAAATTTTGTGTCAGTGGGACTTCATTAACCCATCTCACACTTCACCTGAACTGTGGACTCTGGCCTTTTTTGCGTCTGAAGCGTCGCCAACACCGAGAATGACGTCGCAGCGCACCACGCTTTTGCGCCGTACAGAGGAACGTTGTAGACATTTTTAAGCCAATTATCAAACTTACGCTTCGCAGTGGGAGACAATTACAGGGTTTCGAAAAAAAATGATTCTTCAGTTTTCTTGCGCAGTATAGTTATCCATCATTCCCACACCTTGGTCTTTTTTTTTTTTTTTAAATCGGAGATCTTGCGAGAGTTTGTTTATATTTTAGGTTGACTCATTGTTATTTTCAGCTCGAAGTAGTTTGCAGACCCCCCGACTTGTTAAATATTCTTTTTATCTGTAGAATAACTTAATTTTTACTAAAACCAGAGTTTTGCAACTCTGATCTTTTAAGGTAAATATAACGCACATTGTATGATAAGTATCTTGTTACATGAGACCTTCTGGATAACGAATAAGAAGCGTCTTTTAAATAAATGCATATATACATTATTGATGTAAACTTCCGGTCGTTGGTATTCCTTGACAGCGTGGCTGGCGCAGACGACTCTTTGCCGCCTTTGACTGCTTTGCCGGTCAAGACTCCAAGTACTTCTTCAACTCTCTTGGAACGGCACGGAGACCAGGCGGAATACCTCACGTAAACAATAAAATTCAAAAAACGGGACTTGTCCCCTAATAAATCTGCTTACATATTAATTAAAACTTTATATTCGGAACCATTATTCTGGATAGCAAAAAATTTATACAATTCTACCAATAAAGCTTGTTCATTTATATTTAAAGGTAGTACTAGATTTCACTTCCACTCAAGGCAATTATTTATTGCAAACTTTGACTACAAAATATCCGGAAAATTTGGCACCCTCAAAAACTCTTTCCCAAGACGATTCTTTCACAACATTGCTTTAGCACAGGAATTAGAAATAAAACACCATTCTCAGTGCAGTTCAGCAGAGTGCACCGTGTCTCAGACCATGGACAGGCGGCGTGGAGTGTTTGCTACGTTCAGCCTCTCAATAGGCCTCGAAGGGTTGTTTCCAGCTTAGATTGTGCACACACTATCACTTTACGGCAAGAAGATATGTCAAACGAGGAAGTTCCCCGTCGAATTGGTTGACGCGACAGCGACTCGATTAGAACATTCAACCGCGTTGTGAGGTATGAAATATTGAAAATCTGTAATACATGTAAACATGGTCCATAGTAGGCTGTAATGTGTTTTTTATTTAATCATGCGATGTCGTGTCCCCCCCACCCCGGTAGCTCGGTAGCTGAGTGGCGAGCGCGACAAATGTCAATGAATGTCAATCTTAAGGGCCCTGGTTCGATTCCCGGCTGGGTCGGAGATTTTCTCCGCTCAGGGATTGGGTGTTGTGTTGTTCTAATCATCGCCATTTCATCCCCACGACGCGCAAGTCGTCGGGGTGGCGTCAAATCGAAAGCCTTGCACCCGGCGAACGGTCTACCCGACGGGAGGCCCTAGTCACAAAACATTTATTATTATCGTGCGATTAGCTAATTTCGTCTACTTGCCATTGCCAAGCATCCGTAAAACCAGCGTGGAAAAGCACTACACTGTCTGTATGCGTCGCCATGTATAAATAACACTTTACACACCTCACATTAAGATAAAAACATTACTGTACAGTTTCTTACAGCCACGTGGTAATTCAACTCAGTTACATGTGGTTGTAAGAAATTTATGCAGTAATGTCTTACCTTAATGTGAGTTTGTAAAGTGTTATTTATACATGGCAACGTATGAAGGCAATGTAGTATGTTTCCATGTTGGTTTTACAGGTATTTGACAATGACAAGTAGTCGAAATTAGCCAATCGCACGACTAAATAAAAAATCTCAAAATGGTTCAAATGGCTCTGAGCACTATGGGACTTAACTGCTGTGGTCATCAGTCCCCTAGAGCTTAAAACTACTTAAACCTAACTAACCTAAGGACATCACACACATCCATGCCCGAGGCAGGATTCGAATCTGCAACCGTAGCGATCGCGCGGTTCCAGACTGTAGCGTCTACAACCGCTCGGTCACTGCGGCAGGCTAAAAATCACATTACAGCCTACTACGGGCCATGTTTACGTTGATTAAACATTCGGAGAATGTGGATCCCCAAAAACACAAAATTTTGTTGAAGATCTGAGTCGTAGTAAACTCCCCTGGTCAATACCAGCATCTGATGGCCGTTACCTACAAATTAACGCTCTTATTAGCACTCCATGGTGCAACGAAACTTCACGAAGATGTGCGCTTTGGAAAGATTGCTTTATGTTGGTTATTATTTTGATTTTATTTGACGTTTTAGTTAATTTTCAGCTTCGTAAGGCTTATTTTTTTATTCTTAGCTCCTCCTAAATATAAGCCCAAACACGTTCGCGAATATGTAGGTGGTTTCTTTCAGTAGTTAGTATCCAGTAATTACTCTATGAAACAGAGGACCAAGAAATGTGTCCGTATAGTATTTTAACTTCCATTCACCTATCCCTACCTTCAACAACACAGGTGCAACATTACACTTTAAAAGCACTTGTGATAATCCATACAGGAAAGACACGCAGTCCACAAAGTGGTGTCCAGTGCAAGACTTGCTCTCAATTATGAACCATAGAAAATAATACAAGCAAGAGCCATGTATGAGGTGCAAACCTTCTGGTTGCTTCAGACCGCTCCTGTCGCACGGTTTTTGGCGACTTTACCTTCAAGGTCTTCTGCTGCTCCTAATTCTGGTTTTTCTTCAACCGCCAGATATTACAAAACGTATACTAAGTATAAAAATGAATTTGCGTGTAAGAAGTGAGGAAGCTATGTCTAACGTTCAACATTTTTTTTTTTAATTTACAAGGTAATGCATCTAAAGCCGCTACAGAAATAATCTTTTGCAGTTCCGTGTATACGCCACAGCTCTTTGGTTGTCAGATATGGAAACAATGAAATGGCACTTCAAGTAGTATCTTACTTCTCAGAACAATAATAAATTAGCGGATTTAATTGCTATCGAATATCCTGTGAAATTTGGTCAAATCCAGATTCGTCATTGCTATGTTGTGACACTGACCGTTATGGGAAATCAGTGAGTCCATCCGAACAAGCTGAATTCTTTTGAGGAGGTTGAGCTTGTCATTGAAGCCTAGACGTATGTTATAGCGACAGCTTATAACAGACAGCACTATAGATCTGGACTACGTACCTTCACTAGAGTGTAACAGAAAACTTCGATCTTCCCTCTCTCTCTCTCTCTTACAAAGTGAGAGGTCACTTTCACATGTCAAACTTGCCCAGTTGTGTCCAGTTGACTAAGAAAGTCAGTAACTAGTGTACTGGTTGTTACTGCAATCTGAATATCTTCAAATTACGGTCCAATAATAAAATTTTCCTTTTTGAATTCATCTTTTGAAAGCAAGATCCAGCGATACCGGAGAAGACTAAGATACTTCTTGATGCAACGGTGTGGTAGGTCTTGTTTGTTTACCGTGGCCATAAGGGCATCAAAAAGAATTTGTGACAGGGCTGAGGATTTGTTGGTTGTGAGAACGCAGAGTTTTATTTTCGACGGTGAATTGTCGAAATAAACCGCACTAACGTGCGGCGCGCCCCAGGGTTGCGTGCTGGGGGCCTTGCTGTTCACATTGTAAGTTTATGACCTGGCAGACAATATTAACAGTAACAATATTAACAGTAACATAAATTATCTATAATGAAGTACTTTGTGCAAGGAAGTTGCGCAAATATGCAGTCAGACGTTGATAAGATGCTTCAAATGGCCCTGAATGCTATGGGATTTAACATCTGAGGTCATCAGACCCCTAGAACTTAGAACTACTTAAACCTAAAGACATCACACACATCCATGCCCGAGGTAGGATTCAAATCTACGACCGTAGCGGTCGCGCGGTTCCAGACTGAAGCGCCTAGAACAGCTCGGCCACAGCTGCTGGCCTTTGTTAAGATTTCAGTGTGGTGCAATTTGGCAACATGATTTAAATGTACAAAATGTAACATTGTGTACCTCACAAACCGCACGAAAATCAGTCAATTCCAGCAAATGTTCTTTGGGATTCCACTGTTCACTGTGTTTTGATTTCTGACAAGTGGAAATGAGTTTGTTAAACGCCGAAAATCGGACATCCTGTGTACGCGGACCAACGTGGTACAACTGTAGGACGGCACATGTGCACTAATAAGGTCCCAAACCGCAACTGGAGATGCTTCACAAATAAAAAGAAGTGAAACGTGTATGGCACAGTACAAACCTTTCATTTAGTTGCATTAGACGAACCATATCTCCAACCATGCAGAACACTGATAGAAGACATAAAGAAATGATGATCATACGAATGTGTGGGTGTAACAATTTCGTTTGATATGAAATGGAATGATCGCTTAAGAACAGTTGTAGGTACGACACGTGGCAGACTCGGGTTTAATGGGAAGATACTGGAAAACTACAAGCTGTCTACAAAGGAGACAGCTGAAAAAACACTTGTGCGTCCCATGCTAGAATGTTGTGCGTGAGACACCTATCAAATATAATTAAAAGAACATGGTCACATTATTTTGACCAAAGGGATGGGGTGGCAAGATAGTGCGGACCATCAACTGACAAACGCTTGGGGTTCAGTCAATAGCCTGCTTACAACGTTTCGAGAACCAGCAGTATATGACAAACCCATATGTATCGTCCCCGTAAGGGTAGCGGACACGAGACGAGGTTGCACAGATGCGTTTCAGTAGTCTACAATCCGTCACTGCGTACGCAATTGGAGCGGGAAGGAATCCTATCACGTGGTACAACGGTAAATGCCCTCTGACACCTCACAGTATGCATGTAAATGTAGAAGTACATTTAAGCGAGAACGTCTACACTCTTCGCGGACTGGAACTTCCTTTCCGGAGGTAACCTGAAACTGCGAATACGCTAGTCTCCAGCACGTCTGCTAGTGACTGGTAGAGACCAATGACAACGAATTCTCGTCGGCCGACTAAAACACAGTTAGCGTATGAGAACGGTAACTTTTGTTGCTTATAGCAGCATTTTTTTTTTTCAGTAAGGATACAGGCCGGAGCAACTTAACACAGCTGGGTAGATAACACAAACACACTCTCGCGCACTTGCGCGATCATATCTCAACATAAAATTTTTCATCAGGGTGCAAGAGGAAGTCTACTGTATGGTTCTCGAGCACAGCAGTTATGTAGTAATGTGCCGGTTAAGTGTGACAGTACTACCCGTGACGAAGACGACCTTGCCTGTTGCCGTATAGCTGAAGAATCTAGCGGTTCCCCATTGTCCGCCTCATCAACAGCTCGTTCGCATGCATGCCATCACGTCCAGTGAAGGTCTGTTCAACCGTGTCATTATTATTTCTCCAGGTACAGTGGAATGTAGGTCACAAAGACAATCAAGGCTATAAAGAGACACAGAATGTAAAGCGCTTCCACAGACTGCTGATGAATAGTGTCGCCAAGTATGCTTATTGTTGCGACCAACCGGGTTAAGATCCGTGCCGAGCAGTCAGGGAGTGATATTTACATCAAAACAACAAGTGGCGTCTTGAAATGGGAGAAACTCAGCCTATCTGAAACGAAGCGTCCCAAAGGGATATTTTACAAATATTTTCCACAGAACCAATAGTATGGACCTTAGCAATTCGGATGTTCCCATCGTTTTCGACGACATCAAGAAACGTGCGTACCGTCTGCACTGGGTGATTAGTACTATAAACAGGACGTTTTTGTTAAAACAGAAATAATGTCCCACAATCTTATAGTTGGTAGTACTAGTCAAAACCAAAAATAAATAAATAACAAAAAAATTCAGCTAACAAAAAGTTGTCAAGGTATGAACAATTTTACTTATGATGAGAACAATCAATACCCAATGTTGTGATTGCCTTCCTTATGGCGTTTGTGGCTCCTTTCCTTTTGGCTGTGCGGCACTTTAGTCTTCTGATTGTGTCGCTAGATGTCACAAAACAGCCTCAAAACAGTCTCCTACATCAGCTATTCTGTACGTACCACTCCATTTTCTACCCCTTGTTCGAGACAATACCTAACAAATTCGTTCAATGACGGGTGGATTGTACGGGGAGAACCACTGGCACGGCCTTTCCGACCAGCTCACCTTAAGCCTAAGATTTCTGCCTCTGGAGACAGTGGTGTATTCCACGACCATCGACAAGTGTGTGTGTGTGTGTGTGTTTGAGGTTTACGGGCGCTAAACAGCGTGGTCATCAGCGCCCAAACGCATAGAAACAGGAACACAAGCGGCGAAGGGACGAAGACGGACGCCGAACAAGGAGAACGGCTAAAAGACACAGGCCTGACGCAGTTCCAAATGCGCACATACAGAGGCAAAACAAGAGGAGAAGAAACACAGTAAAAAAGGAAAGGAATCACAAGGAAAAGAGAACAGATACCGAAGGGAAACAAGGAGGTAATCGTGACTGGCGGACCTCTTACCTAAAACCTGGGTGAGCCAGTCACCCAGCAGCACATTAAAACCTTCTCCCTAAAATCCGAGGCAACAGATTGGACAGGACACAAAACCGTAAGACCTTAACCACAGTCGCTGCGTCGTCTTGCAAAATAGAGGGCAAATCCGGTGGCAAGGAAACCACCGCCCTCTGGTCAGAGAATAAAATACAGTCAAGTAAAATGTGGCGGACAGTAATCTGGACGCCACAAGCACTGCAGATTGGGGGGTCCTCCCGCCGGAGTAAAAAACCATGCGTGAAGGGACTGTGTCCAATGCGGAGGCGAGTGAGGAGAACCTCATCCCGCCTGTATGACTGGTAGGACGTACGCCATGGTCGCGTAGTGGCCTTTACCAGACGCAGCTTATTGTCAGAAACTGCCAACCACTCCTCTTCCCATTGATGCATAACACGAAAACGCAAAAGGGAGGTTACAGCATGGAGGGGGACGGCACATTCAACAACGTGAGGGAGGGAACATGCATCTTTGGCAGCCACATCCGCCAGTTCATTTCCCCTAATACCCACGTGCCCCGGCACCCAGCAGAAAGAAACCTCCTTCCCCTGCCGCTGCAGGTGGAGTAGGGCATCATGGATGTTCTGGACGACCGTATCCGCTGGGTACAAGTGTTGCATGGTCTGAAGGGCACTCAGGGAGTCAGAAAAGATGAGGAACTTAAGACTGGTAACACATCTCATCTGCTCCAATGCCCGCAAGATTGCAAACAATTCGGCATCGAGGATGGTAAACGCCGCAGGAAGCCGTAACTTGACGACTCGATCAGGGAAAACAACAGCACAACCAACAGAGTCCCCCTGTTTAGAGCCATCTGTGAATACAGGTACATGGTCCGGATGCTGGTTTAAAATATCGTAAAATAAGGAGGTAAAAACAAACGCCGGAGTGCAGTTCCTCCAGTTCTCCGACAAGTCTAAAAGGATGCTGGGCCTCTGGAGCAACCAGGGAGGCAGGCTAGTAAAACCTTGTCGTTGGGGGCCACACGCTCCACACC
Source organism: Schistocerca gregaria (assembly GCF_023897955.1). Taxonomy (NCBI): domain Eukaryota; kingdom Metazoa; phylum Arthropoda; class Insecta; order Orthoptera; family Acrididae; genus Schistocerca; species Schistocerca gregaria. Next base: position 467,080,584 of record NC_064921.1, read on the forward strand.
AAGGGACTCAAGCAAATGCTTGGCACGAATCCCAAATGGTTTTGTTGCCCTGGGACGACTGGAAAAGAGACGTTCCATAGGCGGTCGGGCAACGGTAGGGTACGCAGGGGAGGTAGGACAGGCAAGGAAATGACACACCCGTCGCACCATGAGGAGTTTCCGCCGGATGGCGAGCGGCGGTTCCCCTGCCTCAGCACACAGGCTGGGGATGGGACTGGTACGGAAGGCACCAGTGGCCAGCCTGATACCCTCATGGTGTACTGCGTCAAGGATCTTCAGATACGAAGGCCTTGCTGACCCATACACGGTGCAAGCATAGTCAAGACGCAATCGGACGTAAGCCCTATAAAACTGCAGCAGACGCGCCCGATCTGCTCCCCAGGACCGATGGCTCAGACACTTCAAAATATTCAGTGCCTTCAGAGCCCGCACCTTGAGGTCTTTAAGGTGAGGCAACCACGACAACTTGGAATCAAAAGTGAGGCCCAGGAACCTCACAGTGTCTCTAAAAGGAAGAACGGTGTCCCTCAGACGCAATTCAGGGGAGGTAAAAAGACGCCGAGAACGATTAAAATGAACACACACAGATTTGTCTGCAGAAAAGGTAAAACCCGTCTTTGCAGTCCATGCCTCTAAGCGCTTTATCGTAAGCTGTAACTGCCGACTAGCACTGACAAGACTGGAGGAAGAACAGAAAACAGCAAAATCGTCCACAAACAAGGAGCATTGGGCAGGACTCCGGATAGTGGACGTGATACTGTTAATAGCAACGGCAAAGAGGGTGACACTTAAAATGCTGCCCTGAGGAACACCATTCTCCTGCACGTACAAATCTGATAGCTCATTACCAACCCGATACCGAAAGAGGCGGTGAGAAAGAAAGGACCGAATGAAGATGGGGAGACGGCCACGAAAGCCCCACTCATGGAGTTGATTGAGGATGAGGCGGCGCCAAGTAGTGTCATACGCCTTATTAATGTCAAAGAAGACCCCTAGACAATGCTGGTTACGTAGAAAGGCCTGCTGGATGGCGGCCTCAAGCAGGGTCAAGTTGTCTATAGTGGAACGACATCTCCGAAAGCCACATTGAGAGGGGCTAAGGAGCTGCCTGGTCTCGAGCAGCCAAACCAGGCGGCGGTTGACCATGCGTTCCAACGTCTTCCCAACACAGCTCGTCAAGGCAATACTCCGATAACTACTGGGATGCGTTCGGTCCTTCCCTGGTTTGAGGAGGGGAATCAAAATTGCCTCCCTCCACGAGTCAGGGTACGTGCCAGATAACCATATCATATTGAAACAGTTCAGGAGAACTTCCTTGGATGGCAGCAACAGGTACCGCAGCATGCTGTACCGGATTTGATCATGACCAGGCGCAGTATCATGAGCCACAGACAGCGCAGAATCCAGTTCCCACATTGTGAAGGGGCAGTTATAGGGTTCAGAATTTAGAGACCGGAAGTCCAAGTGACCCCTTTCGATGGCAGTGCGGTAGCGGCAGAAATCTGGATCACAGTTAATAGTGGCGGTAGATTCCGCAAAATGCATGGCCAGTGTCTGGGCAATGTCTCTCGGCGCCGTGAGGAGACATCCCTGATGCAGCAATGCCGTGACAGGTAGCTGGCTGAGTTTCCCGGAAATCCTCCTGATGGCTTCCCATACTTTCGTAGAACTAGTGGAGCGAGAGATGGAATTCAAGAACGATTGCCATGACCGTCGTTTGCTCTCTTTAATCACTCGCCGCGCTCTGGCCCTTGCCACCCGAAAGGCCGCAAGATTGTCAGCTGAGGGACGGCACTTGAAGCGGGGCAGTGCTGCACGGCGGGCGCGGATGGCTGAGTGGCACTCAGTGGTCCACCAAGGGACAGGACGCCTCTTGGGATGACCGGATGACCGTGGGATTGACAATGCAGCAGCATGTGAGATCACGGCTGCAACATGGTCTACCCATTCGTGGACGCTGGCACGGTGTTCCAAAACAGCCAGTTGGCTGAAAAGTGTCCAGTCAGCTCTGCAAAGGTGCCACCGGGGCGGCACTGGTAATGCCACAGCCTCATCCAGGAGGCGAATCCAGAGGGGGAAGTGGTCACTAGAATGGAGGTCAGCTGCAGCCTCCCACAGAACAGAATCCGCGAGTGCTGGAGAGCAAAAGGAAAGGTCAATAGCCGATGACGATCCGGAAGCAGTACAGAAATGAGTGGAAGCACCAGAGTTGAGGAGGCACAGTTCTTCAGACATCATGACGCTTTCCAGAATGCGACCCCTGGGGCAAGTAGTCCGAGAGCCCCATAAGACATTATGAGCGTTGAAGTCCCCCAGAAGAAGAAATGGGCGGGGGAGTTGGCTAATAAGGTCCGTGAGAGCCTCAGAGTCTATCGCATCCGGAGGTGGTAAATAAACAGAACAGACTGTGAGCCTCCGACCCACAAGAATGTCAACTGCAACTGCTTGCAAGTCGGTGATGAGAGGGAGCTCAGATGATGGGTGCATGTCACGGACAAAAACCGCAACACCACCCTTTGCCCTTTGCCCCGTCAGATCATCTTTTCGATATACGGTATAGCCGCGTAAAGAAGGAGAATCAGTGGCCCGAAAATGTGTCTCTTGGAGACATAAGCACAAGGGGCACTCTCGTATAAGGAGTTGTAATTCGGCCACATGCGTCCTGAACCCATTCAGGTTCCACTGTAATATGGGAGCCAGTGATCAGGGTGGCTGAACTTTCACCCTGCCTCTGTGCTTTTGAGGAGAGACCGTACTGGCCGGAGATTTATTCCTGGGGCGAGAAGATCGCCCCCGGTCGACATCAATGTCCATAAGCTCCGATGACGACCCACGGGAGATGTCAGACAGTACGATGGCCTCGTCATCGGACCGACGCTGACTAGTCTCCTCAGGTGGCAGAACCTTCATCTTCTGAGCCTTTGTCTTGGGGGGCTTGGAATGCAGAGCCTTGTCAACAGTTGGAGGTTGACTCGCCTGGGCAGAAGGCGCCATATGGGGGGAGGCTGGAAGTACCTCAATGTCAGCAACCACGGCCTTGTCCGATGTAGCGGGGAGAGCCGCAGATTGCAAAACAACCGCAGCAGCACAAGTGCACTGGCAAGCGCAGGTTTTAGTGCTAACACTAGCAACCTCCGTTTGTGTAGCAACAGTGGCCAGTTGTACCGGTTTTTTGAGAGCGGAAGCGAAAGATGTTGAAAACACAGGAGGTTGCATGGCCTTAAAGAGCTTCTTGGCCTCACCATAAGGGATGCGCTTAGATGTTTTAATCTCCTGTACCTTCCGTTCTTCGAGATAGATGGGGCAGATCCGGCTCCAGACAGGGTGACTTCCAGAGCAATTCACGCACTTCACAGGCGATGAACAATCGGCTCCGTCATGGGCAGGCTGACCACATTTACCACAAGTGGCTATCCCATTGCACCCCAACGTAGTATGCCCAAAGCGCTGACATTTAAAACAGCGCATTGGGTTGGGGAAATATGGCCGTACGGGCAAACGTAAGAACCCCGCTTTAACATGCTCTGGGAGTCTCGGGCAACTGAATGTGAGAATAAACGAGTCAGATTTGACGAGGTCCCCATTGACTCGTTTCATAATGTGCTGCACGTCAACAATTCCTTCGTCAGCCCACTCAGATTTTAGCACGTCTATGGGGATATCCACCAAGTCCCTACACGTCACAACACCCTTACTATAATTCAAAGTGGAGTGGAGCTCGGTCTCAACAGCGTACTCTCCTAGACAATTTGCTTTCCGAAGGGCAGCGACTTGACGGGAACTAGAAGTTTCAACTAACAGAGTCCCATTGCGCAGTCGCTTTACAGATTTCAGTGTTCTTGCAATTCCCTCAAGACCCTTGTGGATGTAAAAGGGAGCAACCCTCTCAAAGCTACCCTCCTTCCTTTTAATAATCAAAAACACATTCTGATTATCAGCATGTGCTCCGTTACTACATTCTGTTAAACCTCTAGCAACACCAGGCGCTGGAGGACTCGCAGCGCGTAGCCGCTTTTTCGATGGGGTGTGTTTTCCTACCAGCGGCCCACCCAAGCCACTGGTAGGGGGAAATGTAGAGGTCGAAGGGTCCATTGCGGTCCCACGAGCTGCTAGGGAACTAAAAGTCCGCTCAGACAGAGCCCCGCGTGCCTGAGTAAGCCTTATACAACTGGGGTGCGGCAGGTGCCCCAGAGGTTGCCCGCTTGCGACTGTTCCACCCCAACAGCCATGCATCTTCTAGGCGCGGAGCACACCGAAAGATTGAGGGGTTTTTATAGAGGTTGGCCTTCCTCGCAATCCAGGCGGTCAAGCCAAGATTACCATTCCCCGCAGCACACAACATTTCACCGCCGCGCCGTACGGTGGTCGCTGAAGCATGTCCGGGGGTTACGGTGACAGGAGACTGGCGGCGCTGACCAGTCCCCAGCTCAGGACCCCGGGGTCGCCAAGCCCGTACTCAGCAAGTGAATGCTGAGCCCCTGGGGGTACCATCGACAAATTGTACACGTTATAGGAGCGCGTGTCCCTTGTCGGTGAACAAATATGAGTGCACCATGTACGTTCGCTCGAGTGATTCTTTGAGGAAGAGAGCTGAATGATTTTTCATAGTGATTAATAACTACGATAAGTATTTCCTGTAGTGTTAGTAAGCAGCCAGCTTGTATACTATAGAATGGCCGATATCTCATTAGGAATAGCCAATATCTCAACAATTATTTCATTTCTTTAAAATTATCTAAAAGAGCGAATGCTGTACAACTTACCTAATGCATAGAAAGGCATAGACTGAAAAATCATGATCAACTGTAAAGAAAGTGTTCTATTCTCAACACATACCTCGAACTGTGTCAAAAAGTGGAATGCCTATGTTATGCTCTGAAAGTCTTACTAGAAACTAACCTCGCACTGTAGTCCAAACAAATGTTTAGCACAAAAGAAACTCTGCATCGTCCGAAACTCGTCGTCCAGTTCAGTGGCGAACTTAACCTTTTTAACTGAAAGAAAAAACAATTCCTGTTGTTACTTGCAGTGTGACTAGCGTATTATTTTGCTAACACGTGAGATTGTAAGTATCAAGTCTATGGAGAGGAAATGCAGCAAATTTCTTACTTGTTTTGAACACAATAATAAAGAAACATCTCTGAATACTTTTATAATCCAAAAACAAACAGCAAAAGGATCCAACGTTCTTAAAATGCTTGGCCAGTGGCTAAAGGCTCACAAATGCGTGTGCACGTGATACTTTCAGCATAATCTGTTCAAGGTGATGGAAAATTGAGATTAAGCAAACATTTGAACTATGTGGGAAAGAAAGATGAGCAGAAATAACATTTGTATTATCGATCAACCAGATCGTAAATTCTGATACGAAAACATGGCATGCCATCACTAACTATCCACTTACGAGGGTTGGAACTTCAACAGTGGCAACTATTTGATCACAACTGATACAAAAGAGTTACATGTTTGCACCTGTTAATGTCCTTCAAAGTAGTCACCAGCGTTGTGTAGAACCCGTTGCCAGCGATGTGGAAGGCATAGTATACCGTTAGCAGAGCCTGTTCTGTTGATGGTGCGAATGGAGCGGTCTAAAGTTATGGTGATTCTCGTATACAACGGTGATGGTGTTATCCTAACGCATTACATTCTTCCACGACAGACCGTCAATGTACAGTATTACTGTTCGTTTTTGGAGCATCACCTGCGACCAGCTTTGCGAGAGAAGCGGCGACACTCTCTGCGCAACCCACCCATCACTTTACACGACAATGCCCGGGCGCATATAGCGCGAGCTGTGGCTGCTCTGTTCGGTCGATGGGACTGGGAAGTACTGTACCATCCACCATACACTTAAGCCCTTGTGACTTTGATTTGATTCCGAAGATGAAGGAACCACTTCGTGGCATTCGCTTCAGAACTGTACCAGAAATTCGACAGGCAGCAGACCGCTCCATTCGCACCATCAACACAACAGGCTCTGCTAACGGTATACTATGCCTTCCACATTGCCAGCAATTGGTTGTACACAACGCTGGTGACTACTTTGAAGGACAGTAACAGCTACAAACATGTAACTCTTTTGTATCGGTTGTAAATAAATAGTTGTCACTATTTAAGTTCCAAAGGCAACCGTTCCCGTCAGATCACCGAAGTTAAGAGCTGTCGGGCGTGGCCGGCACTTGGATGGGTGACCATCCGGGCCGCCACGTGCTGTTGCCATTTTTCGGTGTGCACTCAGAACTTTAATGTCAATTGAGGAGCTACTCGACCGAATAGTAGCGGCTCCGGTCAAAGAAAACCATCGTAACGACCGGGAGAGCGGTGTGCTGACCACACGCCCCTCCTATCCGCATCCTCATCTGAGGATGACACGACAGTCGGGTGGTCCCGATGGGTCACTTGTGGCCTGAAGACGGAGTGCCTCTGCCTCATTTAAGTTCCACCCATCGTATCTAAGCTGGGAATTTTATCAGATTGTCAAGTTATTTTCTGGTAGTGGTTAAGAAAAGATAGCAAAATACATGAGAAGTTATGGCGCCGTCAAACACAGAAATCCTCGCCTTCTTGCACGAGAATTTGGCTGAAGGCTGTTTTGCAAAGAGCTTAATGATACTGAGTGTTGTGGTTGGCAGGAGAGCCAACACCGTGTTATTAAAGGAGGCCGAAATGCTCGCGTTTTAGCTCACGCAGGCTGGCGTGAGGTATGGAACATGACAAGGAAATTAGAATTGAGAAAAACGGACGTAGCTGGTGGAATACTTAACTTTAATCCATTAATGACGAACGTCGCTCTTGACGATACATGATTCAATATCAATAATAACTGACTCTGGCGCCTTGCTAGGTCGTAGCAAATGACGTAGCTGAAGGCTATGCTAACTATCGTCTCGGCAAATGAGAGCGTAGAAGTCAGTGAACCATCGCTAGCAAAGTCGGCCGTACAACTGGGGCCAGTGCTAGGAAGTCTCTCTTGAGCTGCTGTGTGGCGGCGCTCGGTCTGCAATCACTGATAGCGGCGACACGCTGGTCCGACGTATACTACCGGACCGCGGCCGATTTAAAGGCTACCACCTAGCAAGTGTGGTGTCACCACACTGAGAATCTTTTTTAAAAAATTCAAATACATGCGACGCAGTCGACAGCGCCTAGACAACAAACACATCCTCCTCCTTCGGACGCCGAATCTAAAGCACCGTCATTTACAAAGTATATACCTGCCACTGAGTCAGAGAAAGCTAAAGTCACGTCTCGACCATCTTAATTGGGCGAAGTGAAGTCGAACGCGCACGGCCCAGTCCCAAACATCTTCCAGATTCATGTGTGGCGGTGGTGCAGGACATGTCTCTGCATTTTGCAGACATTGTTTGCTAGAGCAGTAAAAGCAGCGATATATGCAGGATGTTTCAAAATTACATCGACAGACTTCGAGGGGATATACAGGGTGTCTTGGGGAGCAAAATGAGGATAGGAACCCATACCTGGAAATGTCACCCAACGACGCTATAGAGCGTCGAAGTTGTAGGTGCCATTGCCTGCGTGTGGATTTAATATATAGGGTGATTCGGTGATGGTGTTACAAATTTTCGTTGATGATGGAGAAGGGTAAGTGTTTCCATGTGTGATAATAAACCCTTGTTCGTAAACGAAAGAGGCGAAAATTATAAGCGAAAATCGTTCTGATATCTCTGACAGTGGAACACATGCAATAGTACTGTTGTTGCTAAGACTGAAGGGTAGGCGACCCTCAGAGGTGGTAGTAAGGACCAAAACAAGAAAAAATATGCAGTAAATATGGGCTCTACAACCTGAAGAGCTATCAGTAGAAGAGTTGTATTTTCACAGTAGCTAAGATGAACAAACTTTCGTAGCTCTTAAGGTATGCTTTTTAGAGTTCATATTTACTGCACATTTGTTTTCTTGTTTGGGTCCATACTACATCCTCTGAAAGTTACTTAGGAACAACAATACTGGTACACGTGTTTCACTGTCGGAGGTGTCAGAATGATTTTCGCTTGTAAATTTCGACTCGTTCGTTTCCGGGCTAGTGTTCCTTACCTCCCTTGTAATATCATCACGATATCACCCATTATACACATACATATACAGATGCCGGCGCCAAGAGCTTAAGCGCTTCGTAGCGTCGTTGGATGATGTTTCCGGACGGGTTCCTATCCTCATTTTGCTTATCGATACATCTACATTCCCTCAAAGTTTCTCGGTGTAATTTTTCAATAAGTTTAATAAACGTAACATAGACACACAGAAGAGACATAACAGAGACTTAAGTCATCAATAACATATTTCCCTTCTCTGTTTACAACAATTTGCTACCTCAGAGGTAACGTTTCGATTCCGCGACTGTAGATATCACTTGGTTTTAAGGCGCAGAATTCCTCGGGGCATGTCCGGAGTGGATTCTCATCCGGAAAATAAGTTCCTTGCAGGTTGTTCTAAAGAGAGAGGAAACGTCTGAGGGCACATGATCAGTTGAGTAAAGTGGTTGCGGCATGACTTCACATTCCAAATGTTGTATGGTGTTTTTTGCCAGTCTACAAGAATGCACGCAGGCGTTATAGTCGGGTAGCATTACTTCACTTCCTGGTTGTTGTTCTTGGATTGCGCCTACAAGACGTCTCAACTGTTGACAATAAATGTCAACAGTTATCGTCACACCTTGGGAAAGCGATTCGTAGTAGACCACACCGTCGCTATTCCACCAGATGCATAAGATTATGTTTCGTGGATGCGCGCAGGTCTTTATATGGGGAGCTGCTGATTTGTTTGGGATCAGCCATTCACTTCTTTTCCTTACGTTAGCATGAATACATCATTTCTTGTCACCAGTAACGATATAGGGTAGAAAAAGTCGGTGTAATTCACGAGTCAATTGATGACGAGGAAGCAGAGACGGACATGCAGCCACCCGCTGATTTCTGTGATTTTTGACTTAGAGCATGAGGTATCCACACATTCGATTCCTCGATCTTCTAGACTGGATGCAAATGTCACGCGATGCTGGAATGACCACAGTTCATTACATACGCCAGTTCTCTAGTACACTGACGTGGATGATTGTGGATTAATGCGTTTACATGATCTTCAAGCAATTCCCGAGGGTCTTGCTGAACGCGGAGAGCCACTAGTGTCAAAACGATCCTCTTTAAAACGAGAAAATCATTTTGCTGCCGTGCTCTGTCCAATGGCATTATGCCAGACGCAGCGCAAATGTTACTGATTGGTCGGCCGAAGTGACCGAGCAGTTCTAGGCGCTTCAGTCTGGAACTGCGCGACCTCTACGGTCGCAGGTTGGAATCCTGCCTCGGGCATGGATCTGTGTGATATCCTTAGGTTAGTTAGGTTTAAGTAGTTCTAAGTTATAGGGGACTGATGACCTCAGATGTTAAGTCCCATAGTGCTGAAAGCCATTTGAACCATTTGTTAGTGATTGCCTCCGATGCTGTCACATCTCTACAGAACCCCGTCAGAAGGATATGTGTAAATGGTAAAGCGACAATGTGTGAACTCAGATAACAACAGTGAACTACAAATAAAAAATTACAATTGATAAATAAACTCATAGGAACCGGAATACTAACATGAAAACAAAAATGTTACGAACAGCAGCCTAGTATTTTTTATTTTACAGTAAACACAGCATGATGGAGTTCACTACTGTATACACAACCGCCTTTCATCCTGATGTATGCTTACTGAACTCTTTTTCTAGTTTTGACTAGTACTATCTCCCGTAACGATATGGGGCTTTTTTTCTGAACACCATTTATAAAAGTCCACCTCCGTAGTTGCCGGCACGGTATCTCCGCGTGTTCGATTAGGGAGCTGGCCATTCTGTGTAATAAAAAACGAAGTGTTGTTCTTAAAGACCCAATGTGAAAGATGTTATGCGACATACGCAAAGAACCAGTGAGGAAGAACCAGGTCGAAAGACAAAAAGTAGCTCAGTGGTCAGTATGCCTGATTCTCATGCAGAGCACGCGAGTTAGAACCGCGCTACTAATAAGCATTTTCGTTTGGTGGGAGGGCTGGAACGGCGTGGAGTGATCCTCGCGATGCCATGTGAGAAGTTACTTGAATGAGAAGTAGCGGCTCGAAGGTCTGAAAAGTCGACAACGACCAGGAGAGGAATGCGCTGACCCCATGCACCTCCAACCGCACCCGCGTGACGCCTTGCGGCAGAGTACGACACCGCGGACAACCTGCGTCGCTGGGTCTTCAAAGCGTTATCACGGGGGTTCATTACGTGTTTTGGCACTGATGTATTTTGAGGGCTGCGTGATGCCGACACGGTCATAGCAGAGTGAGAGGATTAAGTACTTCTCTTGCCGATTGTTTGGAAGTTATGCGCATGTCATGTGAGCTTCGGTGGGGTCCTGGACCACCCATTGTCTGGACAGAGCTGTATCTGCGTGGAGAAGACTGGCTCAAAGATACCGCTGTACCTCGCCGCTCAAAAGCGCCGGTCAACGCATTTCCTGCCGAGCGTGCGTGCGCTGCCTTTGTGTGTGGAGCCGAGCCGCAACTCGCGTGCAGCCACAGCCTGCGCACACCGCCACCTGCGGCAGCCTCTGTAAATGCGACACTCGGGGCAGCGGCGCACTGTGCTGTTCGCATAAGGTGTATCAGGCTCTGTCCGCGGCATTACTTAAAAGTCAGAAGAAAAGAAACCGGAACTGACATTTTATTGCCTACTCCAGTTTGCTTTCCTTTCTACAAATGTGTCAGGATTCTGCAAATAATTTCAAAATAATTAAATTTAGAACAGGCAAGAAATACACACTAGCAAGGAATGCACGAGGTAAAACGAACTTTCAAGAAACATCATTGGTTGAAAACAGTCTTGCTTGAAATTATAGTTTTTTATTTTTCCAACTACGAGTTTCACCTTATTTAGGCAACTTCAGGTTGATCTTAATTTGGTATTTCTTAGAATAATCCTTTAAACAGTGTAGCCAAAGGGCATCGTCAAATACATTAGGCCAACATCGCCTTCTTTAAACTCAGTAAAAACTTTCTAGATGGACGTGAGTGACTCCAAGACCTGCATACCGCGTTCCCGTTCACAGGAGCGAGTAATAGAACGGGAACGCAGGTCTTGGAGTCACTCACGTCCATCTAGAAAGTTTTTACTGTGTTTAACGAAGGCGATGTTAGCCTAATGTATTTGACGGTGTCCTTTGGCTACACTGTCTGAAGGATCGTTCTAAGAAATACCAAATTAAGATCAACCTGAAGATCCCTAAATAAGGTAAAACACGTAGCTGAAAAATAAAAAAAATTGCAACCAAGACTGTTTTCAGCCAATACTGTTAAGCACTGGTTTACTGTATGCCACAGATGGACTGGAAGAATTTGAAGAAACATTTTTATAGACAAAAATATAAACCTTGCGATCAGAAAAATACTCATCAAAAATATTTGCCACTTCGATATATAAGGAGACGAATAGTAGATCTGACAGTGCACCCAGGCAGTCATCTTCCAATCATCAGTCACTGAACGTATCAGAACATAAGCTTCTTTTTCTTCAACGTTTATACGTCATGGTCGCATCAGTCAATGTCGGCTAGTAACCTACACACGATTTAAAAGTTAAGCACGCCGAACGAAGAAATTAGGCATCCCCAGGAGATACCACCCTAAAACAGTGTCGCACCAACTCTAGACTTGATAAATGGACGTCATTCGGCGAAGAAGGTAGTCCACAACGTTTTTCAGGTCTGTCACGTCCAGCTCATTGACGATTAGATCCCGAAGACCTACCAATTTGCAGGGATGTTGATTGCAACGTTTCAGCCACTGTCCTGGGTAATCCCAGAAATTTCTGTGCTCTTAAGATCTGACAATATACCAGACACGTCAATGTCCGATAGAGTGCCTGAGTGTTCGTGCGTTCCTGTGAACACTTCAGTTAAAATTTCCCTGCTGAGATGCCGTGAACTGTGTATAAAACTATTCCCTGATACTTTGTCTTCGACTGCGGTAGACATCTTCGGAGGTAAAGGGACAGGAGCTAACTATACACATCTAACACGGTCTCTCAGCCCGGCAGTTTTAACTGAAGTAAACACTGTGATAGCCTACGACGGGAGTTCACTAAGTAATGCAATACATTTTTTTTCTGAAAGTAGGTTGGTTTTATTCAGGATTTCAGTAAAGCATAGCAGTCCCGACTCTTTCGGCTGCAAACCCTATTTCTCAACAATCGTCGTTCAATGCTACGACCTTTACTGGGTGGTCCTGTGTGCCCAAGTGGTACCATTCTACTGGTCGACGTCGGAGACAACGTCTTGCCGCATCAATAACCTCCCCATCATCCACGTACTGCTTCTCCCGGAGTGCATTTTTCATTGGACCAAACAGATGGAAGTCGGAAATGTAAGATGGATCAAAAGGAACAGTCCAATAAACTCCTCTCGCACGCACACACTTGTGTGAGGCTTGCGTTATCATGGAGGATGAGAAGTTCGGTTGCATTTTTGCGGCGACCATCACACTGAAGTTGTTTCTTCAGTTTCCTGAGGGAAGCACAGAAGAGTTGATCGTTCCATCATGAGGGGGAACGGCTAACAGAATAACGCCTTCACAGTCGCAGCCCAGTAGTGACCCTTGGTGTCTGTGATCCGTCGACCACGTCGAATGAGAATGTCCACACGTTCCAACATCGCAGGAGTAACAGCTATGTGCGGCTGGCCAGCATGCAGGAGGTCAGACAGGTTTGCACCACCTTGTTGCGATGTTGACACACACCTCGCACTGCCAGGCCTCCTTAGACTCTACACACGGGCGCTGGTTTTCCGACAAGAAAAAGCTCAGTGACAGCTCTCTGTTGGAACGCACTTCCGTTACAGCACCACCACCTATCGCAACTTCACGAAAGTACAATAGCTGAAGCGGGAATATTCCTCGATGCCGCACAACGAATTCCGCATTTTTTCAACCGAAATTGACCGAGAAAAAAATGCATTGCATTACTTACTGGACTCCTGCAATATTGGAACGTGTAGACACTCTCATTCAAACTAATCGATGGATCACAATCAAACACTTCGCTTTTTTTTTTTTTGGACAACATGGTTGTGGAGATGAAGAAGCGATTAGCATGATTAATCAATTAATCAATTATTCGAAAACAGTCTTGATCGCATTTATTATTATTATACCGCCAACCGGTTTCAACCCGACGTAGGGGTCATCTTCTGGGTGTTTACACTGTGAAATTATAGATATCCATCAGAAAGACTCCATTATACAACAACTATAATTACGTAAATTTAAAATATGGTACCCATTGGTCGACTGCTGGTGGTGTCACTCCTGTCTACATACCGGCAGGAAACTATGTGAGACTAACCCTTCATATGGGCTCAAATAGCGTGCTGAGATCACGTGAATGGACGGTAACAACCCTAGCGGCGATCAACGGCATTTAATACAGTTTATTATATGTAATTACTAGTTACATTGGTTTAACATAAATTTAAGTGACAGTAAATAACAGAAAACAGAACCATTCCATTTAAAAAGAGTTATAATTATAGTGTTAATTATAAAATAATAACAAATGTTCTGTAGTCAACTCGTAAAATTCGTAAAAGTATGTTACATTATGTGCCATAATATAAAGTAAAACAATTTGTGACACACAAAATCTGGTGTCGTCTTGTATTATAATATATCTATTCGTACATTTACGTAGAAAACATTGGGTCAATTTTCGAAACGGCTAATATGGAAGGACTACAACGCCCTCTACTCCTTGTGGTGAGGACGCCGTTGCCATGGATTATAAGGCGTATATCAGGCGCTCTCAAGTCCCCCATGCAGATCCTCTATGATCTCATTCCTTTCCCCCATCTGTTCCTATTCCTCGAACATATCCGCATCCTCTACACCTCCCACAGCCTTGAACCCCCTCACCCCCTGGTTGCTCTTCTCCTCTCCCATCCCCCCCCCCCCCCCCTGCCACATCTTCACTGTTGTGTCCCCCCTACCCTCCATCTCTACACCCTACATCTCGTTTCACAAGGATGCTTCCATCAACTCCCCCTCCCGGATGATGCCCTCTCTCCCTCCATTTATCCCTCCTATCAACTCTGATCCTCACTCCCCCTCCTTTCCTCTGTCCTTTTCCTGGGCTCCCTCTCCCTCCCTTCCATCCTCTTTCTTCCCTACCTTCCTTCTCTGCGCCCCCTTCTCTCCCCCGAGTCCTTTAGCATTTCTCTCCTCTGCCTCCTCTCATTCCCTCTCGTGTCTGCCCTTCTCCCCCTTTATTAGTCCTCTCCCTCCTTGCCGCCCCCCCCCCCTTTTTCGTCTTTTTCCTTACTCCCTCCTTGTTCTTCCTCCTCCACCAGCCCCCCCCCCCCCCCTCCCCATCTGCCTCTGGCTCGGGAGTGTGATCTTTGTGCCGCTACTTTCGTGCAGTGTTATACAGTGAGTGTATTACAGTGAGTGTTCCTTGTTGTGGTTTTTGGGAAGTGTTGCGAACGGCCATCATACTGTCGCTGGGTGTGCTTTTTACCTCTTGCAAACAGAAACCAGACTGTCGCCGTGTTTTGTACTTGTGTGTGTACTATGTTACTTGTCTGATTCCTGTGTCTTTTATTAACGTTGTCAACCCCTTTTGCTTTCTGTTTTAACTTTCCGCATTTTTCCGCCATTTTACACTTGACGTCACCGTTTTTTCACCTGTTTTTCTTGTTTCTTTTCTTCTTCCGTTTTTTAAAATAAAAGTATGTAGGCTGTAGGGCAGCGTACTAAGCTGCTGCCAGTGCGCCCAATTCGGGGGGAATTGAAAATCAATAAAGGGAGAAAAAAAACTCTCTAGTTTGTGTAGCAAGGTCACCGTCGTCATAATAGATCTGGTGTGTTTGTATGGTGTTATCTTTGCCCTGGGGGTGTTGCCGTCTATTCACGTGATCTCAGCACGCTATTTGAGCCCATACGAAGGGTTAGTCTTACATAGTTTCCTGCCGTTATGTAGACACGAGTGACACCACCAGCAGTCGACCAATGTGTAACATATTTTAAATTTACGTAATTTTAGGTGTTGTATAATGAAATATTTCTGACGGATATCTATAATTTCGCAGTGTAAACGCCCAGAAGATGACCCCTACGTCGGGTTGAAACCGGTTGGCGGTATAATAGTAATAAATGCGATTAAGACTGTTTTTGAATAATTGAAACACTTCGCTGCTCAACTGGACGTATCTGTTGGCGGTGCTGACACACTCGTTCACCGGTTGGGATACTCAAATGTGTGTGCCCATCGGGTTCCCCGCTGCCTAACAGACGTCCATAAAGAGCAGCGAAAGATCATCGGCAAGGAATTGATTGCGCGTTGCGATGCAGATCGTGACAATTTCTTTGTCGAACATCTTCACGGGAGATGAAATATGGGTTCATCTCTTCCAATCGGAAACAAAACGGTAATCCACGGAGTGGCGCCACGCCACTTCCGCTCCGAAGAAAAACTTCAAAGCCACCCCCTCAGCCGGTAAAGTCACGATGACAGTCTTCTGGGACTCTGAAGGGGTTCTACTGTTTGATGTCCTACGTCATGGTGCAACGATACTCTGAAGCGCATCCAGCTACCCTCAGGAAAATGAAGAAGCGGCTTCAGTGTGTTCGTCGCCACAAAAATGCAAACAAACTCCTCATCCTTCATGAGAACGAAAGGCCTCTCACAAGTCTGGTCATCCGAGAGAAGCTCTCAAAACCTCACTGGATTCTTCTCCCTCATCCACCTTGCAGTCCGAATCTCGCACTTTCCGACTTCCATGTGTTTGGCCCAGTGAAGGACGCACTTAGCGGGAAGCAGTACGTGGATGATGCGGAGGTTATTGATGAAGCAAGACGTTGGCTCCGACGTCGATCAGGAGAGTGGTACCATGCAGACATACGGGCACTCCCAGTAAGGTCGTTTAAGGCAGTCGCTTTGAAACGAGATGTGTTCAAGAATAGGGTTTTGTAGCCAAAGAGTGAGGAAAAAATATGGTGTGTTGGAATCCTGAATAAAGCCAACCTGCTTTCAGAAAAAAATGTGTTGCATTACTTACCAAACGCCCCTCGTAGCCAAAAAATAATGAATTGCGCAGAGAAGCTGCAAATATATACAGAGAGAGACATAAATACTGGGTGATCAAAAAGTCAGTATAAATATGAAAACATAATAAACCACGGAATAATGTAGACAGAGAGGTAAAAATTGACACACATGCTTGGAATGACATGGGGTTTTATTAGAACCACCCCATATAGCTAGACGCGTGAAAGATCTCTTTCGCGCGTCGTTTGGTGATGATCGTATGCTCAGCCGCCACTTTCGCCGTGCTTGGCCTCCCAGGTCCCCTGACCTCAGTCCGTGCGATTATTGGCTCTGGGGTTACCTGTAGTCGCAAGTGTATCATGATTCACCGACATTTCACCGACATCTATAGGGATGCTGAAAGACAACATCCGACGGCAATGCCTCGCCATAACTCCGGACATGCTTTTCAGTGCTGTTCACAACATTATTCCTCGACTAAAGCTGTTGTTGAGGAATGATGGTGTACATATTGAGCATTTCCTGTAAAGAACATCATCTTTGATTTGTCTTACTTTGTTATGCTAATAATTGCTATTCTGATCAAATGAAGTGCCATCTGTCGGACATTTTTTGAACTTTTGTATTATTTTTTTTTGTTCTAGTAAAACCCCATGTCATTCCAAGCATGTGTGTCAATTTGTACCTTTCTATCTACATTATTCTGTGATTTATTCAGTTTTCAAATTCATACTGACTTTTTGATCACCTGGTACATTACTGTTACTGGGAAAAAACCTGTTGTTCCCCGTCGTGCATATTTAGTATTAAAGCAGTCGGTCGCTTCTTGCCTCATTATACAATACTGCGGCCTTTTACTTGGAACTCAGTTGTTAACTGGTGGGCTGTATGGTAAAGCGAAGCGCAGCAATCCCTCTGCGCTAGGAATTTCAGATTACAGTTACATGAGGCACTGCGGCGCTTATGTTCAGCCTTCTCATCCTGCTGAAGAGAAAAACAGATGCTCAGTGGAGCCGACGGCCGGAGATATTAAAGCAGGACAGGGGCGGCCGTGCCTCCGTAATGAGGCTTGCCGGAAGCGCACCGCCGGCTCGCACACACACGCACACAAACACATATTGATCAGCTTAATTCATGTTCGTGATGGGGGCATCGACTTGCGTCTCACGTAACTCCAGATGTTCTAGTTGTCTTGCTCCTAGTGGTGGACGGTTAGAGCATGAAGTGCTTAACAAGCGAAGTACTTACGCTGGCGCAAAGGCACACGAAGAAAGTCGATTCATCGATGTTGATGTTGTGTGTAAAAACTGTCAGAAGACATCTATTGAACCTTCTCCAAATGAAACACAATATCATATTAAATTTGTTATTTTTTTTTTTTTTGCGTCATCAATCTACTGACTGGTTTGATGCGGCCCGCCACGAATTCCTCCCCTGTGCTAACCTCTTCATCTCAGAGTAGCACTTGCAACCTACGTCCTCAATTATTTGCTTGACGTATTCCAATCTCAGTTTTCCTCTACAGTTTTTGCCCTCTACAACCCCCTCTAGTACCATGGAAGTCATTCCCTCATGTCTTAGTAGATGTCCTATCATCCTTTCCCTTCTCCTTATCAGTATTTTCCACATGTTCCATTCCTCTCCGATTCTGCGTAGAACCTCCTCATTCCTTACCTTATCAGTCCACCTAACTTTCAACATTCGTGTATAGCACCACATCTCAAATGCTTCGATTCTCTTCTGTTCCGGTTTTCCCACAGTCCATGTTTCACTACCATACAATGCTGTACTCCAGACGTACATCCTCAGAAATTTCTTCCTCAAATTAAGGCCGGTATTTGATATTAATAGACTTCTCTTGGCCAGAAATGCCTTTTTGCCATAGCGAGTCTGCTTTTGATGTCCTCCTTGCTCCGTCCGTCATTGTTTATTTTACTGCCTAGGTAGCAGAATTCCTTAACTTCATTGACTTCGTGACCATCAATCCTGATGTTAAGTTTCTCGCTGTTCTCATTTCTACTACTTCTCATTACCTTCGTCTTTCTACGATTTACTCTCAAACCATACTGTGTACTCATTAGACTGTTCATTCCGGTCAGCAGATCATTTAATTCTTCTTGACTTTCACTCAGGACAGCAATGTCATCAGCGAATCGTATCACTGATCTCCTTTCACCTTGTATTTTAATTCCACTTCTGAACCTTTCTTTTATTTCCATCATTGCTTCCTCGATGTACAGATTGAAGAGTAGGGGCGAAAGGCTAGAGCCTTGTCTTACACCCTTCTTAATACGAGCACTTCGTTCTTGATCGTCCACTCTTATTATTCCCTCTTGGTTGTTGTACATATTGTATATGACCCGTCTCTCCCTATAGCTTACCCCTACTTTTTTCAGAATCTCGAAGAGCTTGCTCCATTTTATATTGTCGAACGCTTTTTCCAGGTCGGCAAATCCTATGAACGTGTCTTGATTTTTCTTCAGCCTTGCTTCCATTATTAGCCGTAACGTCAGGATTGCCTCTCTCGTGCCTTTACTTTTCCTAAAGCCAAACTGATTGTCACCTAGCGCATTCTCAATTTCCTTTTCCATTCTTCTGTATATTATTCTTGTAAGCAGCTTCGATGCATGAGCTGTTAAGCTGATTGCACGATAATTCTCGCACTTGTCAGCTCTTGCCGTCTTCGGAATTGTGTGGATGATGCTTTTCCGAAAGTCTGATGGTATGTCGCCAGACTCATACATTCTACACACCAACGTGAATAGTCGTTTTGTTGCCACTTCCCCTAATGATTTTAGAAATTCTGATGGTATGTTATCTATTCCTTCTGCCTTATTTGACCGTAAGTCCTCCAAAGCTCTTTTAAATTCCGATTCTAATACTGGATCCCCTATCTCTTCTAAATCGACTCCTGTTTCTTCTTCTATCACATCAGACAAATCTTCACACTCATAGAGGCTTTCAATGTATTCTTTCCATCTATCTGCTCTCTCCTCTGCATTTAACAGTGGAATTCCCGTTGCACTCTTAATGTTACCACCGTTGCTTTTGATGTCACCAAAGGTTGTTTTGACTTTCCTGTATGCTGAGTCTGTCCTTCCGGCAATCATATCTTTTTCGATGTCTTCACATTTTTCCTGCAGCCATTTCGTCTTAGATTCCCTGCACTTCCTATTTATTTCATTCTTCAGCGTCTTGTATTTCTCTATTCTTGATTGTCCCGGAACATGTTTGTACTTCCTCCTTTCATCAATCAACTGAAGTATTTCTTCTGTTACCCATGGATTCTTCGCAGCTACCTTCTTTGTACCTATGTTTTCCTTCCCAACTTCTGTGATGGCCCTTTTTAGAGATGTTCATTCATCTTCAACTGTGCTGCCTACTGCGCTATTCCTTATTGCCGTATCTATAGCGTTAGAGAACTTCAAACGTATCTCGTCATTACTTAGAACTTCCGTATCCCACTTCTTTGCGTATTGATTCTTCCTGACTAATGTCTTGAACTTCAGCCTACTCTTCATCACTACTATATTGTGATCTGAGTCTATATCTGCTCCTGGGTACGCCTTACAATCCAGTATCTGATTTCGGAATCTCTGTCTGATCATGATGTAATCTAATTGAAATCTTCCCGTATCTCCCGGCGTTTTCCAAGTATACCTCCTCCTCTTATGATTCTTGAACAGGGTATTCGCTATTACTAGCTGAAACTTGTTACAGAACTCAATTAGTCTTTCTCCTCTTTCATTCCTTGTCCCAAGCCCATATTCTCCTGTAACCTTTTCTTCTACTCCTTCCCCTACAACTGCATTCCAGTCGCCCATGACTATTAGATTTTCGTCCCCCTTTACATACAACGTTACCCTTTCAATATCCTCATACACTTTCTCTATCTGTTCATCTTCAGCTTGCGACGTCGGCATGTATACCTGAACTATCGTTGTCGGTGTTGGTCTGCTGTCGATTCTGATTAGAACAACCCGGTCACTGAACTGTTCACAGTAACACACCCTCTGCCCTACCTTCCTATTCATAACGAATCCTACACCTGTTACACCATTTTCTGCTGCTGTTGATATTACTCGATACTCATCTGACCAGAAATCCTTGTCTTCCTTCTACTTCACTTCACTGACCCCTACTATATCTAGATTGAGCCTTTATATTTCCCTTTTCAGATTTTCTAGTTTCCCTACCACGTTCAAGCTTCTGACATTCCACGCCCCGACTCGTAGAACATTATCCTTTCGTTGATTATTCAATCTTTTTCTCATGCTAACCTCCCCCTTGGCAGTCCCCTCCCGGAGATCCGAATGGGGGACTATTCCGGAATCTTTTGCCAATGGAGAGATCATCATGACACTTCTTCAACTACAGGCCACATGTCCCGCGGATACACGTTACATGTCTTTAATGCAGTGGTTTCCATTGCCTTCTGCATCCTCATGTCGTTGATCATTGCTGATTCTTCCGCCTTTAGGGGCAATTTCCCACCACTAGGACAAGAGAGTGCCCTGAACCTCTATCCGCTCCTCCGCCCTCTTTGACAAGGCCGTTGGCAGAATGAGGCTAACTTCTTATGCCGGAAGTCTTCGGCCGCCAATGCTGATTATTTATCAAAATTTAGGCAGTGGCGGTGATCGAACCCAGGACCGAAGTCGTTTTGTTTATGAATCAAAGACGTTACCGATAGACCACGGGTATTTAATGTAAGGTGTGAAGCAGCCATCAACTTTATGGTTGGTTTAACACCACAGTGCTTTGTATATTTATTTCTCTGTAACTTGCATTTTTATCGGTATTTTCTTTCTGTGATGATTTTGCACATTTCTGTGGTTTTTGCTTGAATTTGTTTGTAGCTGTTGCTTAGTTTTTATTGATGTCCTTACGTGATTTTACCTTAATGTTATGTATTTCATTCATTTTATTTCTTACTAAGATTAAGTGCTCTTTGACAATTTTGTAAATGATCATGCTCTTGAGTTCAGTCAAATTCTATATTTTGCACTCACTTGTCTTACATTTTGCATAAGATAAAATGTTTAATCATCTTGCGGCTGAAGCTCTTTTGACCTGCTCCATTGATCTTGGAAAGCAACCTTCGGTTTCGCTACAATTCTTAATGACACAAATGTTCTGTATGACGCTTGGAGAGAAAGGTAGACAAGAGAGTGCGTGATATTCAGTGGTCTTTCTCAGTGGCACCTCAGCCTCAAAGGAGAATGTCTATTTTTAATTCCAAATTCATAAGTATGTTCTGTTTGTATCTGTGTAATCCATTACCACGCATTCATATAACATCTTTCCTGTCCCCACTGTCGTCTGCTAGTATGAATGTGTGGTTTGTCTTTTGTTGGCACTTCCGGTCTTCCTAGTTGCCAGGAGGTTTCATTGAATATTAAGGGCAGTTTAGCAAACCTTTGTGTACAGCTTTGAATACGGCTACGTTCGGCCAGAGTGGCATTACTGGTCACGGGTCAGCATCCAGTGTGAGGTTGCTACAGGTAGAAAACGCTTATGCTCTCTTAGCCCTTCCGGGTTGCTGTGTAGACCACGGCGACAGGGCAGGTTAGTTTCACTCTTGCATATGACGCCGGTGACTAAGGATGCTCTGAGTAGTATCGCTAGTTGCTAAGTTGAAATATGTAACAGCTTTGTTTGAGTTTCTGGTAGTCACCCTGGTGTGTGGCATTGATAATCATGCCGCACCCACTCTTTCAGTCAGGGAACGGTATTAATTTCATTAGTGTTCAGTTTGTCGATGAGATCTTTTATGCAACTGCAGCTTGGGGTGGAAGAGTGGTGCCGTAACGTAGTGTAAAGTTTTATCTAGTTTCGTGTATATCATGTATGAATGTGTAGTGCACTTTGTGGAATGCTTGTGTTAAATTTTATTTACTTTAGTGTTCAGTGTGTACTCTGCTGCACCAGGTCCGTTTCTTTGTAAACCACGAGGCTCCAATTCGACGTTAACCCCTCTAGTGTTCGAACTGAACCTTCAGTTTCATCGCGGAGTAGATGTACTCACGTTTGGTAAATTTATTTACCAAATTACTAAGTTGTATGGAATTTCGGAAGTTTTTCCTCTCTGAAATTCACCGTTAAAGCCAGTCGCGCTCTGACCCCATGAGATTCATGTCGTGTAGGGAAACTTTCTTCTAAATTCTTTCTTTTGTTGTGTGGGTGATCAGTGCGAATGTGGTGTGTGTGATCCTGCGGTTCGCCCCTGCTTTCCTCTTGAGCGGACATATCCAGCCTACAGCTGAACATGAGCTCCAAACCACTGTACAGCTCGATATTTTTTACATCAAGAAATGATGTCAGAGGTGGAAGAAGCGATAAGTGGTAGATGAAAGTCCTATAACTGCCCACGGATCTAACTCCAGGCCACTGGATGCGTATTTTCAGTACTGACTTTGAAATGCGCAGCTTCACAAAAGACTTCAACACGATCAGAAAATTCTTTTTGGGGAGTTAAGCTGACTCTGCAAATAATTAAGAGCTGTGAAAGTAAACCATTGTAGTATAAACCGACACAACAAAACACTCTAGGAGGCTGCTATCAGCTACAATAATGTAAACTACTTGACAAAGAAGGAAGGCACTGCAAAGGGGACGAGGAAACGGAATGAAATTTCACGGATTGATGGGTAAATTATGTCAGTAATTGAAGAATACTTAAGTTTACAAAGAACTTGGCAATATGAGCTCACTAATAAGTGTGATGTTGCTCCCCCTCTTACCTGCAAACAAGCGCTAATTCGGTTCGGAAGATGATAATGACGTTTGGGTTGCGGCTCGTTCAACGACGCACCAGTACAAATTCCCAATCTTTTCACTGCCCAGTCTTGCTTATTTTTTTCCGAATGTTGATGAAATTATGAGGATAACACAAATACCCTGTCCCCAGGTGATGAAAATCCCCGACCTGGCTGGGAATCGAACCCGGGACTCCATGATCAAGAGGCAACAATGCTAACCACTAGACCACGACATGCGAACTCGGTTCGTAAGTGTCTCATAAGTGTTTATGTGCTCTCCTAAGGCGAAGTTTTCCACAACTGTTGTAACTGGTTCTTGAAGTCCTGGGTACTGGTTATAGGACGATGCTTCCGTCATCTGTCTCACACATATTCTATCAAATCTGGGGATCTTGTTGGCCACTAGACTTCCTCAGAATCACGGAGACAGATCATAGAAGCACGTTCCGTGACCCCACGGTACCGTCACATGAGAGGCAATGCATGAGGAGACAGGGTGTCTGTACCACTGTGCCTTCACAGTTCCCTCAGTCACAGCCAGCCGTGATCTCAAGCCATACCTAATGGCTCCCAACGTCATGACCCCAGTAGTAGCACCGCTGTGTGTCTCTAAAACGCTGAAAAGATGGCGCCTCTCCCCAGGTCGCCGCCGTACTCTCAGATGATGGCCATCTGGGTTGGTCAAAATCACTTTTCATCACTAGACACAATACGACGACATTCACCAGCAGTCAGTGCGTCCTGGTCCTGTACGACACCAAATGCAACCGTTTGCGTTGGTAGTGGTAACGGCAACCTGCGTTTGGGTCGGTAATTTCCTTGTCCTGTTGCTTCTGGTCTTCGACACAGAATATTGCAGGGGTTCAATAACTTGTTCTCGGCTTTCAGTTGCAGATGTGAAGGGGCTACGATGTGCTTTGTGCACAATACGACCATGTTACCTTATGTGGTCAGACGTGGTGGACCAGAAACTTGACTCCCCTCACGTACCCATGTAGTCCAACACTGGCCAGTATCACATCTGAATGCCACATAGATTTTTGATTTTGCATGAATTGTCTTTCTGGCCAAATGGAGACCCACAGTGAGATCCCCTTCAGACTCTGTAAGCTGTTGTTAACGCTTTCTCATACGAGTACGCGTCATCTTCACGTCCTTCACAGCGATCACTCAACATATGACGCTAAGTGCCCCTTACATGCCCTATCAGATCTGATAACAACATTAACGTAAACAACATTAACGCACGGTATTGGCCATTCTGCCTATGTCAGTGACTTACTATTCTAATACATATCCATCGATATGGCTTCTGGGTGCTTCACTTTTTTTTTTTTTAATCAGGCAGTGCTTTTTGTGTATCAGAACGTAGAATCTGGTAAGTGTCGATATGTTACTGGAATACTGCTTATGAGGCAGCCACCGTTCATTGGTACTTACCATACACTCATAAAAGAATTATCCCGTCACATTAAGCCGCTGTAGTCTTCCTATTTTGTCTGGAGTCATTCAGTGTATCATCACCATAACCCTGTTCTGAAAATTGTGTGGCTGATTATAGAGGGAGGTATCAGTGGAACAGAGGGAAGGCTTCGAGAACTGATGCGGGATGTTGGGCTATGGGACTCCTGTTAGGTTATTCGGATATCATTTTTTGTTTTGTTTTATGATGTACCGCCACAATGTGTCATTTTCATATAAAGGGCACTGAAAAAGTTTTGCACGATGGGACTGACATATCGATTCAGATTCAAGGGGAGAAAAGAATGAAAGAATACATTTAATGAAAAATCCTTTACTGAGAAATCAGAACAAGTCACTAATGAAAACAGAGACAGTCTGCTAGGAAAAGAGCTTCGTTACATATTTGTGATATCAAAATATGCTGCTGGGTAATGTTCAGCACTGTGTTGCTACATGCTGTGCATCGGTGCAGTGTAAATCGTTTGGATCCCCTTAGCCTGCTATGATGGTCGACACATTGCTGTGCACCCTGCGCAGAATACCGTGGTCAATAGATGCGCAGACGGCACGGCATTTGTGGGGAGAGTGGTAGTGGTGGGGGTTGCGGGAAGGTGCTGTTGGGTAAATGCCAAATACTAGAGGGAAGTTCAGTTCTAAACTGAAGTCTACACTTATATTTTTTTGCAAATATTAAGTGGGGTACCTCCACACTCACATTTGCGTGGTGATCATTCAAAACGATCTATTTTGGTTAGCATCTGAAAAGAATTCCACCGCAAATGACACGATTTAATTTCGACTTGCTTGTTACCATCTGAAACTGGCTTTTATCGTTGGCGCGGCGCGATCGCAAATGAGTGTGCTACGTCAGATCAATTTTCTTGAGATTGGTGAAGATAGAGACCTCCGCGTAAGGCTAAAGAAAAATTAAATATGTTAGCTAAATTTCATGTGCAGCAACATACTGTGTGATTTGCACCAAATGCAAAATCACTGCGACCCTTATTTTTCACTGAAAACTTCTTCGAATTTCTCGCAGTGTCTTACTTCCGCGTAAATATCACAATAGCTATGACCATTAAGGAAGTGATGGGCACACCATCATGAAACTGATATGTAAAGCAACAAGTAGAAGTTTTTTATTGAATAGTTTCTGTAAAATCGTTTGAGAAAGATTGCAGGGCGTGCGCCTCGATTCTGTCGTCACTGACCGGCCTAAAGATGTCAGATACTGCCTGCCTCCCCTTCTGAACAAACGAATGAACTCGCGCAGCGGTTGGGACGAAAACTGGTCACTGCACATCGGCCACCGTTTCCTGCGCGAACCTTACAAGTCCGGACCCTACAGGTCTGTCCCACTCTTCGAAGGTGGTACCCAGTGTATGAAGATGGCTGTTGCGACCATGCACGTGAAGTTCCAGCTGATCCCGGTCACGCTCAGTCTGGTTCACGACAGTAGGGACTGCAGGCCATTCTATTCGGTCCCTGCCTCTAGGCGGGCGAGGACAGGAAGTTGTTCGTACATTGTCGTCCTGAGGAACGAAGTCACCTCAGAAATATTGACCGTAGGACTGGACGCTAGGATGGAGGCTCCTGTTATGAGGAGGCTCGGCGCTCAAATTACCCTCTGTAGATATGCGAGATGTCTGACATTCTTAACGGTACCGGACCAAAATGCGACTGAGCCATCTCCCTGCTGAACCTAAGGGGAGTGCCTTCTAAAGTGTACATTGGCGCCTCGCTGCCTCTATGAAAATCTGCCGTCAGAGAACTCTTGCAGTCTTCGCTGAACAGAACCTGGCGCCACTGATAGCGTTTGAATCTTCCCATGAAGTGTATCCAGATGAAAAGGGAATTTACCGTGGGGACAGTCCCTTGAGGCTGTTGTCAAAGTAAACAGTATGAACAATCGTCCCGTTCACAAGTAGACATACAGCATAGTATACTGAACTGCATTGATAGTGTAACTTCACTTTTACCTTCATTACACAGCAATTGTTTGTGGTTGAAAGATTATTCTGAATGAAGAGTCCGAAAAAAAGCACAAACTCTACAAGGCATAAGGGTGAAGCAACACTTTTTTTTTTTTTAGCAGTTCCTGGGCTTCAGTCTAAGTGATGGAGAAGCTACAATGTCCATTACAGCAATGATCAGTTGGACTTGGAACGTTTAACTCCTATGCACTTTCAGTCACGTCGAGCTACACCCACAAAGGAATATAAAACAATGAAGAGAAGTTTAGGACTTAAAATTTCGCTGAGCAAGAAATTGTGGGGGATGGATGATAAGCTCGGACTGAGGAAAGGGGGTAAAGAAATCGACCACGTCTTTTGAAAAGAAATCATCTCAGTAGCTTCCTTAAGCCAGTTATGGAAACTCGGACAGATTTGATCCCGTCCCTCATGAAACTGAGTCCACTGGATTACACACTGCGTTGACTCGTTTGAGTACTGCTTGCGCTCACTTAGTCACTGTAATCAAGGGCAGATGTACCTCCTGTTCCGTACAAATATCGTTAGGATCGCTGCCCAAGTATAGAGCTAAAGACTAAGGCAGAATACGATTGCTTTGTATGTCACAGGTAGACAACAACTTGGCGATGACGACCATGCGAGGTCTACCTAATAAAAAGTAGATAGCCTCCAAATATGAAATGTAGACAGCGAATCTCTCGAGAAAGGAATATGATAGAAAATGTATGATATTAGACCTCGTACGGTATCTGACCAACAGTTTACCTTCCCGTGCACCTTTCGCAGATGGGACAGGAAAAGGGGGCTGTATAATAGTGACACCCAAAATACCCTCCGCCACATATCCTTGCGGGGTATAAAATAATGTATGTATGAATACGCGGTAACACTTGCGCCTGTGTGCGGCTGTTGCACATGTAGCTCTCATGCGCTTGGGTAAGGGTTACGGACCGCGGGTACACGGCTACAATCAGCCGGCGAGGCACGGGCCGAGGGCAGAGATGAACTGCTCGCCGCCCTGCCGCCTTATCGCCCGCTTTGGCCGCGGGGACGGCTCCGTTGCAGTACTGGCTGCTCCGGCGACAGCAAAACGTGGCGCACCTCAGTGAACACGCAGTGACTGGCTTCCGAAATACTTTATTCGCCTACTAAGCTAGGTTACCACCGCTATTCTAGCACCATCGGCAACGGAAACTTCCGACTTCCAAGGACGTGTAAGAGATAGGCTCAGACTGATAGGTGTATGATTAATGTTCTGCTGAGATTTCTCTCGTTCATCAATCTTTACAGTCAGCGTAAGATCGTTGGATTCTTTCGAACGTAATGAAATACAGTTTATTTGGCACACCACATTTATTCTAATAAGTCATATGTTGAGTGTCGTCTACAAATTTTTGGTATTTTCTGTTAAGCTTTACTAAGCTACATTCGCAAGAGGTATGTTACGAAGGGCATTCAAGAAATAATGTAACACATTTTTCCGGATCAATTTAAGTTTAAAAACTAATATGTTTTGGGTCATCGTGGAATATTCCCGTTTCAGCTACTATAGTTTCATGAGGTTCCTATAGGTGGTGGTGCTACACATAGCTTTCTACATGGCGTCTGCAACGAAGGTGCTTTTGCCTTCCAAGCAGAGAACTTTCATTGAGTTTCTTTTGGAGGAGAACGAGAGCATCGCAGATATTCATAGGCACTTGCAGGTTGTCTACGGAGACCTGGCAGTGAACAAAAGCAAGGTGGGTCATTGGGCGGGCCATCTGTCATCATCGTAACAAGGCCGCACAAACCTCTCAGATCTACCGCGTGCCGGCCGGCCCCACACAGCTGACTCCAGCAACGATGGAACGTGTCCATTCGAGGTGATCGGCCGTTCACAATCAAACACCTCGCTGCTCAACTGGACATACCTGTTGGTAGCGCTGAAACGCACTCGTCTACCAGTTGGGGTACCCAAAGGCGTGTCGCCGCCCTACAGTCCGGGTCTCGCATCTTCCGACTTCCATCTGTTTGGCCCAATGAATAATGCACTCCGAGGGAAGCAGTGCTTCGATTATGGGGAGGTTATTGACGCAGCTAGACCTTGGCTCCGAATCTGACCAGTAGAGTGTTACCATGGGGGCATACAGGCCCTCCTAATAAGGTGGCGTAAGGCTCTCGCATTAAACGGAGCTCATATTGACAAATAGGGTCTCGTAGCCAAAAGAGTGGGGAATAATATGGTTTCAGAAAAAAGTGTTGCATTATTTACTGAACGCTCCTTGTGCATTAGCATGGGTTTTATTACTAAACCTAGCCACTTGTACTTACCATTCTCCATAGCAATGGTGTTATTTTCTCCCTCCCCTCTCCCCTCCCAAAAAAAAGAAACTGTGTTATGGAATAAGCCGTAAATTGATAATCTGGCATCACTGACCAGGGGTCGTTCGGCCGCCTGGTGCAAGTCTTTTCATTCGACTCCGATGCGTGTCGGTGAAGATGAGTTGAATTAATTAGGGTAATACAAATATCTAGCCACCGAGCGATGAAAATCTGCGACCAGAAATTGAGCCCAGCAACCCAAGATCTAGAGGCAGCGATGCTAGCCACTAGACCACTTCCCTAATTATGCCGTGAAGACGTATTGCGCACTCCATTTCTGCATGTCTTGGATGGGTTTCTAAAATTCCATGCAAATGTAAAGAATTAATGCCCCGAGGAATCGTCTCACCTGATGGTAATGTTTGTAGTTGACAACACTTTTACTGGGCGAACTCTAATTCCACACACGAAATTTCGGAAGCTATTCAGTGATATTTTCGGAGTTTGTTGGTGTAAATGACGTCTGGGTTCCGGTGGCTGATTACCGAATAATTCTATTACTGTTTGATTTCTTACGATTTACTTTGCATCTGTATTACACTGAAAATATCTGCACAATACACGTCAGCGGTATGCTCCGTGTGTCTTCTTCGGAAGCAAACTTCTCCTTTGAACCGGATGCTTGCTGTTGGCAACAGTAATGCCCGCTGAGCTGTTCTGCGAGGCTGCTAGCTCGCACCAGAAGAGTTGAGCACTTCCTTTGCCGGTTCGAGAGCATGGGGTCTCTCTCGGTGGTAGGGAGGTGGCAGTTAGGAAGAACGAAACGTGCCTAGTGAGGTAGCCTGATTTGCCAAACTCCAGAATCCGTTCCTTAGCGTGTTTAAGGGCGTATATTATAAAACTTCCTGGCAGATTAAAACTGTGTGCCGGACCGAGACTCGAACTCGGGACCTTTGCCTTACGCGAACCTTGCAGAACTAGCACTCCTGAAAGGAGAGCTTCTGTAAAGTTTGGAAGGTAGGAGACGAGATACTGGCAGAAGTAAAGCTGTGAGGACGGGGTGTGAGTCGTGCTTGGGTAGCTCAGTTGGAGAGCACTTGCCCGCAAAAGGCAAAGGTCCCGAGTTCGAGTCTCGGTCCGGCACACAGTTTTAATCTGCCAGGAAGTTTCATATCAGCGCACCCGCTGCAGAGTGAAAATCTCATTCTGGCATATATTATCTTGCTATAGATACCGTTAATCAGTTGGTGAAATTTTTGTGGTTCTCTATAATCATAGAGAAATTTACTTGGTATTTCTCATTTAAGATTATTTACTTCCTGTGTAAGGGTTCTGTAACTGAAAGGGTGAGCAGTGTCCTGGTGCGTAATGGTGATTTGCTTGATCTCTACTCCATGACAATTCAGCAAAGACTGATTGCCCGGGTCAGGAACGGCTTAACTAACCATTATGTCTTACGAGTACATCAGGTTGGGGAACTCCATATCGATTACGTGTGGTAACCGAGTACTGCCGCCCTTGGGTTCGATGTGCAACTTTCGGTGGAGCGCTAGTGGCTACCACTGTGCACAACATCAATCAAGGTGATCGGTCCCGGGTGTCGTTTTCAGAAAGGCCTGCCACGTGTCAAGACTTGGTGATTCTGGTCTCTGACGTCACTGGGATTGCTCAAGCGAATGCTAGACGTGAACGTGTGAGGGAAGCCGGGCGTCCTCCATGTGATAGGACTATAGCTCCTAGTAACGTCACTCGCACTAAGGGATAGTCTTTCCATTGTGTGGGGCCGTGGCATTTTGCCCTCTGATGTCCATGAAATCTAAATCGACGCAAAACAGCTGACGCCAGAGGACAAACAGACGTTTGTGACGGCCTAAGTGTGGCTAGTTTCTATGCCCTCCCTTGCACTAGCACGACTATTAATCACGAACCTTTGCGTTTTCTTATTTCTGGTGATTCGGTGTCCTTGTTGAGTTACGAATGGTACCTCAGACATCATGCTATCTGTAAGTTTGGGCAGTTCACGCGTGCTAATCGCCTGTCGCACAGTTAGCAGGCATCAACTACCACCCTCGACTCATTGAGAGTTTATTGCTGCGTGGGTGATTTTTGCTGGCTTCTTCCAGCCATGGTCGTCAATGGTCTGAATGTCGACTTCCTGAGGATTTTGATTTTATTAGGAGGACCGGCGTTGGTTTGGATTGTGACCAAGGGCAGATTCATTTTAAGTTCGCGCCCTCCGTAAGATTTACCTTTGCCGCATGCCCGTAATCAAGGGTCCATTGGTCCATTCGTCGGCTGAGTATGGGAAGTTTCTCGGTCGAGCAGGCACGTCAAGTGTGGGCACTGCCAAACACGATGGAATACAGAATCAAATTGACGGGTCAGGTTCCAGTTAGTCCATCTCCCTACAGCCTGGCACCACCGAAAATGAAGGCGTTGCACCAGGTAAAAGGGAAAATGGCCGAAGGAGTTATCCGGCTAATCATTTCACATAATGCGTCACCCCAGGTTTCTTGGGAAAAAAGCCCTTTGGAGGAGAGGTTAGACCTATTGTTGATTATCGTGTATTGAAGACAAGGTGGTACTTTAATCAGTACCGTTGCCCGATCTGCACCACTATTTCATACGGTTTGCCGGGGCAAGATATTTTACCGACCCGGACCTCAACCAAGCCTATTACCAAATTTCCCTGGCGATATCAAGTTCCAATTTGTTTGTAATTACCTGGATGACGATGTGCAGGTACTGTCGAGGTTGAGGACGGGAGGGGGGGGGGGGGGGGGGGGGGTAACTGTGAAACATTCAAAGGCTGAATTAGTGCGGTCAGAGAGCTCCTTTTTTGGGTCATTTAATTTCGGCTCATAGGGGTCGTGTGTTTCGGGAATAGCACCCGTGTTGCTGCAGTAACAGGACGGAGAACGTCGCCCTACTGTTTATGCGTCACACGCTGTAACGACCGCAGTGGACAGGTATTCGACGTACGAGCATGAGACCCTCGCAGTCCTATTCGGGGCAGAAAAACTGTGAAATTTATTTGTATCACCGTTTACTTTAGAAACTGGCAACCAGGCTCCCTCATGGGTCCTAGCGCACCACTTCGCGACGGGGAAAATTACGAGTTGGGCGGTGCGTCTTTCTGCACTCATGTTTTCAATGAAGCATATAAGGGGCAGCGAAAACGTCGCTGCTGCCGCGCTAAGCTGTACGTTTGAGTCTGGAGACGAGAAAATTTCATTTCCGCGAGTGTCCGACCAAGGACGCACTATTAGTGCACCCTTGGCTGATGTGCGGGAGTTGTTTGTTGATCTTAAGTCAGCAACAAGATCCCTACTCTAGGTTATCACATATTAAACAGCGTCTTCAGACTGGGGAGGAAGTGCTCGGATACCAGTTTAAAAAGGGAATTTTGTGTCTGATGACCAAGGGCGATGGTCAGTGGAAAATTTGTTTGCCTCGAGATCTCATTCCCGCTGTCTTTAAACATTCCCATCAGTTGCTGTTAGATGGACAGTTAGGCATTTATAAAACCATACACCAGATCAAGTGACATGTGACCTGATTCTTACTCTGGAAAGATATAAGCAGGGTTGTTGGCCAGTGTCGAGACCCAAGTTCAGGCTATAAGAGTAGATTTCTGCATTCCACCCATTTAGAATGTTCCATAGAATGTCTTTTGATTGATTCTGTCGCCTCTCTTACCCAGATTCGGGAGGGTTGCCGCTATATTTTTGTTGCAGCGGACCGCTTCTTGCGTTGTGTGTGGTTGATGCCGAGCGGTGGGATGATTTCGGGGGCCACAACTAATATCTTAGTAAAATTGTCTCACTCTTTGGTTCTCCTGTCACTCCCGCCAGCGATAACGCCCCAGCCTTCCGTGAATTCCGTAGGTTTTGTTTTTGGCGTGGGATCCATCACGTAACTACCACCCCCTATTACAACTTATTACTTACGACTCGGGGGCGCAGTCGAAGCGGGACCGTTCCCTACCATGGTTGAACTTTGCTTTTAACACAGTGTGCCATTAAGTTCATCAAGCTGTTCCGGCGTCCCTAATGTCTGCCCTTGTTGTAAGCTTGAACTGTTCAACCTGTGGGAAATAGCGGATTTGCTTCCTGATCAGGTGAATCCCGAGGCTCTTAAGGATAACTGGAGGACGACGAGAGTGAACATTGCGAGGTTCCATCAAGGGAAGTGGCGCACTACGATCGTGGGCGACGACTTGCCAGTTTCAAGGTGGGAGACACGGTCTACATTCGCAGTCATGGAACTCGTGACAAAGGGATCTAGGTATTGGAAAATTTATGCCGGGGTGTGTGGGTCTGAGGTGTACCCTTGAGGTCACTGCTCCTCTCACGCTAAGAGTGAAAGACGAGACATCCGACCATGTGCAAAGGGTACATATGAGCCAGGTAAAACCTGCTAATATTAACTGATATCTTTTTGTTTTCCCTTCCTGGTCTCTCTCCCTGAGAGTTCAGTTTACAGGGGGAAGGCTGAGCCGTGCTGTGAGGTCGATAGTCTCGCACCCGGCAATTTGAGCACTTTCTTTGCCGGTTCGGGGTCTTTGATCTCTCTCAGTGGTAGGGAGAAAGGAGTGTAGCGAACGACACGGGGGTGGCGGAAGCTGTCAGGATGGTTGTGGCATCTGGATGAGCATACATGTTTCTTGGGGAGCAATTGATCAGTCAGAAATAGATGAGCTGTTTGCTAACAATTTCGTTGTGCTCATCAGGGGCTTGTATAAGAACGAAATGTTCTTAGCCACATGGGAGTTGAAGAAATGTTTGGCGCTGCTGACATATATGGTTGTCCTATATTAAATAGGAAATAGCTGTAGCGAATAAACAGTTAAAAACATATGTAAACACTCCAAAAACGCTACTATGACAAATGTAAGTGGAATTAGACGTGTATTTCACACTCGCCACGGTTTACTTTTAAATGAACTGAGTAAAACGAACCAAGAAAGTGCTTTGTATAAAAGCAAACAAACCTTATGTATTAAATGCACAGAAAATAACTTTAGGATGGGATCAACAATCTCTCCACAATTCTTTTTTAGTTCAAGTGTGGAGACTAACTGTGCTGAAAAAGTTCAAAGTGAATTGCGTGTCAACATTAGATGCTTAAGATATAAGGTTGATGATCTTGGCGTTCTACTAGGCAAAATTGCTATTCTAAGTATTAACGAACACTGGCTAAATGAGATTCAACTATATTTGTGTGAGCCATCATGCTGTCGTTTAGTATCAAGTTTTTTTAGAGGTCTGAACAACTAGGAAGGTACTTTGACATACGTCAGCAATAATCTTCGGTAAAATACACTAGTTCTCGAAGTGCAGCTATAGAGTTACTATTGTTTTGATAGCAGATTCTCCAGTAATGCCTTACTCCTTTTGTCCAAGGTCATGTTGCACTGCGACTATGAATCGTAATGACTGATCACTGCACCTTGTGGCCATAGTTGGAACTGGACAGTGGCGCTGTGACGCGTGGAAATCATGCATCCCATATTTTGGAGATTAATGCTACTAAGTTTGGTACTCGTACAGTAATCAGTTTCCGTTTTATGACGTGTTTAATTATAACCACCCGGTACATGTTTTAGCGGTCAATTTACTTTCACTTGCCTTTTTGACGCCAGGAGCTGGATGCTGGGGTCTACATCTCGAGTCTGCTACGTTGCCAGTGGACTTGAACCCAGTTCTGACGTCCACATGGTCCAGCCACTTAATGTGACCATCTGTCAGAAGCCTGAATAACCATCTTTAGAAGCGCGGACGTGGAGGTTCAAATGGCTCTGAGCACTATGGGACTTAACATCTGAGGTCATCAGTCCACTAGACTTAGAACTACTTAAACCTAACTAACCTAAGAACATCACACACACCCATGCCCGAGGCAGGATTCGAACTTGCGACCGTAGTAGCAGCGCGGTTCCGGACTGAAGCGCCTAGAACCGCTCGGCCACAGCGGCCGGCTGGACGTGAAGGAAGAGAGTCAGCGAGGTGCCGACAGGGATGTGCAGCCATGCCAACTCTAAGGCCGTGGCCAGCTGCGCTATGTTCTCGGTTCAGGATCCATGGCGCGAACAGCCCAGCCGAGCTGATCCCATAGATTCTCTGTTGGGTTTCATTCTGGGTTATTTTGTGGACAGGGGAGTACGGTAATTTCTTCCTGGTCCTCTTGAAACCACACTCTTAGATTGCAATCTGCGTGACACGTCGTATTGTCCTGCTTGTAGATGCCATTGGGCTGAAGAAACAGCAAACTGCATGTAGGGGTGGACATGGTCCTCAAAGACAGATGCGTATTTGCGTTGACCAGTTTTGCCCACCAGAATAACAAGATCACCCAGGGAATGCCATGAAAATATTCCCCAGACCATAACGCTCCCTCCTACGGCTTGAACCCTCACGTTGATAGTTGCAGGGCCATACATGCCAACTACCATTTCTCTGCAGGAGCATAAAACGCGATGGAACCGAAAAGGTTACCTATCGCCTATTAGCAGACGTCCAGTTGCGATGTCAGCATGCAAATTTCTGACTAGCTGTCAGCACAGGTGCATGAACCAGACGCCTACTGCGGAGGCCAATATGCAGAAACGTTTATTGCACGCTGTTTGAGGAGTCACTGCTTTTAGCCCCAAGGTTCAGGTTGGTGGTCAGTTGCTCAACAGTTGCACATATCTAGACCCGTATACATCTCCGCAGCTGACGCTCGCCCCTATCGTCTATGGCCCACGGAGCACTACATACAGTTGCCTAGGAGCCGGTTTTGAATAGTGCCATTTTGTTATGTACGGAATACTTTAACCGTGGTGGCACGAGAACAGTTTACTAATTCTGAAGTTTCGGAAATGCTTCCATCCATGGATGTCGTCCGCGCCACCTCCCTGCCCCCTTTCCCTCGACACGCTTTACATACACCACATTTATAGCGATGCCACCTTCTGTCTGTGAGTGATGGTTTCTTGTTGACTCAAATATTGGCGGTGGTCACATTGATATTAACAGACCGTGTAAGGAAAAGTATAATGCGGAATTAAAGCGGATCTCGCAACTTCCGACTTCCATCTGCTTGGCCCAATTGAGGATGCACTCCGAGGGAAGCAGTACGTCGATTATGGGGAGGTTGTTGACGCAGCAAGACCTTGGCTCCGAATTTGACGAGTAGAGTGGTAGCATTAGCATAAGTGAAAGCTTCAAGCCCACCATAATCTGCATGATTGCCCAAACAACAGCCAAGGTTAGCCATGTACTGCCTCCAAATACAGCTTTTACATCACAGGTGAACTCCATTCGTAGACCACGAAAAACGTTAGGGACTCCCATAAGCTGTTGCTTATTAAACTGTCCACTCGAATCAATGTCTATTGTTCTTAGGGTCTTGTAGACTGGAGCTCTGCGCCGCCAGCGACGACGATAACCGCGTCGGAGAGGCATTGCTAACGGAGCACATACTGACAAACAGGGTTTTCTAGCCAAGAGAGTGGGGAATAATACACTCCTGGAAATTGAAATAAGAACACCGTGAATTCATTGTCCCAGGAAGGGGAAACTTTATTCACACATTCCTGGGGTCAGATACATCACATGATCACACTGACAGAACCACAGGCACATAGACACAGGCAACAGAGCATGCACAATGTCGGCACTAGTACAGTGTATATCCACCTTTCGCAGCAATGCAAGCTGCTATTCTCCCATGGAGACAATCGTAGAGATGCTGGATGTAGTCCTGTGGAACGGCTTGCCATGCCATTTCCACCTGGCGCCTCAGTTGGACCAGCTTTCTTGCTGGACGTGCAGACCGCGTGAGACGACGCTTCATCCAGTCCCAAACATGCTCAATGGGGGACAGATCCGGAGATCTTGCTGGCCAGGGTAGTTGACTTACACCTTCTAGAGCACGTTGGGTGGCACGGGATACATGCGGACGTGCATTGTCCTGTTGGAACAGCAAGTTCCCTTGCCGGTCTAGGAATGGTAGAACGATGGGTTCGATGACGGTTTGGATGTACCGTGCACTATTCAGTGTTCCCTCGACGATCACCAGAGGTGTACGGCCAGTGTAGGAGATCGCTC
The DNA here is from genome assembly GCF_023897955.1 of Schistocerca gregaria. Lineage (NCBI taxonomy): Eukaryota > Metazoa > Arthropoda > Insecta > Orthoptera > Acrididae > Schistocerca > Schistocerca gregaria. Next base: position 467,117,245 of record NC_064921.1, read on the forward strand.
CCCACACCATGATGCCGGGTGTTGGCCCTGTGTGCCTCGGTCGTATGCAGTCCTGATTGTGGCGCTCAACTGCACAGCGCCAAACACGCATACGACCATCATTGGCACCAAGGCAGAAGCGACTCTCATCGCTGAAGACGACACGTCTCCATTCGTCCCTCCATTCACGCCTGTCGCGACACCACTGGAGGCGGGCTGCACGATGTTGGGGCGTGAGCGGAAGACGGCCTAACGGTGTGCGGGACCGTAGCCCAGCTTCATGGAGACGGTTGCGAATGGTCCTCGCCGATACCCCAGGAGCAACAGTGTCCCTAATTTGCTGGGAAGTGGCGGTACGGACCCCTACGGCACTGTGTAGGATCCTACGGTCTTGGCGTGCATCCGTGCGTCGCTGCGGTCCGGTCCCAGGTCGACGGGCACGTGCACCTTCCGCCGACCACTGGCGACAACATCGATGTACTGTGGAGACCTCACGCCCCACGTGTTGAGCAATTCGGCGGTACGTCCACCCGGCCTCCCGCATGCCCACTATACGCCCTCGCTCAAAGTCCGTCAACTGCACATACGGTTCACGTCCACACTGTCGCGGCATGCTACCAGTGTTAAAGACTGCGATGGAGCTCCGTATGCCACGGCAAACTGGCTGACACTGACGGCGGCGGTGCACAAATGCTGCGCAGCTAGCGCCATTCGACGGCCAACACCGCGGTTCCTGGTGTGTCCGCTGTGCCGTGCGTGTGATCATTGCTTGTACAGCCCTCTCGCAGTGTCCGGAGCAAGTATTGTGGGTCTGACACACCGGTGTCAATGTGTTCTTTTTTCCATTTCCAGGAGTGTATATTGAATGTGGAGCCCCGAATAAAACCAAGCCTGTTTCAGAAAAAAAGCGTTGCATTGTTTATTGAACGCTCCTTGTACATTAGCATGGGTTATATTACTAAACCTAGCCACTAGATGTTACTGGAGGCGGCCCGCCAGTATGAAAAGAGGCGGACAATATTGTGTTGACAATACAGAAGCAGTAACAGCAGAATGACTCGTTGAGTAGAACTCATTGACTTCCAACGTGAAATAGTCGTTGGGTGTCACATGAGTAACAAATAATTATGGGAATTGAAACCTTTCTAAAGCTGCGAAAACTTACTGTTGGTGATGTGATTGTGAAGTGAAATGCGATGGAACTGTATCAGACCAGGCCAGGCAAACCTCACGTATTGACGGAGGAACCGTCGAGCGTTGCAGAGGAATGTAATGATGTGAAGCGATGAATCACGCTGTACCACAGAATGGAAAGGTTTAGATTTAACGAATGTCTGGAGAACGTTACCTGCCGGCATTTGTAGTGCCAACGGTGAAATATGGAGTGGTTGGGGTTACGGCATGAGGGTGCGTTCCGTAGTCAGGGGGTGGTCCCCTTATTGGGCTTCATAGAAAACGCTAAACCCAGAAGGATATGAACACATTTTACAGCACTGTGTTCTGCGTACAGCAGAGCAACAGTTCAGAGACGACGATGTTAGTGTCAGCGTGGCAACGTCCCCTATCAGAAAGCAGCATCTGCGAAGCAGTGGTTTGTGCAAAACAGCATTCTTCAAACGGACTGGCTTGCCCAGAGTCTCGAACTGAACCAATAGAATACCTCAAGCATGAGTTAAAACGTCGACTTCACTTCAGACTCCAGCGTCCAATATCTCTAACTTCTCTCGTTTCGGCTCCTGAGGATACATGGGCTGCTCTTCCTCCATGGACATTCAGACACCTCATTGAAAGCATACCCATCAGAGTTCAAGCCGCTATAAAGGCAAAGTTTGGACACACCTTATGTTGATGCCCACTAATAGGTGCATAGATACTTTTGATCAGAGGAGGTAACATGTCGCTTGATTCTCCTTGGGACATGCGCTCTTGAAATTTCAGAAGTAAATCTCTTCGTGGCATACTTGTTCAGCCTAGAGTTGCAAGAGCGTTTACGTACGAGAAGATCCCGTGCTTGCTAACCGAATCTGTCACTAACCGCGTTGCTCTCTTCTGTCTCTTCTATTAATCTTTTCCGTTAAGGGATTCAAACTGACAGCCAATACTCAAGAATCGCTCGAACGGGGATTTGGGATTTGGTAACCTACCTGTTTCGTTGGTGCTTTACGTTTTCTTTCCTTCCCTGAATCCCAGTCTGGCTTCTGCTTTTCCGACAAGTAGCGTTATGTGTTCCTTTCCCTTTAGATCGGTCTAGATGTACATTCATAGAAATTTACGTTTGATACTGTTCCCAGAGACGGATCATCAGTCGTGTAGTAGAACACTAGCTGGCTTTTTCATCTACGTGTGTATACTACCTCACACTTATTTATCCTGAGAATCAGTTGCCAGTCCCTGCACAAAGCGTCGATCCTTTCCAGATCTTCCTGAATTTCGCTACAATTTTCTGTATGTAGCGGCATTATTCGCGAGTAGTCTCTTAGAACCTCCGACAATATGCACCAGATTATTTATATATGTCGCGAATATTGACAGTCCTACAGCACTCCTCGGAGAAAACCCGAAGGTGCTAGAATATCTGATGATTGCGGTTTGTTAAGAACAACGTGTTATTGGACAGTTCGATTTAGTGTCGTTTAGTTATAATTGTTGCGTTTGCCGTAAGGGACACATATAAAAAAAGACATCAAAGTGTCACATTCACACATAACTAGTGCACAACCTAACTCTGCCACCTCACATGTTTCTGAAACGATAAAAAATATGAAAAATGCAATTATCCAGGGATGCACCCATGTCGGGGGCTCACCCTATAGGCAGTGAGCGCAGCCATAAATGTAAACAAACATCACTTTAAACACAAAGGTACGTTTTCTTAAAAGTTTTCTACGGAAATGAAAACTTGAAGTACAATTAGTGACGGTAGATTAGATTTGTTTTCACTGTTGTAAACCTCATATCTTCTGACATACGTGGACTGTAAACGATACCAACGGCTCCAAAGTTTCTGCCATAGGCGCAGACCAAGGGTCCCCTGTACCAGGCTTCAGGACAGCGCAGGCAATCCACATTACGGCATTTCGGCAGAAATTGTAGCACAATTTCCTTTATTTAAAGTGTAAGTACTGCAGTCGGCGTAAGGTTTACGGCAGTGAAACCAAGTTTGTCAGCACTAATTCTACCTCTAGTTTTCGTTTCGGTTAGAAAAACGTACAGGTGTCATTTAAAAACTTTAACTTTGCGTTGGAAATGACGTTTGTTTACTTGTGAAGATTTTTTTACCACCCAACAAACTCAATGATCGATATCTTACGAGACACAGACTTCAGCCTGTCCTGGACCATATCCGTTCACCAAATTAACAGTTCGTGATCTATAATACATTTTAGAGCTGGCTTTCCCTCCCGCTTACACGAATCACATCCTTGTTCCAGACTACCAGTAAGTTTTCCCATAGGCTGCAGTAAAGCACCTCACTCCGCGACGTGGCTCAAAGCTCTCTTCTTGCTATCGACCACTGCTTTATCCTTTATCGTAAGGATACCTCTTTTCAGTATAAATGATAATGGGCAAAACTTTCTCGCGAATGGTTCTACAACTTAACATTTTATGAAAGTTTTATTTTTGTAGTTTCAGTTGCACAACATAAATCCTTGACGACCATTTTAGATCATTTATAATAATCGTCTTGACATTAGCAATACCCATCTCGCTTGAATGAAGGTCGTACATATCAAGCAGATTAATGGATATTTTGGTGCTGCATATGGTAGAGTGCTGTAAATTTTGATGTTTAAAAATAGGAGGCTTTTTATACACTTCTTTCCTCCTACAATCTCACGACAGCCAGTGCCGGCACTAGAGACATCACATTCACAGACTGTAGGCGACACTGTCATACTGAAAACGGTGTGTTGGCGTGCTACCTCCTCTCCATGCGTTATCAACAACTCTGCAAACTACACCATTTCATTCACAGCCCATGTTAGCAAACATAAACATTCATAAGCGGACAATACCATCGTTGATACTACATACATCAAAAACAGTTGTGCTTCACCTCGGTTCCGAGAGTTCCGGAACCTGTACAGAAAATTGGAATAGAGATCAAGTGAAAAACATTTCCGCCATTTTTATTGCTAGTGAAAACCGCACACTGCGTGTTGTACCACCACACAGCGAGACCTTCAGAGGTGATGGTCCAGACTGCTGTACAAACCGGTACCTCTAATACCCAGTAGCACGTCCTCTTGCATTGATGCATGACTGTATTCGCACTGGCATACTATCCACAAGTTCATCAAGCTTGTCCCACTCCTCAATGGCAATTCGGCGTAGATCCCTCAGAGTGGTTTGTGGGTCACGTCGTCCATAAACAGACATTTTTCAGTCCATCACAGGCGTGTTAGACAGGGTTCATGTCTGAAGAACTTGCTGGTCACTCCAGCCGAGCGATGTCGTTATTCTCAAGGAAGTCATTCACAAGATATAAACGATGGAGTAGCGAATTTTCGTCCATGAAGAAGAATGCCTCGCGAACATGCTGCCTATATGGTTCCACTATCGGTCGGAGGATGGCATTCATGTATCGTACAGCCGTTACGGCACCTTCCATGACCACCAGCGGTGTACGTCGGCCCAACATAATGCCACTCCAAAACAGCAGGGAACCTCCACCTTGCTGCACTCGCTGGCGATCAGCAATAAAAAGACCTGGTCCGACGGTTGTGTGGTTGATGGCGTATGTGACACTCATCGGTGAAGAGAACGTGATGCCAATCCTCAGCGGTCCATTCGGCATGTTGTTGGGTCCATGATGCTGCATGGTATCGTGGTTGCAAAGCTGGACCTCGCTACGGACGTTGGGAGTGAAGTTGCGTATCATGCAGGCTATTGCGCACAGTTTGAGTCGTAACACGACATCCTGTGGCTGCACGAAAATCATTATTCAACATAGTGGCGTTGCTGTCAGGTTTCCTCCGAGCCATAATCCATAGGTTGTGGTCATCCACTGCAGTGGTAGCCCCTGGGCGGCCTGAGTGAGGAATGTCATCGACAGTTCCTGTCTCCCTGTATCTCCTCCATGTCCGAACAACATCGCTTTGGTTCATTCCGAGACGCCTGGACACTTCCCTTGTTGAAAGCCCTTCCTGGCACAAAGTAACAGTGGAAGACTCTGCAAGAGAGACGCTCAGTAGCTTGGTACGGGCTTTTGTTGAAGTTTCGAGAACATGCTTTCACCGAGGAGTCAAACAGTATATTGCTCCCTCCTAGATATATCTCGCGAAGAGACCATGAGGATAAAATGAGAGAGATTAGAGCCCACACAGAGGCATACCGACAATCTTTCTTTCCACGAACAATACGAGACTGGAATAGAAGGAAGAACCAATAGAGGTACTCAAGGTACACTCCGCCACACGCCCTCAGGTGGCTTGCGGAGCATGGATGTAGATATAGATGTAGATGAACCGCGTTATTAACCGTCTAGACGTGGTTGAACTACAAACAACACGAGCCGTGTACCTCCTGCCTGGGGAAATGACTGGAACTGATCGGCTGTCGGACCCCCTCTGTCTAATAGGCGCTGCTCTATGCGTGGTTGTTTACATCTTTCGGCAAGTTTAGTGACGTCTCTGAACAGTCAAAGGGACTGTGTCTGTGAAACCATATTCACAGTCAACGTCTATCCTCAGAAGTTCTGGGAACTGGGGTGATGCAAAACTGTTTTTGATGTGTGTGTAATGTGAACTGTAAATGAAGTGGCTTAGTTTGTGGAGCTGATGATACCAGATAGTAAGAAGGAACATACCAACACTTCTATTGGAGATGGTAGCGGCTCCAGCAGTGTGATTAGAGCTCCAGCCCCAAGCCCCATCTTTGTCAGCCGGTAGAAGAAGGAAAAGAGCAGCTACTTCATCCAAGCTGTCTAAATAGTACTCTGGTACATCTTGATTATTGATCTGAAGATGAACATTGTATATGAACGAAACTAGTCAGCAATCATTTAAGCAATGCAGCTGGGATTTTAAAAATAAAATTTGCGCTCCTACATCCTGGCACAGGGAGCCATACATGAGGAGCGTTTAATAAGTAAAGTAACACATTAAAGTTCTCGGCCAATCTCGGTGAAAAATTGCCGCCTTTGCTGTGGGACATCAAGAACATTCCCACATCAGTCCCTATAGTTTCATGAAGTTCTGATAGGTGTCGGGCTATACGTAGTCTTCAAAATGGCATCTGAGCAGAGAGCTATCATTGAGTTTCTTTTGACTGAAAACCAGAGCAATGCAGATATTCACAGGCACTTGCAGAATGTCTATGGAGACCTGGAAGTGAACAAAAGCACGGTGAGTCTTTGAGAGAGGCAACAAGTTCCCAAAAAAAAAATTGACAACAACTTGGATTGCTGCCAAGTCTTCGAAGAACACATTCCACAAAAAATTGACGGAATCCACCTATTGGCGGCTTCCGTTATGCAAGCATCGATGTATCTGATTCTCTATACATGGTGTGCATAGAGGCCTGAGATGTCATTAATGATATGCAGAAACTGGTCGTGTAAATAAATAGGAACTTCTGTAAACATACGTCTGTTTGGTGATTCTTCTTTGGTAAATATCCATCTGTGCCCTCCGAATGCTACCGTCTGAATCACACTGGCATGATACCCCTTCAGCCGCGTGCCTCTACTTGCATTGCACTCTGTGATGACGTGAACAGCATGCAGATGTTGATAGTAACAAGTCATCCGTCTTTCACGTAATCATTAGAGGAATGCAATACTCTTTTGAACAACACCTTTTCTTTATGGTACCTTTATAACCAAACAGCTAGATCAGAGACGCACTGAGTTCAGGAGCGTATTCAGACATTTATATACAGAGAATTTTTGGTCATTTGTGCATCAATAATAATGTGAGGTAATATCTGAGGTGTCCGAGGATATGGTCACTGTTCATGGTTGTAAAAATTCTGTTTCTATGTAGGTGGGATAACGTCTCCAGTATCTCCTGCGCACGGTGCAGTCCTACAAAGGCCGGAAACTGCCAGAAAAAGTACCGTGATAACCAAAGCATCATGTTTTTTATCTTTTTGCGAGGTGAAGTTATGCCCACTCTTTCTTCTCAATCAACTTTTGCGTGGTTGGAGCTACACATAAAATTATAGAACAGTTTCACGAACATTATTCAGGGAAGAGTCGTACATCGACTCGAATGAAAAAGGTATAACAAGGTCTTCAAATGCATGTACAATTAAAGTACAACAACTGAATAATAATGATAATAATCGAAGTTAAAAGATAAGAAAGACGCATTAAATCGTCAAAAATGAATCCGAGAACAAATCAGGCAGACATTGGTCTGATAATTACATAAAAAGGAATTTTGAGGTAACGAGAATCGTTAGATAATGAAGAGAATAAGGGAGAGAAACGGACAGGAAATGATGAAGCGGCAGCAGAGTATTGTGGCGTTACCTGACCGGCACTATTGGTCGGTTTCGAGGCTCGGAGATGACCGTGCGAATGTGTTACCGTCGTTAAATTAGCCAACGTGTTTTTGGACTCACGAATAATAAGATGAGTGGAATTGATGCTTATCGGTTGTTTTCCATATTCTTCTCAAGTTTCAGTACTCCCTGAAACTTCCACTAACATAGCGCCTAACTCGCAGGTCCGTGTGGCCATACCGATAGCAGCAGCAGTTAAAAACGTGAGGGTGGCTGGTCTCTGTGAGTCCTGGCTTCTCAAGGAAAACAGTTGATGACGAAAGCTGAATGACGAACCCAACTGATTCTTTTTGCAGTAAGTTCTTAAGGAAATCATCTGTAATATTTGGTTGCTAGATTCTGGCGATATTTTACTGCGAATTTCCTCCTTGTGAAGGTGAGTTCCTTCTCACAAAAGTTTAGTTTCAACGGAACTCGCCGTCCTGGCGGTAAATTATAGCTTATTAATGCCAGTAGCTATTCAGCTGCAGGGAAAAAGTTCCCCGATATCCGAGTTATCGTCACCACTCTGCCCCCTCCGGAACAAATATAAAATACTATAATGTCAATGTTTAACACAATAATATATTGAACCTGGTGGATTTTAGCGCGTTTGATTCAAAGTTTTCCACGTTCAGCTTCGCCACGACAGGTGATAAACTACCCGCGGCAGTGCCTGAAGAAGACGGATGGGTCAGTAACCGAAATACTGTGCAGCAAAATGGAATCGACAGCTCTGCTAATCACGGAAAGCACACCACTAATGAAGCCCGCCTGGGAAAGCCGAGATATTACACATTGCCTTGTTAGGTGCCACAGCAAACTGGAAATCCAGTACCCTGCGCCTCGCGTTATCGATGAAATTCTATCGGAGACGGAAGCCTTTGGCGTTCAGTGACCGCACCGCGTCGCGATTTGCAGCGCATTCATTATTCCGCCGGGGGCGACCATTGAAGAGCGGCAACTCGCGAGCGCCGGGCGAGGCACTAATTGAAAGCGCCCTCGTAAACAAGCGATAGGCCGGCGCCGCCTTGACCTCCGCCAGACTCGGTTCGCCGGTTAAAAAGCCCTGTTATCTAACCCGTCATGGCAAATGTCACGCGAGCGACAGCATTGATATACCGTCATTTCACAACGCAAGCACCAAGTTCAGAAGGGAGCTCAGCCAAAAGAGTGTAATACACGAAGGCTCTCACGGCCAGTGTTTGCATCTTCGGGAGAATTTTTTTACTGGGGCATCAGGCCGTGATGTAAGGCATGTTTCTGCATCTATCGTTTCGTCTCCTAATGCTAACGACATCATCAGATGCTGAAGAGAGTCAGTACTTTCAAACTAAAATAAGCTCAGCAAGCCGAACTGTTGGAATATATCCACGCAAGGGTCGGGTCGAGACGTCACAGGACCGCTTCCTAAGATGGCGTAGTCGCGACGACAGGTGTTATGGAGCATGTAGTGCGACAGAGTTGGCGCTGTTTGCTTCACGTAGTAGCAAGGCCCACAATTTATTTAATTTGAGTCCTTCGTCTCTTCTGTTAAAGGTGTTTTCGCGCTTTTGAATTTCTGTTGTCTGTGTATGTCCTAGCATAGTAGTGGCTGGACACTGATAAAAAGAAATGAAATAAAGCCAGGCGCATGTATAGTGAAATGATTTGATTTGTCCAAAAGTAAGAAATAAAACGGATTAGAGAAATATTTGATACGCCTTTAACTGGTGCTCGAAATAATGTACAGCAAATGACTGAGTATTATAATTCATTGTTTAACTTAGCATCTTAGAATTTTACAGAGACTAGAGAATATTTCTCTTGTGGAACTCCACTCACTGGGCTCCTTAAGCCACTAACGTACGAGCTTCTCAGCTACTGTACATGTTTTCGAGCAACATTCAAAGACACGTCAACTGTTGCCCTAATCTGTTTTATTTCTCACTTCTGGAGAAATTATTTCACAGTATATTCCTCCGCTTTTTTATTTTTATTTTTTGTTATCAATTTTTGTTCAGAAAGAATGAAATTTATGTACTTAAACATCAGACGGTATTCTGTTTTTACTATGAGAATATATATCAAGAGAAAGCAGAAAGGTTTAAATTTATGCTGTGATTTCATGTTTATTGATACTTCACACAGCTATTAGCTGGTGTTCAGTTTTCACTCAGATCACTAATTAAATTTTACTTAATTACCCTGATTGCTTTCAAGCAATTAAATCTTTCCAGAATGAGATTTTTGCGGCGGAGTGTGCGCTGATATGAAACTTCCTGGCAGATTAAAACTGTGTGCCCGACCGAGACTCGAACTCAGGACCTTTGTCTTTCGTGGGCAAGTGCTCTACCATCTGAGCTCCCCAAGCGCGATCACGCCCCGTCCTCACGGCTTTACTTCTGCCAGTACCTCGTCTCCTACCTTGCAAATTTTACAGAAGCTCTCCTGCGAACCTAGCAGGACTAGCACTCCTGAAAGAAAGGATATTGCGGAGACATGGCTTAGCCACAGTCTAGGAATGTTTCCAGAATGAGATTTTCACTCTGCAGCGGAGTGTGCGCTGATATGAAACTTCCTGGCAGATTACAACTGTGTGTCGGACCGAGACTCGAACTCGGGACCTTTGCCTTTCGCGGGCAAGTGCTCTACCAGCTAGGCACTTGCCCGCGAAAGGCAAAGGTCCCGAGTTCGAGTCTCGGTGCGGCACACAGTTTTAATCTGTCAGGAAGTTTCAATTAAATCTTTGTCTGCAAATCTAGACGTCAGGTCGTTCAATTTGATACCTCATTTTTCCGTTACCCATTGTTCGTTTGACTTGTTTTATTTATGTTCGAACATTTGACCAAAACGCTACACAAGGTCATTCAAAATTCCTATTACTTTCTTCTAGAGATTGTAGAGGGGACTTCGTACATGAAATTTTGATAAGGAAGCGATGTCCAAAAACGTTCCGTTTGGATATAAAATAAGTTTGAGGATCGGACCACTTTCAAAGCTCCCACGTCACGGTACGCAAGCATGCTGAGGAAAGGGCGTCGTTGTCAGACCCTGTCGTTACTATGACATCACACAACGCTTTCATCTGACTACAGCAACAGCTGCGAGAAACTGGTGCGCTCGAAACACGGAAGTGCTGGTCTCTCGACTTTGAAGAGTACGTCCTTCGTCGCGTAGAAGAGAACCCGAGGACAAGTACAGCACGTCTTCGCTGTGAGCGTACCGTGAAGAAGGAAATTTGAAAGTGATCCGATCCTCAAACTTAAATCCAAATAGTACATTTTCTAGACTTGGCTTCTTTATCAACACTACATGTACTAAGTTCCGTCTGCAACCCTAGAAGCCTGTAACAGTAATTTTGAATCATCCTGTAGTCTCAAAGAAACTAATCTGACGACGTTCTGAGCCACAGCCAAATGCGCGTACAACAAAAATCACCAAGAATCCACCAAATTGTGTCCCACATCTTTGCCATAAAGTATTCCGCAACACACTCATCGGATTACAACTACGAAAATACGTCGGTCTAGTAACATTTCCTTTCCAGTGGTACTACTCTTTTGCCAATCGAGTTTCGAGGTATTACACCTTGACTGTTAAATACGAGTCACGTTCAAACGACTAAGAATACTTTTTATCCATTAAAAGTGGTCCTCGGCCAGGCGGTGAAGATCCAAGGCTTATTATATATCGGCGGCTTCATGCGGATGTGGTACGGAGAGGCATGTGATCAGCATACCACTCCCCCGACCATTTGGCGGACTTTCCAGACCGCGGAGCCGCTACTAGTCCGGCAACTAGCTCCTCAGTCGACATCACGAAGCTGACTGCTCCATTTACCGAGGCTAAATCCTTGTCAGTGCGGGGAACCGAAATTTCAGATCTGAGGTCATCAGTTCCCTAGACTTAGAACTAGTAAAACCTAACTAACCTAAGAAAATCACACACATCCGTTCCCGAGGCAGGATTCGAAACTGCGACCGCAGCAGCAGCGCGGTTCCGGACTGAAGCGCCTGGAATCACCCGGCAACAGCGGCCGGCACGAGGAATCGAGCCGCGTGGGATTCGCCGAGCGGTCTTGGGGGCTGCAGTCATGGACTATGCGGCTGATCCCGGCGGAGGTTCGAGTCCTCCCTCGGGCATGGGTGTGTATGTTTGTCCTTAGGATAATTTAGTTTAAGTAGTGTTAAGCTTAGGGACTGATGACCTTAGTAGTTAAGTCCCATAAGATTTCACACACATTTGAACATTTTTGAACGGGGAATCGAACCGGGGTCCTCCACATGGCAGCCAGCTACGCTGGCCACTCAGCGACGGCGTCATTAAAATCTTCAATCCACGAAGGTGACTTGCAACAGACTTCAAATCAGCACTAAGTGTACAAAATGCTTAGATGTGTAAATGATTAACATTTCAGCGTTACCACACGAAGTACGTGGGAGTATCGACATTTACATCCTGCATTTTAGGAAACAATACGCAGTGGGTTTCCCATGAGAGAATCGAATTTCAAAGTCGGTTGTTACACCCCTTGCGTCAGATGGTTCAAATGGCTCTAAGCACTCTGTGACTTAACATTTAAGGTCACCAATCCCCTAGACTTAGAACTACTTAAACGTAAATAACATAAGGACATCACACAAATCCATGCCCGATGCAGGATTAGAACCTGCGACCGCAGCACCTTGCGTCACAAAATTGGCTTCTTTGCAGCAGGAGAGGTGTGCACGAGGACAGTGAGACGACTTGCGGAGCAGCACAGCCTGCCAGCAGCTCGGCTACCACATCTGCGGCTTCCCTGGGCGCCACACCGACGGGGGTGCGCCCAGTGGCTACACCGATTGGGCACAACAGTGGCACAGCGTCGCCTTTCCAGACGAGTCCCGTTTCTGCGTGCAGTATGCACGTACGGAAGCTGCGAGGAGAATGAACGCTGCTGGGTTGCGTTAGTTATCACCATAAGGGCTCATCAATTGGAATGGTGGTGTGGAGTGTTATTGGTTAACCTGCGCGACCACCCCTGATTCGCATAGCGTGTTAGGGTCGGTGGCTAGGGTCGGTGGCTGTGTCATATGTTCGAGACGTCAGTTCGTCTTTCAATAAGAAAACGCAAGTACACATGTTGCCTGTGCTGTACTGACCAACAGCGACACAAAGGGTGCTCTACCGTTTCCTTCGGCAAAACGTTCTCGAGACCTTTTGCCCACTGAAAACATTCGGCTGTGGGCATGCGAACAGTTTCGACACTACGTTAGTGTCAACTTTAGGACCCTATGATAACTGAATGGTGATATCCAACCCTCGCACAGGTACCAAGAATATTCACTGCTCTCATTGATTTCATGGAGCAGTGCGCACCTAACAGCAGCGCTAGTTGATAGAAGTGTTGCACCATTTAGTATACTTAGGGACCTGAAGATGACACTAATCTAGTGTCGAAACTGGTCGCGTAATTAATATATTTCGTAAAATGTATTGCTCTTGGTATTATTCTACAAGTTTATGACCAGCCGCAGTCCCACGTCTACTTCAGTGACTGATCATCTCCACCAACTGATTAAGTCTGGCAAAGATCTGAAACAGCATGGAACGACGTACCCGTGTCAGTCATCCCGGCGCAGTTCGACTCTGTGCCCACCTGGTCAAAGCAACTGTGGCTGCCAACGTAGGCGGCACTCAGTACTTAATTTCGTACGTGCTGTGCATCCAAGTGACCGCGGTCTAGTGTTTGCCAGCAAGGTAGTTCAGCGTTTTCGGTCAGAGTGCTGGCTGGCTTCTGTAATAAAAAAAACTGAGAAAAGGGATCAACAAAGTACTTCAACGGATCTCATGTGACGTCCGCTGCGACCAAACACAACGAGCAATAACAAACAACATGCAAAAACAAAACAAAAAAAGAGGTAGCGGCTTTGTTTAGTAATCAGAATGTTGTCGGTCCCGGGTTCCAAACCTGCCACCGCTTAATTTTTGGTTAATAATCAGCATTGGCGGCCGAATACTTCCGGCATTAGAAGTCACTCCCATTCTGTCAACGGCCGAGGAGCGGACGGAGGTTCGGGGCACTCTCTTATCCTAAGGGTGAGAAACTGCCCCTAATGGCAGAAGAATCAGCAATGATCAACGGAAGAATCATCAATAATCAACTGGATGAGGATGTAGAAGACAATGGAAACTACTACATTAAATACATGTGGCCTATAACTGAAAAAGTTTCATGATGGTCACTCCATTATTCCATTCCGGAATAGTCCCTCATTCGGATCTACGGGAAGGCACTGCAGAGGGGGAGGTGACCACGAGAAAAAGGTCGAATAATCAACGAAAGGATAACGTTCTACGAGTCGGGGCATGGAACATCAGAAGCTTGAAAGAGGTAGGGAAGCTAGGAATCTGAAAAGGAAAATGCAAAGGCTCAGTCTAGATATAGTAGGAGTCAGTGAAGTGAAGTGGCAAGAAGACAAGGATTTCTGATCAGATGAGTATATGGTAATATCAGCAGCAGCTGAAAATGTTATAACGAGAGTAGGAATCATAATGAATAGGAAGGTAGGGCAGAGAGTGCGTTAATGTGAACAGTTCAGTGATAGGGCTGTTCTTATCACAATCAACAGCAAACGAACACCGACAACGGTAGTTCAGGTATACATGCCGACGTCGCAAGCTGAAGTTGAAGAGATAGAGAAAGAATATGAGTATATCGGAAGGGTAATACAGTACGTAAAAGGAGGTGAAAATTTAATAGTCATGGGGGACTGGAATGCGGTCGTAGTAGAAGAAAAGGTTATAGGAGAATATGGGCTTGGGTCAAGGAATGAGAGAGGAGAAAGAATAATTGATTTCTGTAATAAATTTCAGCTAGTAATAGCGAATACTCTGTTCAAGAACCACAAGAGGAGGAGGTATACTTCGAAAAGGGCCGGGGGATACGGGGAGATTTCAGTTAGATTACATCATGGTTAGACAGAGATTCCGAAATCAGGTACTCGATTGTAAGGTGTACCCAGGAACAGGTACAGACTCAGATCACGATGTGGTAGGGATAAAGAGTAAGCTGAAGTTTGAGATTAGCCACTAAGAATCAATACTCAAAGAAGTGGGATACAGAAGTACTAAGGGATGACGAGATACGCTTGAAGTTCTTGAAGGTTACATATACACCAATAAGAAATAGCTCAGTAGGCAGTACAGTTGAAGAGGAAAGGACATCTCTAAAAAGGGCAATCACAGAAGATTGAAAGAAAACCATAGGTACAAAGAAGGCAACAGCGAAGAAACCATGGATAACAGAAGAAATACTTCAGTTGATCGAAGAAAGAAGAAAGTACAAAAATGATCAGGGAAATTCAGGAATGTAGAAATGTTCAAGGAAATTCAGAAATACAGAAATAAAAGTCGCTGAGGAATGAAATGAAAAGTAAGTGCAGGGAATCTAAGACGAAATGGCTGCATGAAAAATGAGAAAAAATCGAAAAAGAAATGATTGTAGGAAGGACTGACTCAGCATACGGAAAGTCAAAACAAAATTCGCTGAAATTAAAAGCAGTGGTGGTAACATTAATAGTGCAACGGGAATATCACTGTTAAATGCAGAGAGAGAGAGAGAGAGAGAGAGAGAGAGAGAGAGAGAGAGAGAGCGGATAGGTGTAAAGAATAAAATGATAGCCTCTATGAGGGAGTAGATTTGCCTGATGTGATAGAAGAAAAAATAGGAGACGATTTAGAAGAAATAGGGGATCCAGTATTAGAATCAGAAAGTACAAGAGCTTTGGAGGACTTAATATCAAATAAGGCAGAAGGGATAGACAACATTCCATTAGAATTTCTAAAACCATTGGCGGAAGTAAGAACAAAACGACTATTCACGTTGGTGTGTAGACTATATGAGTCTCGTGACATACTATCTGACTTTCGAAAAAATATCATCCACACAATTCCCGAAGACTGCAACAGCTGACAAGTGAAAGAATTATCGCACAGTCAGCTTAACAGCTCATGCAGCCGAGATGCTGACAAGAGTACTATACAGAAGAATGGAAGAGAAAACTGAGGATGTGCTAGATGGCGATCAGTTTGGCTTTAGAAAAGGTAAAGGCACGAGAGAGGAAATTCTGACGTTGTGGTTGATAATGGAAGCAAGATTAAAGAGAAATCAAGACACATTCATAAGATTTGTCGACCTGGAAAATGCGTTCAACAATATAAAATGGTGCAAGACGTTCGAAATTCTCAGAAAAACAGGGTTAAGCTGTAAGGAGAGAGGGTAATATGTTATCTTTCGCCCCTACTATTCAATCTGTACTTCGAAGAAGCAATAACGGAAATAAAAGTAAGGTTCAGGAGTGGAATTAAAATTCAAGGTGAAAAGATATCAGTAATACGATTCGCTAATGACGTTGCTATCCTGAGTGAATGTGAAGAAGAATTACATGATCTGCTGAACGGAATGAACAATCTAATGAGTAAAGAACATGGATTAAGAGTAAATCGAAGAAAGGTGAAAGTAATGAGAAGTAAGCGAATGAGAACAGCGAGAAACTTAACATCATGTTTGATGGTCACGATGTAGATGAAGTTGAGGAACTGTACTACCTAGGCAGAAAAATAACCAATGACGGACGATGGAAGGAGGACACCAAAAGCAGACAAGCACTGGCAAAAAGCGCATTCCTGACCAAAGCAGAGTTACTAAACACAGCCTTGGTTCAAATGGTTCAAATGGCTCTAAGCACTATGGGACTTAACTTCTGAGGCCATCAGTCCCCTAGAACTTAGAACTACGTAAACCTAACTAACCTAAGGACATCACACACATCCATGTTCGAGGCAGGATTCGAACCTGCGACCGTAGCGGTCGCACGTTACCGGACTGTAGCGCCTAGAACCGCTCGGCCACCCTGGCCGGCAAACACAGCCTTCAGAAATACCTTCACAAAAGAAGACGAAGTAAATATTCTAGAATTCTAATCGAGAACAACTGCCAACATGAGTAACGTAGAAGTAAATATCCTCGGAGTCGTGAAACAACTTAAATCACTTAATAAAAGCACGTCTTCTGGTCCAGACTGCATACCAAATAGGTTTCTTTCGGAGTATGCTGATGCATTAGTTGCATTCTTAACAATCATATACAACCGTTCGCTCGACGAAAGATCCGTACCCAAAGAATGGAAAGTTGAACAGGTCACACCAGTATTCAAGAAAGGTAGTAGGAGCAATCCACTATCCCATATCGTTAACGTCGATGTGCAGCAGGATTTTAGAACATGTATTGTGTTCGAACATTATGAATTACCTCGAAGAAAACGGTCTATTGGCACACAGTCAACATGCGTTTAGAAAACATTCTTCCTATGAAACACAACTAGCCCTTTATTCACACGAAGTGTTGAGTGCTATTGACAAGGGATTTCAGATCGATTCCGTATTTCTGGATTTACGGAAGGCTTTTGACACTAGGCCGGCCGGTGTGGCCGTGCGATTCTAGGCGCTTCAGTCTGGAACCGCGTGACCGCTACCGTCGCAGGTTCGAATCCTGCCTCGGGCATGGATGTGTGTGATGTCCTTAGGTTAGTTAGGTTTAAGTAGTTCTAGGGGACTGATCACCACAGATGTTAAGTCCCATAGTGCTCAGAGCCATTTTTTTGACGTTATACCACACAAGCAGCTCGTAGTGAAATTGCGAGCTTATGGAATATCGTCTCAGTTATGTGACTGAATTTGCGATTTCCTGTCAGAGAGGTCACAGATCATAGTAATTGACGGAAAGTCATCGAGTAAAACAGAAATGATTTCTGGCGTTCCCCAAGGTAGTGTTATAGGCCCTTTCCTGTTCCTTATCTACATAAACGATTTGGGAGACAATCTGAGCAGCCGTCTTCGGTTGTTTGCAGATGACGCTGTCGTTTATCGACTAATAAAGTCATCAGAAGATCAAAACAAACTGCAAAACGATTTAGAAGTAATATCGGAATGGTGTGAAAAGTGGCAGTTCACCCTAAATAACGAAAAGTGTGAGGTCATTCACATGAGTGCTAAAAGTAACGCGTTAAACTTGGGTTACACGATAAATTAGTCTAATCTAAAAGCCGTAAATTCAACTAAATAACTAGGTATTACAATTACGAACAATTTAAGTTGGAAGGAACACATAGAAAATGTTGTGGGGAAGGCTAACCAAAGACTGCGTTTCATTGGCAGGACACTTAGAAAATGTAACAGACCTACTAAGTAGACTGCCTACACTACTCTTGTCCGTCCTCTTTTAGAATATTGTTGCGCGGTGTGGGATCCTTACCAGATAGGACTGACGACTCCCAGCGCGTTTTGTATTATCGCGAAATATGGGTGAGAGTATCACTGGAATAATACAGTTATTCATCAAAAGAAAGGCGTTTTTCGTTGCGACGGAATCTTCTCACGAAATTCCAATCACCAACTTTCTCTTCCGCATGCGAAAATATTTTGTTGACACCGACCTACATCGGGAGGAACGATCACTACGATAAAATAAGGGAAATCAGATCTCGTACGGAAAGCTATAGGTGTTCATTCTTTCCGTGCGCTATAGGAGATTGGAATAACAGGGAATTGTGAAGGCGGTTCGATGATCCCTCTGTCAGGCTCTTAAATGTGATTTGCAGAGTATCCATGTAGGTTTAGATGTATTATCAGCAGTCGAATATCGATGATGATGGACCCAGGCGAGGCATATAGCTTTGTTTCGTGCAGTCATCAGGGTACACGAGTGGGCCTTTGGCTCCGAAAGCCTGTATCGGTTTTCATTGAATGGTTCACACGCTGGCACTTCTTGATAGCCCAGCATTGAAGTCTACTGCAATTTGTGGAAGGTATGCACTTCTGTCACGTTGAACGACTCTCTTCAGTCTTCGTTGGTACCGTTCTTAAAGGATCTTTTTTCGGTAGAGTCGATGTCGGAGATTTGATGTTTCACGGGATTCCCGATATTCACGGTACACTCGTGAAATGATCGTACGAGAAAATCCCAACTTCACCGCTACCTCGGAGAGGCTGTGACCCATCGCTCGTGCGCCGACTTCAACACCACGTTCAAACGGACTTAAATTTTGATAATCTGCTATTGTAGCAGCAGTAAGCGTTCTAACAACTGCGGCAGACACTTGTCTCACATAGGCGTTGCCGACCGCAGCGCCGTATTCTGCCTGTTTGCATTTCTCAGTATCTGAATACGCATGCCTGTACCAATTGCTTTGGAGCTTCAGTGTATACATGCCACCTACTGCACCCATTCACTTCTGGAAACTTTCACCTGAATCGCTTTACTGGCCATAAAGCAAGATGCGATATTGCCATTATACATTTCATTCAAAACTGCATTCCACACATTAACTGTCAAATTAAAAATACTTACCCAGAAAGTGGACAATAGCGGCGTGCACTCTACGCAGAATTAGTAGCATGAAGGTGAAAGCAAATTATTACACTACCAAGCAAGCGTCCGGTCTGTTGCTGAAAGTCTGTTAATTTTTAATGGACCTCCAGTCGCCCAACGCGGCTACTGTGAGTGGGTACAGGCTGTGGTCGTCCTGACAGGCACGGAGGCGTGACCATTCTCATTCAGTGGGACTGCATCCTGAAATACTGAACACTACGAGATGGGTACTAGGTTGCGTGTTAGGTGATCGAAAACATGTTTTATTGCTGACAGGCCGATTGATTCGGTAGATTACTGAAGAGCGGCAATATTGCAGTGACATTCCTGTGATACGCAGGACGGGCAATGCTTTATAATGGTCTCTCATACATTGTGGTAATCGCATGCTGCATCGCATTTCGTAGTACCTCAGCAAACATGAGACAGACACTAACCATGTCGCTACCACGACCGTCTCTGGAGCGTGTAAGGAAACACTGTTACGTCTCCGTAACAGCCTTGATCATTGCGTCACAGATCACAGAATACACATCTGACTGTTTTCTGGAAATCGTTTTAAACGCTTAATTATGTCATTTTATGTTCATAATACGCTTTTTCATCCCATCAATTTCAGTATTTTTTCAAGAAGACGGAAATCGAATTCTAACGCATTGAAAGCCCGCTACAACGCTCTATTTGAGCGATGTGGTGCCTTTGACGTCACAGGTTAGCAAGTTGCTGCTGCTGTCTTAGAACTCAGTCTAGGAGGAGTTTTGTTTTGGAATTTTGTTTCGAAAAACTTGTTAAAAATGCGTGAAGTACCCCCTTGTACAAATACATCTATAAAGAGGCTTGAAAAATTGTTTTTGAGTGTTCCAAAGAATGAAAAGAGGGGTTAAATACTGTTGCAACTCTCTCGTAAAGATCCAAATGGGACACTGTTTATTTTTGTAACGATCATTTTTATGTAAGTACCTACTCCATATGAACGCGTTATCACTCATAGCGTAATATGTAGTGTGCCGACCCAATAAAATGTTGGTAAAATTGAACCTCATTCGGTGCTATTTTTCGCTTAATACTACTATTTTCCTCCAATTTACTTTATTCGTAGTGCACTTATGTAGGGGTTTTAAATCCTTTATTGCATTACATTTTAATATTCATTTATTGGTTTCATTTAATGCCCCATCAGTTTGAGATGAATCACAAGATGGTGTTAAGAATCTGTATTTCACGTCTGACGTAGCTCTTATTCTGAAGAATCTGAGAAACCATTTAGCAATTTAGCGTAACCTGTTTAATAATCCAGTATGCGTATCTGACTAATAAATCAAATCACAACATTTACGCTGCATAAAAAAGCTGTAAGCAATAGTAAAAAATACCAAAGATTGCAATTTTAATTAACTCTGTCTTTTCCTTTTGGTATGGTGAAGGAATCATGTAATTGTGGCAACTTTGTGATTAGCTGGCTGGTGAAAGGGAAGAGGCACTTGGTGGAATCGCGCAAGTTGTAAAGACGTGTCCACTGAAAACCACAGCCTCGTGCGGATAAAGCAGGGGAGAGCCTTCTGCCGACCAAGGACGGTAGGAGGGACCACCAGAGATGGCCAGCCCTTTACAAAGATTCATTGTGCTTGAAGTGTAAAGAAACCATTTGAGCAAAGATGGAGATCTGGAGGACACGATAAAACATGAGACAACGAATGTGGGACCAGCTGTTAGATCACAATCCAGCTGCAATGTTCAAAAGTTAGGAGATCTGTGACTGGTTCATAGTAATTACATTGCTAGTTTGAGGGAGAGTTCTTGTGTGTGTGTGTATCTCTATGAATACATCGCCTTTGATTGACACTAGAAATCTGTTACATAGTGGGAGATTCTCGTCTCCTCCCCCGCACCAAGAAAAATGTTTATTAAATTATCATTGGTCGGTACACGCAACGTCTGCTGCAACTGGCCGGCGAGATTCTGCTCCCGGCCGAACCAGCGACATTTTGTGCAGGAGAATAAGAAGGCTGTAGAAGGCATTTTTTCTCCGGGCATCAGAGATTTCTTCATAGGTCATTGTAGAGAGCAGTAGAGCAAGATGTTTTAGAGCAGAATTCAGATTCCAGGGCTGAACTTAGATTCTCAGCTCCTAATGCAAGCCATCTTCTGCTCTCATACATCGTTAGAGTGGTAGCATGGACTGTATTTTCATCCACTGAGATGAGGCGAGTGCGAAGTCATTTATTTTGCATTAGGATTTCCTTTTGTTGATGTAAGTTTCACAGCCAGCTAGCGACACCAACCACTCACTTAGACGAGAGGACTTGTGTTTGTTCTTGCTTTTCTGGGACTTTTCTTAATTCATTAACATTTTCTGCAATCGTTGGTGATATCTGTGCACAGTTATACAGGGTAAAGAAAAATTCGCGCATTCGGACTTCGCAGTGCGAGTCCTCACATACTAGCAATACAAAAATGTCTTTCACAAAATTTTGCCCTGCGCGTATTTCCGGCAGTAAATGGATGTTAAAGATTTGCAATCTGGCAGCACGGTAATCACATGTACGGTAACTACCTCAGTCAGTATACAGCTTATAGTAGTTGGCGCCATGGATATCGTTTTGGGTTAGCATGCAGCAGGAGGTCAAGGGCTCGATTCTGTTCCGAGGCGTTTTTATTTTTAGTTGATAAATGTAGTCTACGTGGTACGGCATTTGGTGCTTTAATAGCCATATAGCGTTTACAGTGGATCGTCTACAAAACATTTGCACATGCATACTACGGAAACTGAAATCGAAGCACAATCGGTTTCACTGGCAGCTTTTAAAAAGCTTTTTACACGTCGTGGACGCGAAATGTTTCACACCACTGCACCTACTAGATTCCAGACCTGTTTTCTGTGTTCCATCGTTTAGTACCAACTATTATTCTTACCACGTTCAGGTCCGTTACATTTCGTTATGGCCATACGTCACCAGTAGGGCTAGCGCGGTGATTTGCAAATAATTTACAAACTTGTACTTTCCAAAAGTCCGATACATGTGGTTTAAGAAACGGTGTATTATAGGGCAGAATGAAACTGGCAAATAAAAACAATTACGCCTCGAACCAGAATCGGACCCACGACCTCCTGGGTGCTAACCCATAGTGCTATCCACTGGACCGGTGACACAGCACTGGCGTTACTTGCTGT
The DNA here is from genome assembly GCF_023897955.1 of Schistocerca gregaria. Classification (NCBI taxonomy): domain Eukaryota; kingdom Metazoa; phylum Arthropoda; class Insecta; order Orthoptera; family Acrididae; genus Schistocerca; species Schistocerca gregaria. The sequence continues at coordinate 467,139,276 of NC_064921.1, forward strand.
CAGAGGTAACTGCCGTACATGTGATTGCAGTGTTGCCATATTGCCAATCTTTAACGTCCATTTACTGCCGGAAATACGCACAGGATGAAATTTTGAGACAGACATTTTTGTATTGTTAGTATGTGAGGAATTGTACTCCGAAGTCCGAGTGCGAGAATTGTTTTTTTTTCACCCTATATATCGTTTCTGTCATGTATCCCTTGTGTGCTTAATAATTGATTATATTCTTCAGTCAGTGGAAAAAAACATTTTTTGGTGTCTTTTACCAATAAATCAGATTGTTATAGTGACTGCTAGCTTTCTTTAGAAATCTGATACATCCCGCTGTAAAAATGCCGATGTGAGGTGCTGTACCCGTACTTCTATGTTTAATTGGGACACCCCCGAAAATTTCATCAGATAAGCCGTCATCTGTTGCACGAGAAGTACGATAAACTGCTCAGTTGGCACCTCACAATGTGAATGCTGAACAATTAACTATTACTTTACAGAATAGACATTCTCGAAAGAGAGGTCATTAGAAAAATAATGGGTGCAGAACAAACAACAGACGTATGGAAAATGAGATGTGACGAGAACTACCAAAAAGAATAGAAAACAGCAGAATCAGTGGCAAGCCATAGGTTAATGTTCCTTAGACACCTCAGCCAGAATTAGCATACCAGTGGTTGTAAGAAAAGAAATCAGCAGTAGCATGGATTACAGAAATAAGAAGAGACCTAGAAAGAAAAATGTCAAAGAACTGGAAATAACAGAAAGAAACAGTTTAAGATAAGGAATCAGGAACAACATGGCTGGGAGAATAATGGACACAATATGGAACGAAGATGAAGGGATATTTTCAAAGCAGGAAACAACAACAAAGCTCATGGAATCCGTATAAGAAATAAAAAAACAATCATCGCTTACTTTGACCCAGAAAGATGTCCATAATTCAGGAACGCACGTTTTAAGTAACTCACCAACAAACCACATCAGTGACTTAGGGAATCGGCTCACAACACATAGAACTGACGGGTTACTCTGCAACTACAATTGATCTACAGATGTCCGAAATTTGAGCGAAGCCGGCAATTATTATCAGGACAAATCCGACAATAGACTGCAATAAAAATGTTATTATAACCATAAAAAGCTGAAGTACTAAAACGTTTCCATTTAAGTGGAGCGTGGAGGATTTACTGAGGCCAACTCCTTGTACTCCATTAACGAATTCCTTAGTAGTAATGCACACACATTATTAACAATATCAACTAATGTGAGTATTATGTAAAATTTTAATTCTGCACATCTTCAGTGCAGTAGTGTGATAAATGTAAATAAGTGTAGTAAACAGATTTTGCGTTTGATGTTGCATGGCTATAATAGCCTAAGAATTATCGTATTCACATGAAGTATTGAGTACTATTGACAAGGGATTTCAGATCGATTCCGTATTTATGGATTTCCGGAAGGCTTTTGACACTGAACCACACAAACGGCTTGTATTGAAATTGTGTTTTCATGTCAGAGAGGTCACAGTTCGTAGTAACTGAAAAAGTCATCGAGTAATACAGAAGTGATTTATGGCATTCCGCAGGGTAGTGTCATACGCCCTTTGCTGTTCCTTATCTATATAATCGATTTGGGAGACATCTGAATTGCCGTATTAGGATGTTTGCAGATGACGCTGTCGTTTATCGACTAATAAAGTCATCAGAAGATCAAAACAAATTGCAAAACGATTTAGAAAAATTATCTGAATGGTGCGAAAATTGGCAGTTGACCCTAAATAACGAAAAGTGTGAAGTCATCCACATCAGTGCTAAAAGGAATTCGTTAAACTTCGGTTACACCATAAACCAGTCAAATCTAAAGGCCGTAAATTCAACTTAATACCTAGGAATTACAAAAATGAACAACTTAAATTGGAAGGAACACATAGAAAATGTTGTGGGGAAGGCTAACCAAAGACTACGTTGTAGTGGCAGGACACTGAGAAAACGTAACAGATCTACTAAGGAGACTGCCTAGACCACGCTTATTCGTCCTCTTTTAGAATACTGCATCGTGGTGTGGGATCCTTACTAGATAGGACTGACGGTGTACATCGAAAAAGTACAAAGAAGAGCAGCACGTTTCGTATTATCGCGAAATATGGGCGAGAGTGTCACTGAAATGATACAGAGTTTGGGCTGGATATCATTAAAAGAAAGGCGTTTTCCGTTTCGGTGGAATCTTCTCACGAAATTCCAATCACGAACTTTCTCCTCCGAATGCGAGAATATTTCGTTGACACCGACCCACATAGGAAGAAACGATCACCACGATATAATAAGGGAAATCAGAGCGCGTACGGAAAGGTACAGGTGTTCGTTCTTTCCGCACGCTATACGAGATTGGAATAATAGAAAATTGTGAAGGTGGTTCGATGAACCCTCTGCCAGGCACTTAAATGTGATTTGCAGAGTACAGATGTAGATGTAGATGTAGATGTAGATGATGTTGCACCCCGCAAAAAAAGTGACTGAAGTCGAAAAACGCCAATTTTTAGTTTACGTAACTGAAAAATAGGTGTGAAATGCCCCAACGTACACAAAAAGCGTCGCATTTCTATCTCACAGTATGTCAACTTGATAGAAGTTGTGTTAGTGTTGTTGCAGGCTGTTTCATGATCCACAATGGCAAGAATAGTGTCGCTTCAGCATTGATACTACGAGGTGTGTATGGCCGGCCGCTGTGGCGGAGCGGTTCTAGGCGCTTCAGTCCAGAATCGCGCTGTAGGTTCGAAACCTGCCTCGGGCATGGATGCGTGTGATGTCCTTAGGTTATTTAGGTTTAAGTAGTTCTAAGTCTAGGGACTGGTGACCGCAGATGTTAAGTCCCGTAGTGCTTGGAGCCATCTGGACCAGGTGTGCATGGGTGATTCAGTAATAGCGCTGATTCTGAGTTGTGACACTTTTCATGTATAAGGTACGTTGAACATAATTTTTAAAATAATTGATCATTAGAATTTCTATGTTCATACATTTTCTTTATCTTAAATTACAATGTCTTTAACACATACTTGCGCTTCTGAAGAACATTGTAATGTGAGTCACAGAAACAGCCTGAATACAAACATTGTAATATTAATTGATATAGACAAGGGAAGAAAAAATTCGTAATGGGATTGTACTTCTTTGCTGTGCACAAATTTAAGACAGAATCGAACCTCACACAAGTTTTTGATTACAGTAACACCCAAAACGAAGGAAACAATGTTCCGTCCGCCATAGAGAAATCAATTAAGCAAGTGCTTAAAAGCAGGTACCATCTATATTCCCAATGATTAAGTCGAATTATTGTAATCTACAAGAAAAACAGGAAATCCGTAAGAAGTAACATATTTGAGTGATCAGAATTATGTGGACTTGAAAACACATTCACAGAAGGTAGGATCAAACTATAACGAAACGCCAAACACTGAAATGACCAAAAGCAGTTACATAAAAGTACTCAAAGTGAAGAAGTATGACCCAAGTATTCTTTTTTATGAAGATCGCATAGTAGCAAAAAAAAATATACACAGTCAGCAGCACCAGGAGAAATAAAAATGACTCTGCAATGTAATGTGTAGCAGCGTTCAAGGAAAAGATGAAAATTTCTACCACAAAGGAAATCATATTGAAGCCATTTCTCTGCGAAATGTATTCCTACACAATAAAAACTCATTTATGAGACCTTTTTTTCGTAAATTGTGTTTCTTTAATTGTACCTAATTGAGATTCCTTTGTAAACTGTATTAATAATCATAAATTTGTATTTTTCTAATTAAACCATTTCATCTGGGTTTTCATTTTTTATCCTAAGTACTAATTTTGCCTGAGGGAAGATCGAAAATCGTATAATAATACGGTAAGTTAAAATTACCTTAAGTGGAAACTGGCAAAAGTATTCCATGAGACCTCCTAAGAAAAGTACTCCCAAGTATTCTATTTTTGAGTTGTATTATGGTTCTTGCCGGGGTGTGATACGTACCTGAGTGTATTATAAACTTACATGTTCTTTGACATGGTTGTTATTACCGCTTAAATGAAAATGATTAAGATTTTTTTATTATTATTATTCGGCGTCCATGAGGCTAATTTCACGCAAGCTCTGAGGAAGGCAACTGAAACCTTCCTGTAATTACACCGTAGTAGAAACATAAACAAGGTTCAGGGACTCCAGCCGACACGTGTGTAAACACTGCTCCACTCTCTGAGTCATGCGCTTTCGCGCATGTTGACTGCACCAGCTGCGGACGTTGAACTCAAATTACACACTCGACGCGCTCCGCGCTTCTGGCATGCTAGGTATTAATAACAAACTTCGGTTTTTTCTCCCTTCGTGTTTGTATTTCTGCGTCTGTAAGCGCGAGGCGTTGTTTATGCGTAACGCATCGTACCGGCTGTGCTTGAGCTTTGCCTTACAGATCGAGGCGACTGGTACTGTCACACAACAGATATCTGGTCATCACACGAACTCCCACGGTGAAATAAAAAAGTTAAAATAAAGCAGGATCTGTGAGTGACCAGTTCCTGGGTTTCAAATCATCACAGGTTCCTGACTACAATTTCATCACCCTGTATTCTTCCTGCTATTTTGATTTTTGTACAATTATGAAGACCTCATTCGTCAGCAAAGACAGTTTTCCTTTTCCCTAAGGAACTAGGCGCTTTCACAATTGGTGTGGAACATGGACAACACGTGTGAAATATCCCGCAGTATTGTAGCCAAGCGTCCTCAAACGTTCCTACACTATGTGGTCAAAAGTATCCGGACATCTGGATGAAAATAACTTACAAGCTCGTGGCGCCCTCCATCGGTAATGCTGGAATTCAATATGGCGTTGGCCTACCCTTATCCTTGATGACAGCTTCCACTGGAAGGTTTCTTTGGGAATGGCAGGCCATTCTTCACCGAATACCGCACTAAGGAGAGGTATCTATGTCGGCCGGTGGGGCCGGGGACGAAATCGGCATTCCGAAACATCCCTAAGGTGTTCTATAGCATTCAGGTCAGGACTCTGTGCAGGCCAGTCCATTACAGGGATGTTATTGTCGTGTAACCACTCCGCCACAGGTGCTCGATCGTGTTAAAAGATGCAATCGCCATCCCCCAATTGCCCTTCAACAGTGGGAAGCAAGAAGGTGCTTAAAACATCAATGTAGCTCTGTGCTGTGATAGTGCCACACAAAACAACAAAGGGTACAAGCCCCCTCCAGGAAAAACACGACCACACCAAAATACCACCGCCTCCGAATTGGCACTACACACGCTGGCAGATGACGTTCACCAAGTATTCGCCATACCCACACCCTGCCATCAGTTCGCCACATTGTGTACCGTGATTCGACACTCCACACAACGTTTTTCCACTGTTCAATCGTCCAATGTTTACGCTCCTAACACCAAGCTAGGCGTCGTTTGGCATTTACCGGAGTGATGTGTGGTTTATGCGCAGCCTCTCGACCATGAAAACTAAATTCTCTCACCTCCTACCTGTCATATTATTTGCAGTGGACCATGATGCAGTTTGGAATACATAGATGATGGTCTGGACAGATGTCTGTCTATTACACATTACGACCGTCTTCAACTGTCGGCGATCTCTGTCAGTCGACAGACTAGGTCGGCTTGTACGCTTTTGTGCTGTACGAGTCCCTTCATGTTTCCACTTCACTATCACATCAGAAACAGTGGACCTAGAGATGTTTAGAATTGTGGAAATCTCGCGTAAACAGGTATGACACAGGTGACACCCAATCACCTGACCATGTTCGATGTCCATGGATTTCGCGGAGCGCCCCATTCTGCTCTCTCACGATGTTTAATGACTATTGCCTTCGCTGATATGAAGTATCTGGCAGTAGGTGGTAGGACAATGCACCTAATATGAAAAACGTATGTTTTTAGAGTTGTCCAGACACTTTTGATCACATACTGTATTTAACTTGGACTGACGGTGTTTGCATTTTGCCTAATCGGACTGACAAGATCTAGTGTTCTCACATACGTAAGGATAGAAAGCAGTATATTGATTGATGCATCCATAAAACTATTCATTATTTCAAATTACATTGCATAAAAACCGTCCCCACACGCTGGTTAGAGCTCGTAAGTCATCTCCGTAAATTTTGCTCACTTCTTAAGAAACGATAATGGTTTGAAATACTATAAGCAATAAACAAAGAAACACGAAACGTCAACATTTATTCACTATAGTAATATTCATTAAAACCGCTAAGGTTTTAAATCATTTCTGATGTTTATGTGAAAACAGTTAGTTAATGAGTAGAAATCAAACATGTGAAATTTAGATAGAATGGGCTCATTATGTTTCCTCATATCAATGTGTACTTCAAGTATATACATATATTTTACACTTTAATTACATTTAAGCAGAAACATGCAAGGTGTACCTGGTTTCAAACTTTAATTATAATTGTTGGAACCATGCAAGCCTTAATAATAAACTTTACTAAGCGTGATTTCAGTACTGACATTTCTGAAAAGTTAAAGCCCATCAACGCTGTCACAACGCCATTACAGTGAAACACTGAAGTAAGAAACACGAATATGTATACATGTTAGTAAACACAGTAATAAATCACTATTGAGCAGTAAGTACCCAGCAACATGAAATTGAGTAAACTTAAATATTACTAAATGAAATTGTAATTTGCAGATTTTATTAATGAGAACTTTTAAAAATCTGGAATTAAAATATTATTCGAGTACGTTAGTTAGTTTAGTGATACAACATTGGAATTTTAGCTAGCAAAATGGTTCAGATGGCTCTGAGCACTATGGAACTTAACTTCTGAGGTCATCAGTCCCGTAGAACTTAGAACTACTTAAACCTAACTAACCTAAGGACATCACACACATCCATGCCCGAGGCAGGATTCGAACCTGCAACCGTGGCGGGGTCGCGCGGTGCCAGACTGTAGCGCCTAGAACCGCTCGGCCACTTCGGCTGGCTTTAGGTAACAGGTGCAGAATTGTAACACCACAGTGAATCTAGGTAAATTTGAACTTATATTAACCTAATATTTTCACTGATCCGTGTCCCAATGAATCCCTACTGGAAACGCATACACTGCCTTGGTATGCTGAAGACAAGGTTCAGACAGTCGTGATTTGTGGCTCTGGTACCGTAGTGTAGCATTGCAAGCAGTGCTCTTTGGCTCACGACTGCCAGCCGATAAATATAGTTACTGAAGACGTTAAGCCGATTTTATCGCGATCCCTTACCGCTAGACATTCAGTGGAGTTTGCTGTAAGTGTGCATAACGCTGCGACGTCAGAGACTCTGACTTCCACGGCCGCCCGCTCGGACACCTCATAGCAGACTTCTGCCAGCTTCGCGAGCTTGGGTTCAAGATATAACTTATCACTGAAGCATTTCACGTACACTGAAAAGCGTTCCGTGCAAATCAGGATACCCTCATTATAAATGATTATATTATAATATCTGTTTATTTATTTTATTATTTAATATAAATAATTTTATTGTACTTATTATCATAATATACAGGGTGATTATAATTAAAGTTAAACTTTCAAAACGCTGTAGAAATAACACCACTTGCCAGAATGACATCAAATTGCATCAGAATATTATCGGAGAAGGGGGAAAACGTATGGTAGAAGAAAAAAAATAGTGTGAAAACTGATCAATAGATGGCGCTATATGTGTCAGAATACATAAATGAAAACACCTTCATGCGTACGACCCACTGAAGTTGGAATACACACGCCGGGTACATGTCTTTTCCTCCTTTCGGCCCTGCGACGTTCGCCATAACTGTCTCTATGAAGGGTCACGCTCTGCTTGTAAAGCCGTCTTACAAGAATGATGACTGTGCGCATGTCGCTGTGCAGAAGTTCCGGGCACTGAAGGGTTTGAAAAAAGGCGTTAGTCCGATGAGTGCCATGGGTCTGGAGAAAATGATTTGAAAATTATAAAGGACGTGTTCTTTTGGTGTGCAACCTGGTAGAGGGAGGAAACGAATTGATTCGACGTCAGTTAGAGCAGTGGTCACAGCGATGCACGAAGAGGCGAGCGTTGGCGAGCAAACGTGTAGTGTACGGAGAACTGCCAGAACATTGGACATACCCGAGAGCACGGTGCGTAAAATCCAACGAAACATTCTTCTTTGCTATCCATTCACAATTACCCATGTGCACAAGTTGCTTCCTGTTGACCTGCCAACAAGAGAGACCTTTTCTTTACAGATCTTGCTCGCTTGGAAGTGGACAATGATTGGCCATGGAAGATGTTGTGGACAAACGAAGCCCACTTCCATGTGACGGGATATATCAATACACAGAATTGTCGAATATAGGCAACGGAAAATCCACACGCAAATCAGCCAGTACCACTTCATCCTGAAAAGGTTACTGTGTGGTGCGGATTTACGGCATCATTTAACATAGGGCCATATTTTTTCGAAGAGACAGGTGCTTCTGGTCCTGTTACCTATGTCGTCACTGGTAAGCACTATGAGTGTCTTTTGCGCATCCACGTCATTTCAGATCTCCAATAGCGTGGATGTGTGCATGGGAACATTTTTATGCAAAATGGCGCACCTCGGCACATTGCAAATCCAGTTAAGCAGCTGCTGAAGCGCCATTTCGAAACGCTAGAATTGTCATCCGCCATTTCCCTACAGTCTGGCCGTCCCGATCACCTGATCTTAATCCGTTTGACTTCTGGCTGTGGGGCTATCTGACAACTGTTGTGTTCATTGTTCCAATTGCAAACTTAGCTGCATTGAAGGCACGCATTGCACAACACATTCTGAACGTGACCCCGGAAACACTTCAATCAGTTGTGGAACACGCTGTTTACTTATTTCAACTTATTGCAAAAAACGGTGGCAGCATACTGAACATGTTTTGCGCCAGTCACAGGGAAATTAATAATTCGATCTGATTTTGATGGATACTTTTTATGCGGTTTTTGGCTTCAAGCCAATTAAAAACAGACTTTTCCCATCCGATGTGATATGACCTACGTAATTAACAGTATCACACCTGCACACCCATGCACACTGAGTAGTGCAGTTTGCTTAATGTCAAAAGTACACCTTATGCATTGTTGTATGATTGCTTTGTCATTTGTAGTCGACCACTATTAAATTATGATGATTACAGCGCAACCTAATGCTACATTTTGTAACTATTTATTTTTCTTCTACCATACGTTTCACCCCTTCTCCGATAATATTCCGCTGCAGTTTGACGTCATTCAGACCAGTGTTGTTATTTCTCGAGCAATTTGAAAGTTTAATTATAATCACCCTGTATTTTGTAGATTTTATTTTTTATGTTGTAGTTTATTGGTAACATAAGTGTGTTCTGAAATATTTACTTAAGTTTATTAAAGTAAATCTTCTTTATTGTATGTTTTGTAAATGGCTTTATCAAAATCTTTTCGTTGTGCGGATCTTCTATCTCCACACGTCGTATTAGTTACTATTTTGAGGTTTTTGAGCTTTTTCTTTAGTTTTTCTCCATGCTGAACAGCGACTGTCTTGCAGTAACAGGTTAGTTAGGTTTAAGTAGTTCTAAGTCTAGAGACTGATGACCTCAGATGTTAAGCCCCACAGTGCTTAGAGCCATTTGAACCATTCTTTGAAAACACACTTGAAAGAAATAGAACGCGAGGTTGTCGGAAGACAGAATTTTTGATGGATCCAGGTAATGCGCATCGCAGCTATTCCAGAGACATAGTAGGCAATATGTTTTCCTGGAGCGCTGCTTTAGTATTTGGCGCCTTCTTCACGTGACCCAGACGGAAGCGTGGAAGGAATTCGGAAGCATGCTGCTCAGATCGTAACGTATATATACGGCCCATAAAAACCTGTAACTGAAACGCCGGGAACCGTTGGTAGAAAGACATTGTTTTCTTCTGAAAAGCTGTCGGGTAAATCTAGAAAACAGTATTCGAGGTAAGTGATGTAACAGTCCTGCAGTTACCGCCACATATCTGTCATAAGGATAATCATAATCGGTTCGGGGTTGTTATTGCACATATAGGAGACAAACAGGGCGCCATTTTTATAGTCTCTCCGTTGACGACTAGAGAGGAAGTGGCTCATGTTGGTTGGAGGTATAAGGGGCCATCAGAAAGTTACCACTCTAAGGTCATACAGTCGATAATCGATATGTTAATCAGCAAAAATCGCCCTGAGCATTGAAGTAATCATCCCAGTGAAGCCAGGTTGCCGGCCGATGTGGTCTAGCGGTTCTAGGTGCTTCAGTCCGAAACCGCGCTGCTGCTACGGTCGCAGCTTCTCATCCTGCCTCGGGCATGGATGTGTGTGATGTCCTTAGGTTAGTTAGGTTTAAGTAGTTCTAAGTATAGCGGACTGCTGACCTCAGATGTTAAATCACATAGTGCTTAGAGCTATTTGGACCATTTTTAAACGCACCAGGTTAAAAATACCTGTTTGTATGTACGCCGTGTCCTGTTGCATGAAGAAGTCCGTAACTGCCTGCTGCACTCACTCGCCCGACAGGAATCGTTGATCCTTCAGGGCATGTGTTAAGGACTCGCAGGCTTGATAATGACATGAGGGGAGATCAGGACTATATGGTCGGGGAGAGGGGGTGAGGGTACTCGAGTATCTCCCAGTTGAATTGGAGTAACTTCTGCGTTAGGATATTTGCGATATGGGAGTGCGTTATCATGAACCAGCAGCACTCCCTACTGCAGTCACGGTATTCGACAGGTCCCGAATGTACTGCATTCCAGAAACGTTCTCACGCTTGAATTATTCTCGGGACCGAGAGCTGGCTAAAACCCCCGAAATGGAAAACTCTGAGATATTTAGTGAGTCATGCAACGTATATTTGAAAGACAGATAAGAGGCCATAGGAGGGTGAGCATAGGAAGTTATCTGGTCGCGTATAACTGTCTAGGTAAAACTAATCTAATTGTTGGATTTTCAACCGGCAACCCGATTCTGCTGTGACATTTCTAGAGTCATTCAAAGAATGTCCGCGTTCAGAATCGTGTAAATACCCAGATCTTGTATTGCTAGTTGGAGACGACTTTAACGCACCGAGTATAGACTGGAATATCTGTGAATTCATTGCAGGGTATACAGACAGACAGACATGCGAAGTGCTTTTGAAAGCGTTTTCTGAAAACTGTCTTGAGCAGCTAGTTCGGCAGCCCACACGCAATGGAAAATTATTAGACCTCGGTGCTACAATTAGGTCGGACCTTATCGTCAACGTCAGTATAGAAATAGGTATTAGAGATCATGATGTCATTATAGCAACTTTGGTTAAGTTAATAAATCAGTTAAGAAAGCTAGGAGAGTGTTTCTGCTAGAGAGAACAGATAAGCAATTGTTAGCATCTCCCGTAGACAGTGAATCGAAATCACTTAGTTCCAATAGGATATACGTAGAGGAATTATGGGCGAAGTTTAGCAGAGTGTAAATAGTGGTACATTATGTGGCTAGCAAGTGGATTAAGGACGGGAAAGGGACGGCGTAGTTAAATAACGAGATTCGTAAACTGCTGAGAAAGCGAAGACTATCGCAGTTTCGGTTAAAAAAAGAACGCGCAAATGACGATAAGCATAGGTCAGTAGAAACTCATGCGTTTGTGGAAAGATCTATGCGCGAAGGATACAAGAACTACCACCGTCATACCGTAGCAAAGGATGTGGCAGAGAACCCGAGAAAATTTTTGTCTCAGCTATAGTCGCTAACTGGGTCTAAGGTTTCCATTCAGTTGCTTGTTGAGCAGTCCGGTGTGTCAGTTGAACATACTAATTCGAAAGCCGAAATTTTAAATTTCACGTTCTACAAATCCTTCACACACGAGCATCGTACAAACATACCGACGTCTGACCATCGTACGGACTTTCGTATGCATGAAATAGTAATAAGCATCCGTGGCGTAGAGAAACAACTGAAAGAGTTTAAAAACGTAAGTCATAAGGTCCAGATGGAATCCCATTTCGGTTTTTTCAAAGCGTACTCTACGGCTTTAGCCCCTTACTTAGCTTGTACTTAACGCGAATCTCTCGCTAGCGCAATGTCCCAAGCGACTGAGAAAAAGCGCAGGTGATTCCTTGGTATAAGAAAGGCAAAAGAACGGAGCCGCAAAATTACAGACCAGTATCCGTAACATCGATCTTTTTCAGAATCCTTAAACATATTCTCAGTTCGAACATAATAAATTTTTTTGAGAACGAGAAGATAATGTTCACGAAGCATGGTTTTAGAAGGCATCGCTGGTGCGAAACTCAGCTTGCCGTTTTCTCACAATTTATACTGCGAACTATGGATGAAGGGTAACAGGCACATTCCATTTTCTCGATTTCCGGCAAACGATTGACACTGTGCCCTACTGCAAGCTATTAAAGAAGGTAGGAGGATATGTCACAGATATGTGAGTGGCTCGAAGACCTCTTAAGTTATAGAACCCAGTGCGTTGTCCTCGACAGCGAGTGTTCGCCAGAGACGAGGGCATCATGAGGAGTGTCCCAGGGAAGTGTGAAAGGACCGCTATTATTATCTATAAATGATTTGGGTGTTGTTTCCTGATGATACTGTGGTGTATAGGAAGGTGTCGAAGTTGAGTGACTGTAGGAAAAGACAAGATGACCTAGACAAAATTTCTAGTTAGTGTGTGAATGACAGCTACCTCTAAATGTAGAAAAACGCAAGTTAATGCAGATGAGTAGGAAGAACAAACCTGTAATGTTCGGATACAATACTACTAGTGTCCTGTTTGATACAGTCACGTCTTTTAAATATATGGTCGTAAAGTTGCAAAGCGATATGAAACAGAATAAGCATGTTAAGATTGTGGTAGGAAAGGCAAATGGTCAACTTCGGTTTATTCAGAGAATTATAGGAACGCGTGATTCTCCGTAAAAGAGACAGCATATAGGACGCTACTGCGGCCTATTCTCGAGTCCTGCTAAAGTGTCTGGGATTCGAGAAAGGTCAGATGGAAGGAAGACTCAGTTCAGAGGCTCGTTGTTAAATTTGTTACTGGAAGGTTCGAACAACACGCAAGTCTTACGGAGGTGCTTCGAAACTCAAGTGGGAGAGAGGGAAGGTGACATTATTTTCTAGAAAAACCACGGACATAATTTAGAGAACCGGCATTTGAAGCTGACTGCAGAACGATCCTGTTGCCTCCAACATAAATTGCACATAACGATCGCGAAGATACGAGAAACTAGGGCTCATACGGAGGCATGCAGACAGTCATATTTCCATCGTTCTATTTGCGGATGGAACGGGAAAGGAAATGACTAGCAGTAGTGTGAGCTTCCGCCCGTCATGCACCGTACGGTGGATTGCGGAGTATAGATGTAGACGTGTATGCTGCCCCATGCACATTCTTCTTTCTCCGATGGATACCTACCGGTGTCTGTCCTTTAGCAGACAAGAAAAGAATAATAACTGTTAGTCCTGTTTGGATACATTTGGTAATGACGTAGCCCGCATCTCGTGGTCGTGCGGTAGCGTTCTCGCTTCCCGCACCCGGGTTCCCGGGTTCGATTCCCGGCGGGGTCAGGGATTTTCTCTGCCTCGTGATGGCTGGGTGTTGTGTGTTGTCCTTAGGTTAGTTAGGATTAAGTAGTTCTAAGTTCTAGGGGACTGACGACCATAGATGTTAAGTCCCATAGTGCTCAGAGCCATTTCTTTTTTTTTTGTAATGACGTAACTACAGCTCACGTTTCCGTATTTACCGAAGCACGTCGGAAAGACACGACTACCACACTAATCACTTGCCTACATATCGGTGCTTATATACCCGCATCGCGGTTCCGTTACCTCGAATATTCGCTTCAGCAACGCTCTGAGACCGAAATTTTTTGATCGTTCCTTGTACTTTCTGTTGTGTACTCTACATCGTCTTGTGGAGGGTATAAATGGATATAGACAAACCAGCAGCAACGAGAAAGTCCATAAACCCCTCTTATTTTCATATTTAACGAACATTACTGTAATTCACACCCACCTCAGAACAATTCATCATGCACGCTACCGTTCAGTATGTCAAACCTCACACGAAACAGGAAAGTTAGAACAGAGCTATGAAGATACCGCAATTTTTTTAACCCACGAAAAATTTTACTATGAACTTAAAAGTTATAGTGAAAAAATTTTATTTTGTGCCAGTCTGATTTTATGTTGTTGAGTAAAAAGTACTGAGAAACGTATGCGTCTCACCAACTAAAGAAACCGGTGCGATACATAGATACGCAAACGAAGTGTAAGTCATTCAGTAAACAGATAATAACCAATTTATATTTTAGTTTTCTTTAAGTCTTGTCTTATTTCAGTTTTCTTCCAGTTTTTATTGTAATGATTTCTCTTCTTATGGAAGATTTGCTGTGAATCACATCCAGATAGATCACTATAGACGATCAGAAAACAGGTTTCGCTTGTTGCTTCATTGAAAGAACAACTCCACCACTTAACGGCAGTGATTTAGTACAGGCTCAGGAGCGCTACATCAAGACTGAGGTGGAGGTCCTTGAGGAAGTGTACAGTATTTGGTAGCTATGCCACTTCTCCCGGTACTTTCATATTGTCAGTGTAGAAGTCACACATAACAACTACTACTATTTTTTCTTACGTATGCTTCAATTTAAGAGAATATTACTCCACTGGCGCACCCTGGCTTAAAATATAGTAAGTTTGAGACAGAAGTATTATTCTTACTGATACACACTTAGGTAAGAAAAGTCATGGGATACCTCCTGGTATCGCGTCGGACCTCCTTTTGCCCGGCGTAATGAACCAACTCGACGTGGCATGGACTCAACAAGTCGTTGGAAGTCCCCTGCATAAATATTGAGCCATGCTGCCGCTATAGCGACTCATAATTGTGAAAGTGTTGCGGGTCCAGGATGTAGTGAACGATCTGATATCTCGGCCCATAAATGTTCAACGGGATTCATGTCAGGCGATGTGGGTGGACAGATCATTCGTTTGAATTGTCCAGAATGTTCTTCAAACCGATAGCGAACGATTGTGGCCCGATAACATGTTTGGGAACATGAGGTCCTTGAATGGTTACAGATGGCCTCCAAGTAGCCGAATATAAACATTCCCAGACCTTTCCTTGTAAACACAGCCCACCCCATAATGGAGCCAACATCAGTTTGCACAGTGCCTCTTTTGGCAACTGGGGCCCATGGCTTCGTGGGGTCTGTGCCACATTCGCGACTCATTTGACAAGACCGCGGTTTTCGAGTCATCTACGGTCCAACCGATATGGTCAAGAGCCCAGAAGAGGCGCTGCAACCGATTTCGTACTCTCAGCAAAGTCGTTCGCTTCGGTCATCTGCTGCCACAGCCCACTAACCTCAGATTTCGCCGCTCTGTCCTGAAGGATACGTTCATCGTACGTTCCACATTGATTTCTGTGGTTATTTCACATAGTGATGCTTGTCTGTTAGCATTGCAACTCTATGCAAACGCAGCTGCTCTCCGTCGTTAAGTGAAGGCCGTGGGCCACTGCATTGTCCGTGATGACATGTAATGCCTGAAATGTGGTATCCTCTGCACACTCTTGTCACTGTGGATCTTGGAATACTGAATTCCTAAACGATTTCCAAAAAGTACCATTCCGCGTTTATAGTATGTTAATTTCCGTCGTGCGCACATGATAAAATCGAACACCTTTCAACATGAATCACCTGAGAACAAATCACAGCTCGTACAATGCACTGCCCTTTTATACCTTGTGTACCGCCATTTGTGTGTGTGCATATCGCTATCGCATGACTTTCGTCACGTCAGTGGATAACACCTACTCCCGTTTCTGTCTGAATAAGCCATGGTCTTACATATTACAAATGTCTTATGAAACGAAAACTTACTCTTTATTTTTGTATACAAAAACGAAAATTAATCTCTTACTATCCACTGTTCTTTTTACATCACATTACAGAGATCGCATTCTATCCAAACCGTGAAGACTGGGCTCTGAAACGTGGGGAATGCAATAAAATGACTTAATTTTGATAAAGATTACAATATTTACAACTGTGGTATGCGTACTGTAAGACCTTCGGTACACACACCATCAGATTATTTGACTTGTTGCTCTAACGAAGTAGGCGAGTGTCAGCAATATGTCTCGTGGTCTTATCGTGGCGTGTATATCTTCTGCCGTTAGGTCAGACGATAGAAATGCCACTTGCATGCTTAGAGTAGCAGATTGACGGTGACCAACTTTAAACAGAACTTGATTAATTTTCACATACATTTATTAAAATAATAAAAAGCATAAACCTTACGTAACTTGATTCTGGATGCTATTTACAACTGACAATCTGAAGTTCCTTTGCTCTTGGTACGTTAATCTTATTCTCACATATCTCTGATACTTGACAAAATGGCTATTCATTTATCTTCCTGGCTATGTACAGGAATATGGTAATCTTTTTAGGCGCAGACTGAAACTTGACTGTAGACTGGTACAGACAAATGCATACTGGTACAGACAGGTGCAGATAAATGCAGACTCATACAGACTAATGCAGACTGATTAATTGGAGTTTTCTATACTCGTTATAACACCTCGCGCATTCAGGTATCACTGCGCGAGTGTGATCCGTGAGGAGAAAAGGTTCTACGTTAGCAGCAATCTCATTGGCTGCGTTACATATTAATACGCGGATCGGCGGAAGCAGAGTTTGGTCCGTCTCTAAGGCAGCGCCATCCCATAGTGCGGAGACGGACGAGCGCTGCGCCTGTGCTGTTGCGCTTAGCGGGGCACACTCTAGTGGGAAAGTTGTGTACGCGCTGACTACACGGAACTATGTACACAACAAGATCAAACATTAATTACAACATAATACATGAAGTTCAATGTTTTTGAAGAAAATCTTCATTGAACAGAAAGAGTTGTGCAAGCAAATTCTGTAATTCAACATGAAGATCCAGTGCATGACTGCTTGTTGAATAAAGGTGAATCTATGTATCTGACTCCTTTGGGCATCAATGTTAAATCCTGAAGCACTTGTAATGGTTTTTTCTAGCCATATAATGATCCTGATCTCATTAAAATTTAAAAAAAGACAAATCCTTTACTGAGCCACAATGCTCAACTACATTAATTGAGACGTTTTTCACGAATTTTAAAAAGGTTTAAATTGTTTTGATAGGAACCAAAATGTGTCCTACAATAACTAAGACAATCAAGCTCATTTCTGTGAACTCACTGAGTATAAAAGACCAATAGCAAGAGTTCGATGCACTGCTACAAATATTTAGTGCATCAGTGACCAACGAGACCGAGGCTGCAACTGAATCTTCCTACCTACAACTTCTTCAATGTGCCACGCCCCTTAATCCAGATTCTGCTTAACACAAGATGCTTCAATGCTAAGTGATTATACCTACAGAACTGGCTTGTGGCTAGCTTTCTGCCTACTTCAGTTTGGGATGGGCAAAATAACACACTCACACACTCTTACAAAATAACGCATCAGAATTTCTTTTGTAATAACAATTACTTAAAAGGTCAACTGTTTTCTGTAGAAGACGTCTGTGTTGTTACTAACTATGGTTACGTCAGATAAGTTGTGGTACTAAGAGCGAGTAAACCATTGAGAAATATCGGGTCAGTTCTAGTGTCCGATTGACTCCGACAATTTATCTGAATTATCAGTGTACACTGGTAGACTGGTACATAGTAAGATATCGTGAATCAAGTTTATTATAAACTTTGCCTGTTAAAAATCTGTTGTGTATGAAAATGCGAAGTTAGGCATCAACTGAGTTATCGTAGTATCAAGACGAAACTTCTAGCAATGATTGAAAAAAACCATTAACGAGTTAAAATGAGATTCAAAGTGGGTAGAGAGTGAACGTTATAATGAGATATTTTCGTGATGTTACACGTTAAATCTTGTTGTTTCTAAACAAAAGTGATACTTTCTTCTAATGGAGGTAAATATATTCAGAGAGTAATTAATTTCATAATATGATTGTTAATCATTTCAACTAAACGTTACGTCACACACAAGTTCTAATGCTTAGACAGTCCCTGTTATGTGGTATGATTACAAATTCTAACTACGAAAGTTTTATGCTGATTATGAATTGCTTTGCAATTAAATTATGTTCGTTTCTTTTCTTAGAGAATGCAGAACGCAGTTCTGTAGTCTTTTCCAACGCCTGTGTCATATATAAAATGCAATTTTTACTTGTTGCCGAACACAGTTGTTCACTGCGTAGAAAACGCTGGAATATTCATCTGTCTCACCCGTCGTAATACTGTCAGAATTAAATGTACTTTTATCCCGGCACTCTCCATCTGTTTTTGACAGTCGATGGACCACAGAAAAATGGTGGTTGTTATCTTGTCAATAGTAAAGTTAATTAGAAAAAGCACAATTTCTGCTGCTGCTCCGACACACCGTCCCGTGGTTGAAACCATTCTGTAAAATCTTGGAAACTATTTCTGAATAGGATGCACAACTGGATTATGCCGGCTTTAATTTTGTAAATACGATTTTATAGTATAACAATGGACGACTGCTAACTATATGTTTTCAAATGGCGAATCGTGTCTTTTATAGGCCTTCACTAATTATTTCATGGTTTGGTCCTTCTCCTGGTTAAGCTAACTTTTGAAACGTTCCACAATTCAACACACAAACAATAACTGTCAGCTTCAAAATGGTTCAAATGGCTCTGAGCACTACGGGACTCAACTTCTGAGGTCATTAGTCCCCTAGAACTTAGAACTAGTTAAACCTAACTAACCTACTGACATCACACACATCCATGCCCGAGGCAGGATTCGAACCTGCGACCGTAGGAGTCTCGCGGTTCCAGACTGCAGCGCCTGGAACCGCACGACCACTTCGGCCAGCCTGTCAGCGTCTATTCGTAACAGAGTCGATAGTTCTGACAAAAGTAACACGGAAAACAGCTCAGTATACGACTAAGAATTCTCTTGACGAATCTGCTTCTTGTTTCATGCTGTTTGATGTATTCTTCGGCTCTGTCTCCCGCTGTCTTTTGCGTTGGATCTTGAAAAATTTTCTCTCTTGCAATCCTTTATCTTCGCTTCTCTTCAAAGCTTTCACCTCTTCCGATGTTCTCTTCTGCGATTTTCAGAATTAGTTCTCCACTCAAAATTCCGGCAAACTATTGCAACAATAGCGAAGCAGTCGTGTTCTCTAAAGTTCTGAGTTCTTCTTGCCTCCCTGTGTTACTACTGCGTTCTCTTACACACTCTCTGTGATCTTGAGCTTCTTCACATTCAAGCGCCTCTACAACTACTCTGCTATTCACAAAAATAATTAATTTTTCACTAACTATCTCCGCTGTGGCACCCATCCGTCCTCGCACATCCGAGTGAAATGTTTTCATGGATTAAATGTTCCCTGCCGGTTCGACGCTTCAGAATACGCAGAAGTAGCATGTAATTGCATTGACAGAATAGCATTAAAATCTTTTTAACTTACACTCTCATCTACACTCAGACATGAAATAAATAAAAGAAATTAAAAATGGTTGGCTAAAGACAAATTTACTGTACATTCGTGCTAAATATTAGACTGGCAAGATGTTGATACCTGATTAAAGAAGAGGCTGAGAATACTCCCATTGTAGTCCTACTACAAAATCAGTAAACCCCCTATTCTTTAAAGAACCGAACTCCCATGTGTAAAACAGCTATAAACGTCTGATTACTTTATAAGTGAGTTAATGTCTAAAGTATTTGACTTTAAGCACGTAATCGAGAAAAAATTTAGGGCATGTTTCAAATTACCTATTCTAAAAGTTTGTGGGAAGTCACTAAGTGCTTCCATTATGAAATACTGCATGAATAAAGTTTGGGTTATTTGGGCGTTACTTTAGGCAAAAGCTAGGTTTCCCCGCATCTTAGCTGAAAGAAATTTATCATTTTTTAATTTTTTATTTATTTATTTATTTTTGGCTGGGGGGGGGGGGGAGGGGGGGAGGAACTTCCTGGACAGATTGCGAAAGTATTGTCGAGACAGAGAAACCAGCATTTAGCTTCAGCTGTGCTTAAGGAAGTGCTGATTCCTCAAACGCTTCCATAGTGAAGTATACTTGCGTTCCCCCAATAACGTTGCGTGAAGGCTACTAGCAATCATGGCTGAAACGTTGCCACATGTCGAAAGGGGCCTTTTCTTTGTTACGGAGTCTGCGTACTCACAAGATGTTCCTTTTCATTTGAAAGAGAGTGGTTGTCAAGGTTTTGTACGAAGTCGTCTAAGGCAATTCGCTGTTGAAAAATGTTGCCGCCGCTTCCACTGGCACATTCGTGATGAGCGACAGACATCATGTTAAAACTAACAATGAGTCCGTGGGAGAGATGGTCAGTTGTATAAAAGTGCGATGAAGTCAACCAATAATATCCTGTCTTAAATTGCAATTAGTAAAAAAAAGTCAACTCCCTTTCTCTCCACAATCCTAATGCCAACTGCCGGCCGGAGTGGCCGAGCGGTTGTATGCGCTACAGTCTGGAACAGCGCGACCGCTCCTGTTGCACGTTCGAATCCTGCCTCGGGCATGGATGTGTGTGATGTCCTTAGGTTAGGTTTAAGTAGTTCTAGGGGACTGATTACCTCAGAAGTTAAGGCCCATAGTGCTCAGAGCCATTTGAACCATTTCGAACCTAATGCCAATTGTTTTCATGTGCATTTTAAGGAATTGTAGGGATAGGAGAGAAGACAGTACGTAAGAGTTACACTTGCGTTCCCCCAAAAACGTTGCATGAAGACTAATGCCAATCAAGGCTGAAACGATGCTACATCATTTCTACAACCTGACTCATTCTACCACTGAGAATGAATTACACTGATGCAACCCATTATTTTTTTGACAAAAGAGGACTGGTAACGGTAAAGTACACTGCTGAACATATGACGCACACAAATAGTAAAGATGTTACCAAAATACCAAATTTTTGAAGAACAGAATACAGCATGCTCTATAACTAATACCACCTATATTATCCTTTGTGGTTGGAGAACATCGCAGCTGATTTCGTAATTTACACTGTATGCGACACTGCAACGAGCTACAAGTTTTCTTGAAATGATTTTACTGCACCATTACTAGTTTTAGGCTTGAGCTCATCGTCAGATTGTAGCGTCGACTTCTTTTCTGTTTTACATTTGTGTCCTAAAATATAAGAAAGATTTTGTGATTCATAGCTTACTGAAGAATAGAAGCTTTTGAAATGTGGTGCTACAGAAGAATACTGAAGATTAGATGGGTAGATCACACAACTAATGAGGAGGTATTGAATATTATTGGAGAGAAGAGAAATTTGTGGCACAACTTGACTAGAAGAAGGGATCGATTGGTAGGGCATATTCTGAGGCATCAAGGGATCACCAATTTATTATTGGGAGGCAGCGAGGATGGTAAAAATCGTAGAAGGACACCAAAAGATGAATACACTAAACAGATTCAGAAGGATGTAGGTTGCCGTAGGTACTGGGACATGAAGAACCTTACTCAGGACAGAGTAGCATGGAGAGCTGCATCAAACTAGTCTCTGGACTGAAGACCACAACAACAACAACAACAACAACAACACTCTCTTTTGCCTATTTTCAAAGTCTTTTATTTATAAGTCACTTACAGATATACTCACACGTACTGTAGCTGTACTAGAATGAAGTCGCATCATTAATTCAAATGGGTTTTTCAATTCGTGTTGCAGTCTATCTGCAGACCTACAATCTTATCGTTTCCTGTTTCCTGTACTTCATCGTTTGAATAGACTATCGACATAGCTTGTGAAGTTCTATGAGAGTTACAGCACTCAGAGTTTTGAAATAAGAACGTTTTTAAATGTTTTATACTGAACCAACGACCAGCCGCAATTCCGCACGAGTAGCAGTAAGTGCTGACTCGACTACTTGTTTATAACAGTTACAGATACATAAAAACCCTCCCCTTAAAAGAGGAAGTCTATTAGTGAAAACCACGTCAAAATTCCTACTGTACTTCCTGAGATTAACCTTCACATACAAGCAGAAAAAATCGACGAGGGACTTTAATTTACAATACATATAGAGGGATTTTAATTTTTAAGATGTATAAACTGCTCACTATTCAGTAAATTGACCAAACGCAGTTCTTAAGATTGTGTAGTATGAACTAAAAGCATCATTTCAGTAAATAATTTTTCTTTGTCCTTTTTATCAATGACTTATTGTCAGTGAGTGTTGTTACTGTGAAATGAGCCATCACATAACTTCTTAAATAATTTTGGGATCAGCTGAGACAATATTTGCATTTCTGGGAAACATGGAAGTTAATGGGACAGCTTACTTGTTTTTATAAGTAGTAGGACTAAGTTAAACGCTCAAACGTGTGTGAATTCCTGAGGGGCCAAACTGCTGAGGCCATCGGTCCCTAGGCTTACACACTACTTAAACTAACTTATGCCAAGAACAGTACACACACCCATGTCCGAGGGAGGACTCGAAACTCCGGCGGGAGGGGAAGTGCAATCCATGACATGGAGCCTCAAATCGTGCGGCCATTCCGAGCGGCGCCTAAGTTAAATCCCCCTCATTATATTCTCGTTGTGATACGTGGACACGAACTGTATCTTTCTTCGAGTAACACAAATATGGCTACAGTAGATTCTGACACTGCATTCTCTGAATTGCATGAAATAATCAGCGTCGTTGTTTGTGTCTACTTATTGATGGCGCACAAAGCCCCATGTATTGTCACGTGAGAGTAATGCAACTTTTATCCGTATCGTATCCCTTGGAGTATTTAAATTTCCCCGTTAGCCTAGCCTAACCGATGTCTCATACGTTTGGGCTGTACTTGCGTGTAAATCGATCAAACGTTGCGTAAGCGGCTACTCCCGCTATTGACCTTGAGTGATCGATTCAACCAACGTAGCGTCCCATCGCTACTCTTATCTTTCTCTGTCGCACAATTCATATTAGGTACCAATTGTAAGACTAGTATCACAATTTCCTTATATCTTTATACTCAGAAAGGTACACAATTTCCATTCCCCTTCTCCTAAATCCAAGCCCTTCTGTCAGATAACGGTCATGCGTCTTATTGCTCTGAGGACGAAGTCGTTCATAACAAGTGAAGTTATTTGTAATCATTTACGCAGAAACTGATTACAGTGTTATGTGACTCTTTTAAATGATTTGTGAGTGTTGATGTCCATCAACTCAAAATTCTCATCTATTAGACATAGCGCTATTCTCATAACTGAATCAACACCCACGGGTGCATGTTCGATTTTTGAGGTTATACTGTGTGTTTGAGTGAGATTATGTTTCTGCACAACATTTCGACAACTGCTTTAGTTGACTTCTTCAGGCTGTGTGAGGATATCTTGAATTCGGGCAGCGGACATCCCTACGACCGCGGTGTGCGACACCATGATATTTTGTCAACTGCCTCATTACCAATAGTTTCTCTTTTCATAAAAAACGATGACCATAACACTAGGACCAAAAACAACTTTTGTAAAGACTTCATGGAATTAAGATTAGTGCAGACATACTTGGGTATTCAATAACCTACCATAGCAAATTAAATTCTAAGCAGATAATGCAGTGGAGATTAAGACTGAATAAATGAACTTTCTGTTTGGTAACTCATTCTATTTCATTACAGAATATCTTCACAGGAACTCTTAAATTTATTTTTTCGGTTAATGTATAATTAGAATTAGCAATGTAAAACACTAATGGTATGTCGTTTCACTGTACTGCGCTTAAATTAAATGTTCAGCCTTGACTTCTTTCCAAGGACCATTCAACACATGAACCGTGGAATTCTAATAACGTAACTGAAGAGAATGGCTGAGTTAGAGGCTTTTAGCTATGTTTATTATTGTTTATTTATTGGGAGGGGTTCATCAGTGTGACTGTTAGACGCAGCGCACGACAATTTCTTTTTCTTGTGGTACCAGTTTCATCGTCTCACAGTAGAACCTACATCCTGAAACACTGTATATAGTTAGTGAAACGTCAAATTCGCTGAAAATCTGAAAAGAATGCTGTTAAGCTGTGTATTTTCTTTGTAGCCGTCAACTTGCTACCAAACGAAACACTGTTTGAAAATTGCTCACCTGTTACAATGATCGACAGTTCTTTGTATGAGATTACTTGCAGTAAGATATGGATTTTACAAGACTGATGATTTTATGTAGCACAGATTATTACGCACATATTTACAAACATCTTGTAGAATTATGTAATGGTGTACATGGAACGATATTATAGTGGAAAACACAATACTCTTATTACGAGGGCGTGGTGAAAAGTAACGCCTCCCAACTTTTGATGTGAAAACTCTTAAATCGTTTAAAGTAAAACAATCGTTATTAACTTTGTACTTCTTTATTCTTCATGTCTACGTATTTGTTTCTCAATATAGTCACCCTGGTGTCGAACAAATTTTTCCCAACGAGAGACCAGTTTGTTGATACCGTCACTGTAGAATGTTTGAATTTGTTGACGGAACGACAGCCTCACCTCTCCATGTACTGCTTCATCACTATCAATTTGAGTACCTCGAAGGTGTTCTTTAAGTTTTGGATGCACACGAAAATCGGATGGGACTGTATGGAGAATCAAAATATTGAAGATGTCGCAGCGTTCCAGTGTGGTCTGGCAGTGTCATGCTCCATGAGCGAACGAACTCTTCGAATTCGAAACTCGTTTACAACACGCTGTACCTAAAGTACCGGCACAGTTAAGTTACACACAGCCATGTTGCACGTTAGAAGTCGGTGCCCTCTAGCGGCAACGAGCTGCAAATGCGAGGGTTGGAACTTAACTAGCGGCAACTATTTATTCTCAACCGATACAAAAGAGTTACATGTTTTCACCTGTTACTGTCCTTCAAAGTAGTCATCAGCGTTGTATAGATCCCGTTGTTAGCTATGTGAAAGACGTATACCGTTAGCAGAGCCTGATCCGTTGATGGTGCGAATGGAGCGGTCTAAAGTTATGTGAATCTCGTGTACGGCTGTGATGGTGTTATCCTAACGCATTACGTCCCTCCACGACAGACCGTCAATGCACAGTATTACTGTTCGTTTTTGGAGCATCACCTGCGACCAGCTTTGCGAAAGAAGCGGCGACACTTTCTACGCAACTCAACCATCATTTTGCATGACAATGCGCGGGCGCATACAGCGCAAGCTGTGGGTGCTCTGTTCGGTCGATGGGACTGAGAAGTACTGTACCATCCACCATACTCCCCAGACTTAAGTCCCTGTGACTTTGATTTGATTCAGAAAATGAAGGAACCACTTCGTGGCATTCGCTTCAAAACTGTTGCAGAGATTCGACAGGCAGTAGACCGCTCCATTCGCACAATCAACAGAAAAGGCTCTGCTAACCGTATACTACGCCTTCCACATCGTTGGCATCGGGTTCTACACAAAGGTGGTGACTACTTTGAAGGACAGTAACAGGGGCAAACATGTAACTCTTTTGTATCGGTTGTGAATAGATAGTTGCCGCTATTTAAGTTCCAATCCTCGTATGTAGGTAAGAAGAATAAAGACGTAGAATTATATAGCGTTCGTTTTATTTAATAGGGTTTAAGAGTTCCATATAAAAAAATCGGAGGCTTTACTCTTCAGCATGCCCTCGCACATAGGTATATTCTTGTACATTTCCAGCTTTTGGAGCTAAACATCTGATCGACGGATCCACGTTAAGTATTGTTCTAGAGGTGTTAAATCATAAAGTTATTCTATACAGCTTAACCTTTTAAATTTTCAATAATTTCTCTTGCTTTGAGGTTTCATTGTTGTTTACGCCTACATAGTTATTTTTCCATTCAGATTCCGTGGGGAATGAGTTTCTTCTCGCCGTGGATCTGGATCTGAGGCCATATGCCCATTTTACTCTACCGTAACGTAAGGGACGGAATGCAATGTTTTCCACATGTATGAGCCCAGTTCAAACTCTGTTCAGTACGTTTTGTTGTTAAACTGAGTGCTAACGTGGCACTGATGTGTAGGTATGGAAACAGCCCAGCATTTCACCAAACAGTTATGAGCGAAGCACCTATAAAGAAAATCTAGGCTACCGAATGTACCATTCGAGTGGTTGTTGTCTCGATCCGAATTTGGCTATTCTCCCTATATGCAGTTATTGTGTTCTGATGGGTCATGCGTAGAGGACAATGCGTAAATTTATCGTTCAACTTCAAGACGACAGGATTTGGCTGTAAGTGATCACTTTGTCGCACTATGACTGTTTAAACAAACAACCTATCAACTGAAGATGCATCTCTATGGGTGCGAAACAGGTAGCGACTTTTTAATAAAAGTATTTTAACAGCTATGCAGAAGATTTTATTCACCATGTGGAATTTTGGCTGTGGTTACCACACCTTTAAAATAATATGTTAAAACCGCGTATCAGACTCGAATCCGAAGCCTCGCCTTTCGTTGGTAATGCGCTTAACGACGGGAGTTGATTGATCGTAATTACCACGTTATGGCTGGGAGCATAAGCTGGTTTATTACTTTCTCTTATAATGTTTACTTCAGTGAGTGCTGGCGTAACCGTTTAAGACCATATCGGTTTCGGGAGTCCGATCGTTATCAGAGGTTCGCAAATATAGCTTGGCTGATAGCAGCTTCAAAGTACGCTAACATTTCATTGAGGCGAGAGGGCTCTGGCCGATGGCTGCGTCTAAACGTTATGGACTATTAATAAAATGGCTGCACAGTAGAAAGCAGCGTAGTGAATAAATAATTTATGTGAGGTATGAGCTCTAATCCGACAGCAAGTTTCAGTTTTATGTTTTATTATTCCATCAATTACTTGTGGCGGGATGGACCTTCGAACAAAGCCACGGCTTTGGCCAGGTCAAACTCGTGTTCCATCGCTAATGTTCCCGACGTTGACATTAAACGGCCGCCATCCTGACGGAACCCCCTTCTGAAAAGATAAGCGTTGCGACTTTACTTGTGCCACAGAAAAGCTCGTCTTTCACATCGAGGAAAGAAAATAGAAAAAAAGGAAGAGGAAGAAGAAGAAGGAGGCGAGGAAGAAGCGGGTGTGTATGTGTGTGTGTAACGGTGCAGGCGACCACAGCTGTGCAGCGTTTCTCCAGAAGGGGAGCGCGGTTCCTGTGTGCAGTGTGGCCTTTTACGGTGCCTCGTTAAAGCGGTAGAGGAAGGGGAAAGGGAGAGAAAGGGGAAGGGGCGTGGCGGGGTGAGCGCAGCTGCAGGGGCAGGGACAGGGCACACAGTCTGGCGACGCAGACCCTCCTGCCTGTAGAGGGCTACGGCCGCTCAACTACGCTCAATAGCAGCAGCCTGCACAGTGACATACACTTACGTAAGCCCCCTCGCTGCCGTAGGACGAGGTGGCCGAGTGGTTAAGGCGTTGGACTGCTAATCCAATGTGCTCTGCACGCGTGGGTTCGAATCCCATCCTCGTCGAACGTTTTTATTCGCTAATGTCTTGCGATTATGCAATGGTGAGTACTTGGCGTTACGTAGGTCATCGGTACGTTGCGATACGCTAACCATTCTGTGACAATCAAATATCCTCACGTAAATAGGTTATAAGTTTGAAGAAATGTCCAAATTAGTGTTATAACAAACATTTGATCTATTTGGCAACACAAAAGTGGCTAAATCTATCCAGCTCTCACAAAGAACTATGCAATTCAAGTGATCTCTCAACATTACAGCAAAACTATTCAGATCAGACTGCCTATCACTCGCTGACGAGTATGTTTATCTTCTTCGAAACTCAGTTGCCATAGAATCATAAGTTACTGTACAGGACGATCCTGGAGCTGTAGATTTTCCCACATTTTTGATATTCATTTCTTGTGGTGGGGAATGGCTGTGTAATGTTGCTTACCTTTACGACCTCCCATTGTTTCCTAGCATTGCGCTTCTCAGTTTCTTTTTTTCGCCTCGGTTCTCGAATCGCTGAATTTCCTCCCAAACATTACGATACGGCACTGGGCGATTAAATACAGTGGTTTTCCAGTTACTAGTTTGAGCCGGACATATTTTCACGTTGTCCTTGTATCGTCTTTGTTGCCTCCTTAGTTCTCTTCAACCAATCGTTAGCTGGGAATGCATAATTTGTTTTGGTAGCTGGGATTCGTGCATTCGAACAATGTGGCTCGTCCAACCGAGCTGATGCTTGATGATCATGGTTTCAAAGCTGGTAGAATTTGTTTCTTCCAGAACACTGATGCTAGTGCGTCAATATTCACCCTTACGATCCCTCTCAGGCATCGCTAAAGTTTCTTTTCCAGGCAATGCATGGGCGTTCTGTAAGAGACATAGACCTCGGTCTTAATGCTGACGTTATGATTATCAAAGGCTCTTACACGAACACCAAAAGCCGTACTGGTACATCTGAGGCGGCGTTGGATTTCAGAATCAATATTTGCATTTGTTGAAAGGTGGTTGCCCAAGGAATGAGAAGTGTTCGGTGTTCTTCAGAACTTTGCCTTGGACTGTGATTGTTGGTTGTATGGTGACAGAGTTAGATGCAAGTTGATGTACGACCTGCGTCTTCTGAATGTTAAGGCTTAGTCCAATACGCGCATATGCTTCATCAAATCCATTTATGGTAGGTTTACTTGTAGATCTTCTTCTCAGTTGACAAGAACGACATTATCATCAGCGTATTGATATTTAATGATGGTTGATGTGGATACTTTAGCCTTCCCTATAATCTACTAATACTGAACAGTCCACCATCAGTCCTACGGTCTATTTCTATGCCCCTTAGCAGTTTCTCGTTGGCAATATGATGCACTAACAAATGGTAAAAACAAAGTGGAAGCTACTATACAACCTTTTGTCACACCCATCGTCATTCCGAAATTCCCTCCAGCGCTACTGTTGACCAGAACCATGCCATTCATGTAATTCTGCAGCAGTCTAATAAAGTTAATGTCCGGCACAGAACATCCTATTTCAGCTAAGATCTTCCACAAGGCTTCTCTCTTGACTGAGCCGAAGACCTTGTCAAGATCTACGGACATCATGTACAAGAGGATGTTGTGGTTCGTTGCACTTCCCCTGTATTTGTGTGGCACAGAAAATCATGTCTGTGGCAGTGCGATTAGGGACAAATCCATACTGTGTTTCAGACAGTCTTCAGCGAAAGGTATCATCCGGTTGGATAGAATTCGAGCAAGTAGTTTTCCAGCAGCAGATAGAAGACATAATCCACGGTAGTTACCATAGTCATTTCTGTCTCCTTTTTTGAAGATCATCAGTACATCTCTGAAATCAGGGGATTGTTTCAGTGCTCCATATTTTGACAATGAACGTTAGTGTATGGTCAACGAAGATTCCTCTACCCTCCTTGAAAAATTCAGCGGCAATTCCATCTGATACGGCCGCTTTGTTATTTTTGAGTTGTTTAATAGCTGTCTCAACTCATTATAGAGAAGGAACTTCGCCAGGATGAGGTTTTGCAGGTGGAAAGCTTGTTTTCACTCCTGTGTCTTTTTTCAAGAGTTCGTAAAAATGGTCCTTCCATTGTGTGTTAATGAAATTTATGTCCTTCAGGAGAGTGGAACCATCCCTAGATTTACGTGGGTTTAGACCTAAACTGTAAACATTTGGAATAGGGTAAATGAAAAATCTGTGTATCACCACGATAACTGCTAGAGATATGATAAACGACGATCAAGTTTTGCTATCAGATTAGAAATTTCTCCCGGGTTGTCAAGACAATGCATTTGGCTAGCATGTCAGTCATCTGACATTTTTTCCTTGCCAGACTCAACCGTAGATACAAGGGTCACTACAAAAGAAATGCACACTATTTTTGTAAAAATACAGTTTACATTCTGCATGTGTGAAAGTTTTACAGTGTGTAGATACATCCTTCCCGCTTGTTTTCAAATTTAGTTCAACCTGTTACCATGAGTGGAGCCGTCACAGCATGTCTTCAAGGTGGCTGCTATACTTGACGTTCGTCAGAAGCAACGTGGTGTCATAGAATTCCTGTTTTGTGAAAACGAGACAGTGGGAAACATCCACAAGAGGTTGAAAAAGTTGTATGGAGATGCTGCTGTCGATCGCAGTACAGTTAGTCGGTGGGCAAGCAGGTTACGTGATGAAAGCGGGCGCGGCAATATTGAGGATTGTCCTCGCAGCGGCAGGCCTCTTACTGCACCCACTCCAGACAATGTGCAGAGCGTTAACGAATTTGTGACTGCTGACAGGCGCATCACAGTGATCGAATTGTCACGCTACGTTGGGATGGGGAAGGAAGTGTTTGCAGAATACTGAAAGTGATGGCGTTAAAAAAGGTTTGTGCCAGGTGGGTTCCCAGGATGTTGACAGTGGCTCACAAAGAAACAAGAAAAACGATATGCAGCGAACTTTTGGATCAGTACAAGAATGGTGGAGATGAATTTCTTGAAAGAATTGTGACAGGTGATGAAACATGGCTCCATCATTTTTCACCAGAGACGAAGAGGCAATTAATGAAGTGGCATCATGTAAATTCACCCAACAAAAAAGTTCAAAACCACACCTTCTGCTGGAAAAGTTATGGCTGTCGGAGTTTTTCGATTCTGAAGAACTCTTGCTTGTGGGCATCATGTCAAGTGGAGCCACCATAAATTCTGATGCATATGTGACGACACTGAAGAAACTTCAAGCTCGGCTGAGCCGTGTTCGACCACATCGGCAAAGGCAGGACGTTTTGCTGTTTCACGACAATGCACGGCCACATGTCAGTCAAAAAACAATGAAGCGATCACAAAACTCGGATGGACAACACTGAAACACCCGCCTTACAGTCCTGACCTGGCTCCATGTGACTATCATCTCTTTCGGAAACTGAAAGACTCTCTTCGTGGAACATGGTTTGAAGATGATGACTCCCTTGTGCACGCTGCCAAACAGTGGCTCCGACAGGTTGGTCCAGAATTTTACCGTGCGGGTACACAGGCGCTGGTTCCAAGATGGCGTAAGAGAGTTGAGAGGGAAGGAAATTATGTGAAGAAATGAAAATATTGTTCCTAAAGGATGTATATACACACTGTAAAACTTTCAAACATGTAGAATAAAAGATGGATTTAAAAAAAAAATAGTATGCATTTCTTTTGGAGTGACTCTCGTACATAGAAGAATTTATCCATTTTCTTATCATTGCGACAGTGAGGTCACAAATCTCATGTATGGGTCATGTATGGACCATAATTGCATGACTGTCTGCGTTTGATTCAAGAACTGAAAACGACGAAGAAGAGTTTCCATTCCAACCAGTAACACCATCACCGGATAGAACATTGGTTGGGAAAATTATCTTCTAAAATTAGAAAGTAAATACACTTCAAATGCAGAATATTTTGACACTACATAAAGGAATTTTATAGACACAGAATAATTGTTTTGTGCAATACTGGACTTCTTTATTGCTAAACTTAAATAATTTGGGAGATGTTTCGACAGTGGCTAATCTATGAACGTTTTTACAACATTGTAGCTTGTTGCATTTAAACATAAAAAAGAGTAAAATATGAAGGCAGAGTGATTATAGCGCTGGACTCATACAGTGTGCTCTACAAGCTTGGGTTCGCATCCCTTCCTCGTCTAATGTTTTTATTCACTGAGATCCTGCGAGAATGCTACTAAGACATGAGTGAAAGATCGAGATGGGACACTCGTCCACAAAAATTAGAAATTTTCTAACAGAACCTGTTCCTGAATCGTACTGGATTATTATCTGGCGCATTTGTCAACAGGTCATCACAAAGCCTACGAAACTGAATGTACAAATGTAGCTTTCCGTGGTTTCAGTGGAACTGTTTCAATATTACTCCACAATACTAAACAGCGTATGTCGGATGTTTTTGTCATGGAATGAGCGGCTGATCCCGGCGGAGGTTCGAGTCGGGCATGGGTGTGTGTGTTTGTCCTTAGGATAATTTAGGTTAAGTAGTGTGTAAGCTTAGGGACTGATGACCTTAGCAGTTAAATCCCATCGGATTTCACACACATTTGAACATTTTTTGATGCTTTTGTTTTTATTCCAGTTTTTTTATTTACTGCTTCTTTTTTAACGCAGGTGGGGAAAAATTTAAGGTTTGGCGATGATATAATTCTGTCAGAGAAGGCAAACAACTTGGAAGATAAGTTGAATGCAATGGATATTGTCTTGAAAAAAGGTGATACACTGTCTGGTGACAATAACGTGACCACCTGTAAAACGCCTGAATAACGAAATTTGCAAGCTCGGACCGCTGTGAGACATGCAGGAAGATGAGGTTCTGGAGGGCTCCAACAGGATGGGGGACAACTCTAATGTTGTTGCCAAGCTGCGTTTCTCGATTCAAGATCCATGGCGAAAACAGCATGATCAAGGTAGTCCTACAGATTTTCGACTGGGTTTAAACCCGAGAACTTTGGTGGCTGGGGACGTACGGCAAATTCATCCTGGTGCTCTATGAACCACGTACGTTTACTGGGAATTGTGTGACAGATTGCATTGTCCCACTGATAGATGCCATCATGCTGAGGAAAAACAGACTGCATATAGGTGTGGACGCGGCCCCCTAGGCTAGATGGATACTTCTGTTGAACCATTGTGTCTTTCAGCATAACGAGATTGTGGTGTGCATACTGTAAGACCTTCAGTACACACACCATCAGATTATTTGACCTGTCGCTCTAACGAAGTAGGCGAGTGTTAGCAATATGTCTCGTGGTCTTATCGTGGCGTGTTTATCTTCTGCCATTAGGTCAGACGATAGAAATGCCACTTGCACGCTTAGAGTAGCAGATTGACGGTGACCAACTTTAAACAGAACTTGATTAATTTTCACGTACATTTATTAAAATAATAAAAAGCATAAACCTTATGTAACTTGATTCTGGATGCTATTTACAACTGACAATCTGAAGTTCCTTTGCTTTTGGTACGTTAATCTTATTCTCACATATCTCTGATACTTGACAAAATCCTGGCTATGTACAGGAATATGGTAATCTTTTTAGGCGCAGACTGAAACTTGACTGTAGACTGGTACAGACAAATGCATACTGGTACAGACAGGTGCAGATAAATGCGAACTCATACAGACTAATGCAGACTGATTAATTGGAGTTTTCTACACTTGTTATAATACCTCGCGCATTCAGGTATCACTGAGCGAGTGTGATCTGTGAGGAGAAAAGGTTCTACGTTAGCAGCAGTCTCATTGGCTGCGTTACATATTAATACGCGGATCGGCGGAAGCAGAGTTTGGTCCGTCTCTAAGGCAGCGCCATCTCGTAGTGCGGAGATGGACGAGCGCTGCGCCTGCGCGGGTATGCTCTAGTGGGAAAGTTGTGTACGGGCTGACTACGCGGAACTATGTACACAATAGAGATCACCCAGCGAATGCCACGAAAACATTCCGCAGACATAATGTTCCCTCCTGTTGCCTGGATCCTTCCGACGATTGTTGCAGGGTGCTTGCTTTCAGACGTTCCACCCCGTATAGAGCATAAAAAGTGAATCATATCGGAAGGCCTCCTGTCGCCACTCAGTGGACGTCCAGTTGCTATACTGGCGTGCAAATTCCAGCCTTCGTCGCCGATGAAAAGCAGTTGGCATCGGTGCAGGAACCAGGCGTCTGCTGCGGAAGTCCATACCAAACAACGTTACCTGAACGGCCGTTAAGGAGACACTGTTGATAGCCCCTTGGTTCATCTGGGCAGTCAGCCATTCGACAATTGCACGTATATTCGCCAGTACGCACCTCTGCAGCTGTCGTTCCCCCCTGTCATCTATGACCCCGTGGTGCCCCGCAGTTGGCTTGGCGCCGATTTTGGATAGCGCTATTTTTCTATGCACGGCATACTTTAACAAGACATTGGACTCGCATTCGGGAGGACCACGGTTCAATCCCGCGTCCGGCCATCCTGGTTTAGGTTTTCCGTGATTTCTCTAAATCGCTCCAGGCAAATGCCGCGATGGTTCCTTCGAAAGGGCACGGCCGACTTCCTTCCCCATCCTTCCCTAATCCGAAGAGACCGATGACCTCGCTGTTTGGTCTCTTCTCCAAACAACCCAACCCAACTTTAACAAGGGCGGCAAGCGAACAGTTTTCAGACTTATCCGTTTTGAAAATGCTTCCATCCTCGGCTCGAAAGCCGATCAAGCCCTTCTGGACATCTGATAAATGGCTCCGTTCCCGCATTACAACAATGATTGCAGTGTTATCCACGTCCTCCTCTTCCTCCTCCACCCCCACCACCCTCTCCGCGACACGCTTCATATACCCTCCTCCCATTGCTGCCATCTACCGTCTATGTGGTGGCAGTTCATTGCACGTTGACGTTGAACACAGACGATGGTCACATTAACTTGATTGGAGTCTGTAAGATGAGTATCAACAAAAGTAAAGCAGTCTAATTAAATTAGGAGATGCTGAGAGAACTAAATCAGGATATGAGACGCTAAAATTATAGAAGAGTTCTGTTAGAGGCTGCAAAATAATTGACGATGGACGATGTAGTGAGGATGTAAAATGCAGACCGGTAACAGCAAGAAAAGCATTTCTAAAATAGAGAAAATTGTTAATATGGAACGTACTCGTAAATTTAAGTTTAGGAAGTATTTTCTGAAAGTATTTGTCTTGAATGTAGCCTTGGACACAAGTGAAATGTCGACAATAAATAGTCCATACGAGAAGAGAATAATAACTTCGGAAATGTGGTGCTACAGAAGAATGCAGAGGATTAAATGGGCAGACACGATAATCAATGAAGAGTTACTAAAAAGAATTGAGAAGAAAAAAAGTACTACAACATGACGGTTTCGTTTTATAGGTCATATACTAAGGCGTCAAGAAATTGCCAATTTTGCAATTTGCGGTAGTGTAGGGAGTGAAAATTGTAGAAGGAGACCAAAGCTTGATCACCCCATAGGCAGGTTAAAGTGCATGTAGGTAGCGATAGCTGCGCACAGTTGAAGAGGCTTGCAAAGGATAGACTACCTTGGAAAGATGCATCAAGCCAGTGTTCGAATTGAAAACGAAGACTTTTTTTCACGATGGTGTGTGAGCACTTTCCACGGTGGAGAATCTGGAGACCCGGCCTGCCAGTGAATGTGCGTGGCAACTGTAGCGGGTTGTACGGTATGCTGGCCGCGGCGCGCAGCCTACGCACCGCACGCAGCTGCGTCTGCTTGCAAACAAGTGGCTGTGTCGCGGCCGCGGCGGTCGCCGCCCACGACTTCCCAGCAAATCGCCGTCGCCTATTGCTTCGTCTCTCTGCGCAACAGCGCCAGCTGCGGCACGTGATGGCTAGCGAAAGCTGACACCGACGTCCCTCAAGGAAGCACTTGTGACACCCCAACAGATTTCAGCGACGCAGCGAGCTATCCACACCGATACCGACATTGTGCGAGAGACCTAATGAGGTCTCTTGCGCATTGTGAACCGAACACCTGTAAACTTTCCACACTCCCTCCCAACGAAATTTCAACAGATTACCTCCTGAATACAATACTGTACATTCCCATACTTAGCTATCATATCAGCTCTTTCCATGCCTCACCATACCAGGGCTCTCCACATTCCTCTCCATCTGTCCCTATCCCTTTCCTCTTCCCACCATAGTCGGGAACGCACCTCATTTCTTCATGTTTTCTATCATCCATCCTCTTATCAATCCTCATCTCCACACTACAACCCACCTGTTTCGTCTGTTTATATACACCAGGACGGTAGTCGGTGGTTATGGTGTACATGTACAGACAAACAAATGATTAAAATATAAGAGCAACTGGATAATTCATTCAATACAAAGAGCTTCACAAACTGAGCTCGTCAATAACGCACTGGTCCACCTGTAGGCCCTGTACAAGCTATTATTTGGCTTGTCCTTGATTCATAGAGTGTTGGATGTCCTCCTGAGGAATAACATGCCAGATTTTGCCCTATTGGCGCGTTAGATCATCAGATTCACGAACTGGTTGGTGGGCTCTTTCCATAATGTTTCACAAGTTCTCAATTGGGAAGAAATCTGTTGACCATACTGGCCAAGGTAGGGTTTGGCAATCATAAAGACAAATGTGGAAACTCTCGCAGTGTGCGGGTGAGCATTTCCTTGCTGAAATATAATCTCAGACTGGCCATAAAGGGCAACAAAATGGGGCGTAGAACATCGTCGACGTACTGCTGTGCTGTAAGGGTACCATATGTGACAACCAAACGGTTACGAAAGGAAGTGGCACTCCAGACGATCAGTCCAGGTTCTCGGGCAGTATGGCAGGCGACAATCAGGTTGTTATTCCATCGCTGTCCGGGACGTCTCCAGACACGTTTTCGGTGACCACTGGGATTCAGTTCGAGGCGGGAATCATCATCGAAGATAATTCTACTCGCAAGTAGATTCCAGGTCAAATGTGTCCAACACCCCTGCAGACCGGCTTGTTAGGATACAGAGATCAATGGTAGTTGACGCAAGGGGCTTCGTGAGCTCAGCCCCCTTTCTGTGAGCCGCATGAAATATCACTTGCACATCAGATCGATGATGATGATACATCAGGGGCGCTGAGTATCTCTCTCATGATTGGCTTTCCTCACGTTCTGTCGTCACTGTCGATCGAACGCTTCCTTCTCGATGCTGTGTTCTGTCATGATTGAGCTATTCCTGCCAGCACCGTCGAAGAGTGGCATTGTTCGTATTCATTGTCGAGCGAATCGCCGATTACTCCAATCGGCTACTATTAAGTTTATATATACGTCCTCTCTCAGAAGCTGACATCTATGTATATTGTTCACGCACCTCTCTGCGAGGTATAGTTACTGTCCATCTGGGTGCACAGAATGAAATTCGCAAAAACTTTATATCCATGTATCGACATGTCTCCTCTTTACTATCCCTGGCAACTACGCGGTGAAACTGCGATGCAGCATCACACATTTGTCCATCGGCCGTTAGGGTTTACAGTTTTGCATTTTTCGTCGATACGTGTGAGAACGTAAATTTGCATAACTCCTTCATGGTGCGTATTTTTTGTCCTAGAGCGTACATAAGTGATTTGACGTACAGGCTGAGCAGTAGTTTACGGCTGTTTGCTGATGAAGCTGCAGTGTACGGGAATGCGTTGTCGTTGAGTCACTGTCTGAAAATACAAGACGACTTTGACTGAATTTCTGTTTGGTGTGATGAATGACAGCTTGCTCTAAATGTAGGAAATGTAAGTTAATGTGAATGAGTAGGAAAAACAACACTGTAACGTTCGACTACAGCATTGTTCGTGTGCTGCTTGATACAGTCAAATCTTTTAAAAATCTAGGCGTAACGTTGCAGAACGATAACAAATGAATGAGCATGTAAGGTTGGCAGTAGATAAGGCGAATGCTCGACATCGATTTATTGGGAGGGTTATAGGAAAGAATAGCTCATCTGTAAGGAGAGGGCGTATAGAACGCTAGTACGACCCAATCTTGAGTACTGCTCGAATGTTTCGGTTCGCGACCGGGTCAGATTTAAGGAAGACTTCGAAACAATTCAGAGGCGTACTGTTAGAATTGTTAACGGTAGATCCGATTAGCACTCTTCTCTTGAGGGAGAACGACGCTTCTCTCGTAAGGCACTATTGCGGGAATTTAGCGAATCGGCATTTGAGGCCGACTGCAGAACAATTCTACTGCCGCCAACGTACATTTCGTGTAAGGACCACGAAGATACGATTAGTGAAATTAGGGCTTGTACGGAGACTTATAGGCAGCCGTTTTTCCTTCGCTCTATTTGCGAGTGGAAGAGCAAAAAAAAAAAAAAAAAGAGAGAGAGAGAGAGAGAGAGAGAGAGAGACTAGTGCGCCGTACCCTCCGCCATGCAGTATACAGTAGCTGGTCGAGTAGTATATGTAGATGTAGATACTGCATAATCTCCAATCCTTCCATTCCTAGATATGTCCCTTCTCGGTGCAGTTGCTTCCAATTTCAGTGAATGTGTAAAACTAGTTTTGATATGACACGCTTTTTGTATTTTATTTTTATCATACGTTTTGTCGAATTTGAAAACGGGAAAAGCCGATAGTACGTGTATTGAAATTCTCCAGAGCTTATTTAATAATTTACAAAAAATCGTTAATATTTCACATTTTTAATTACATTACTTCGTCTTTATCAATTTCTCACCCAACTGACTAAGAGCAGGATGTCTGTTATACATATGACAATCGACTGTTCGTCGGTAGAACGAGGAGGATGAAACGACAATAACAGAAAAACGAAACAATCTACTTCTTGGAGCCTGAAAACGCTAAACGTAACAAACTACGACATTTCTTCCATGATTGCCAGTAACGAAAAGCATTAAGCAACTACTCGGAATAGATCAGGAACGACCAATCTGGGTCCTTCGCTTTCGGTGTGCAGTGAGAAGGACGCAGCATACGCAGTCTTAGGAATTCTGGCGATTGATTAGGAAACAAGCCAAGAAAACGGAGAATAACATGCCGCTACAACGAAGAAGTAACGGTGATGTTATAGTTTTCTATGAATGCTGTTGTTGTATTCAGCTCTCCATGCTAGTCTACCATTTGCAAGCTTCTTCATCTCTACAAAACTACCGCAATACAGATCCATTTCAATCTGCTTGCTGTATTCAAGTCTCGGTTTTCAATGCCCCCGCCCCCCACACACGCACACATACGTAGCCCCCCCCCCTCCCCCCCACACACACACTTTTTTTTCCATTAGCAAATGGACAGTTACTTGATGCGCCTGGGTGTGTCCTATCAACCGATCGCTTCTTTTAGTCAAATTGTGCCATAAAGTCCTTTTTTCCCCAATTCGATTCAGTACCTCCCAATTTGTTATTCGATCTACCTATCCAATTTTAAGCATTCTTCTGCAACAACACATTTCAAAAGCTTCTAAGAGTTTTTTTCTGCGTTGCCTACAGTACTTAATTCGATATAAATACCTTGATAAAAGACTTCCTAACACTTAAAATTATATTGGATGTTAACAAAGTCCTCTTTTTCAGTAAAGCTTTTATTGTTATTGACAGTCTACATTTAATGTCTTTCGTACTTCAACCATCATGAGTTGTTTTGCTGCCCAAATAACAAAACTAGTCTACTTTCTGTAATGAATGGATAAAATACGGCATAAAACTTTCAAATTACTCGAGAATTCCAGCAAAGATAGTTTCAGGATAGATTTTCTCGTAATTCTTTTCAAAAATAAGGGTGGGCCAGAATGGTAGCAGAATGCTACATAAAATAATTATATTGAACTTATCTTATTGATTCATTATAATACTCTGAAGAACCAAAGAAACTGGTACACCTGCCTAATATCGTGTAGGGCACCCGCAAACACACTGAAGTGCCGCAACACGATGTGGCATGGACTCGACTAATGTCTGAAGGAGTGCTACAGGGAACTGACATCATGAATCCCGCCGAGCTGTCCATAAATCCATCAGAGTATGAGGGGATGGAGATCTTTTCTGAACAGCACGTTGCAAGGCATCCTAATGCTCAATAATGTTTATGTCTGGGGTGTCTGGTGGCCAGCGGAAGTGTTTAAAATCAGAAGAGTGCTCCTAGAGCCACTCTGCAGCAATTCTGGACGTGTAGCGTGTCGCATTGTCTTCCTGGAATTGCTGAAGTCCGTCGGAATGCACAATGGACATGAATGGATTCAGGTGATCAGACAGGCTGCTTACGTACGTGTCACCTGTCAAAGTCTTATCTATACATATCAGGATTTCCATATCACTCGAACTGCATACACCCCGCACTATTTCCGAGCCTCCTCCAGCTTGAACAGTCCACTGCTGACAAACAGGTTCCATGGATTCATGGGGTTGTCTCCATACTCCTACACGTCCATCCACTCGATGTAATTTGAAACGAGACTCGTCTGACCGGGCAACATGTTTCCGGTCATCAACAGTCCAATGTCGGTGTTGATGGGTCCAGGTGAGGCGTAAACCTTTTGTGCCGTGCAGTCATCAATGGTACACGAGTGGGCCATCGGCTCCGAAAGCCCATATCGATGATGTTTCATTGAATGGTTCT
The DNA here is from genome assembly GCF_023897955.1 of Schistocerca gregaria. Classification (NCBI taxonomy): domain Eukaryota; kingdom Metazoa; phylum Arthropoda; class Insecta; order Orthoptera; family Acrididae; genus Schistocerca; species Schistocerca gregaria. The sequence continues at coordinate 467,179,321 of NC_064921.1, forward strand.
CACACTTTTTTTAGTTGTTGATGGCCCGGAATTGAAAAATTCTGAAATTTCGGTGAGGGCTGCACTACTGTCACGTTGAACAATTATCTTCAGTCGTCGTTGGTCCCGTTCTTACAGAATCTTTTTCCGGCCGCGGCAATGTCAGAGACTTGATATTTTACCGGACTCCTCGGAGATGCCGTGTTCCATCGCTCCTGCGCTGACTATCTCATTGAAATCTTGATAACTTGTCGTTGTGGCAGCAGCAACCGATCTAACAATTGCGCCAGACACTTGTCTTACATACCAGTTTGCCGGCTGGACTGGCCGAGCGGTTCTAGGCGCTACAGTATGGAACCGCGCGACCGCTAATGTCGCAGGTTCGAATCCTGCCTTGGGGCTGGATGTGTGTGATGTCCTTAGGTTAGTTAGGTTTAAGTAGTTCTAAGTTCTAGGGACTGATGACCTTAGAAGTTAAGTCCCATTGTGCTCAGAGCCATTTTACATACCAGTTTCTTTGGAGCTTGAGTGTATATTTTATTTTAAGTTTTAAAGTGTCGGAACTGCATCTTTCAGTAATTTTTGTTTGTTGTATTCTTGAATACGGTTGCAAACAAGTGAACCAATAAACACTACTCCAAGAACTATGCTGTAATAAAACAGCGAAGACATGTTATTAACTATTTCAGGTAAAAGGTAATTACATAAATATTTTGAGCAGAGGTATGGGAAAAAATGTGGATATGGAAACTGAATAAAAATTGATATCTAAGCTAAAATTGATAATTACTTGTTTTCCTTTCTCCTTCGTCATGCAGTTTAGTAACCACAAAGATTCATTTCCCGATTTGAAATCCAGTCGTCAGACGAGGCTTGGAGTGCATATCGCTCTCGGGCGACTCGTTGGTTCTGCTGACCGGGCGTTTAAGCACACACATCTTCTTTAATACCTCCTGATTGCTGTCGACTCACTTGCTGGCAACCACAGCGTACGTGAGGTTTTACTGACCGTTGCATAAGCGATACTCCGACGTCACGGCGAACTGACGGGCTTTCGACTTCGTAATTTATACTAGTTTCGTTGGTAGGAATGTACTCGACTATTTAAAAGTGCAAACAGGTATCGATATTTATCCATCACATCAGCTCTAACTCTTACCCCACGACCCGGATACCCGCGAATGTTAAAGCCCAGCTCCCGGGACGGGGAGGTGTGACGGCACCGGACCGAATCTGGCCGGCGGATTAAAGGTAAGGATCGATGTGCTGGCCAGCCTGGACGTGGTTTTTAGGCTGTTTCCCGCATCTCACTAGGTGAATATCGGGCTGGTACCCCCAGTGCCACGTTACTTACACGATTTGCAAACATTTAGAAAGTTTCGGTCATTTCCACATAAATAACACTACAATCGGACAGTTGGGGTACATATATTCCGTTCCGGAGGGTAACGAGGTGGCGACAGGACGGGTATGCTGCCACCCATTAAAGCAACCATGTCACATCCGTTGATAACCATGCCGACCCTGCGCCGATGCGGGACAAAGGCAGAAGAAAAAGAAGATATGTGCTCCAGTTCTTCCCTTCCTATCCTATACGACATCAGGACTCCCCACATTCTCCATCACATTTTTCTGTTCCTTTCGTTTCCATATCATGACTACTACTCTATTTCTGTCCCCTACTAGTCACGCGCCCATCTTCCCTCGCTTCCACATTTCAACTCACCTGGTCCGTTTGTTTGTATACACGCGTTAGGACCCTATAGAATCCCTCTAATCCTTCCCGTCCTAAATATACGTCTTCCCAGTGCATGACCTTCCAAATTTAGTAAATGTGTAGCGCTTCTCTTTAAAGATCTTCCATCTTTCTCTGTATATTTTTAAATTTCTTTTATTGTCTAGTTTAGAAACGTGGAAGGTCAACATTTAATTTCTTTGATACTCTCGGAGAAATAATTATTTTAAACTTATTTTGAATATATCAAGTTTTAAATTATATTGTTTCATTTTCATATGTCGTAAACCTATTTGAATAAAGAGCAGGATATTTTCCACACAGACAAGATGACAAGCTAAGATGTAGCTCTACTGCAGAATACTACACTCCTGCCAGACGAAGCAAAGAGGTTTGCATATTCTTGGGGTTTTACAGGCTCTAGTAAACTCTCTGTTGTATGTGGAAGTCTTCCATTTTCTAAATTTCATCCTGTGACAGTTTTACATACCTTAACTAATCACAAACAATTGACGACTGCAAATGGCATGCAGTTAAAACATCTCAGAAATTTGCAGTAAAAAACCACACGATTTGCAGATGCTCGTGTTAAACACTAAATAGGTGAATAATAATATTTTTATTTTTGGCCCTGGATATACATCTAACTGCGTACAGAAACAAGTCCTTCCCTACACAGTTCTAAAGTTAAAAATCCTATGTATTTCTATAAATTCCAGAGACTAAATGTTCTGCTCAGTTGTCGTAACTACTACTCACATGAAATAAAAGTTGTACTGTATATTATTCTTCAAAGCGGTTTTCATTACTATCTCTCCACTAACTTCGAGCTCCTTTATTTATTTTCGAATCAGAAGCATACAAATTTACAGCACCCATACACATCAAGAAATATGTACACACAAATTCTATTTATATTACATGTGTCCAGTACTTTGCAACCTCCAAGGCGCTTGGAGTGGCTTGCAGGAGATCAATCTTCGTGCAAGATGTAGGACACAAAAGGCACTGGAGCACGTGGCTTGTGGTTTGTTCTTGTCCACAATCACAGGACCTATCTTCTGTTATGAAGACCCATCTCTTCAGGTTGTCTCTGGATCGTCCAACTCCTGATGGTAATCTGTTTAAAGATTTCCACACCAGCCAGCTCTCGTTGTGTCCAGGTGGTAGTTCTTCAGCTTCTGGCGTCTGCAGGTGAGGCGTCGACTTCTTCCATAACTCCAGCCTGCCTTCTCTGGTGAAATGGTGAGCTTCTCGGATGTTCTCAGGAAGCTCTTTCGCGATCTCAGCCGTTGCTGTGGTGGATTATGTCCGTGCAGTGGTTGGCACTGTCCTGTTCCACTTTCAGTCTCTCCTTGTTGGCAGCCACTGCCGGAACCAGACTCACAGTCCACGACTGCAGCGCCCGAGACCGCTCGGCTAATCCCGCGCTACTAAAAATGGCTGTCTCACGACACGTGAGTTTCTCGTTCATCTCCCAAAAATCACTGTCAATGTTCTGAAAACACGTTATTAATCGTGGATTTTTCCTGGACATTTCAAAAATATCATTTGTGTCTTTTTTCATCTTATAGACAGTTTCGTTGCCTCAGTAATTTCAAACGCACAATGTTATTTAGCATGTGCTGTAAGTTTTAAATATCCATGGTTTTAAAGAATGCATAAATGTCATCACTGTGATTCGTAGATAAAGATGTGCATTGATCTTCATGTTACGTTATGTTGCACTAGAAAGATACACCTCGTAGCTATCAGGATTAACAAATTTGCTGTAAATAAGCACATAACGCCCTCAAATGAAATTATTTAGCAATAAACATCCTTACTAATGTAACCGTTTATGAAATACGTTACTAACATATCTGTAAAGAGAATTTTTCCATTTTTGTACAAGGAGAAATATGATAATTCTGATAAAATAATCCTTTACTCACAGAAATTTTTCGTATCTTTAATTCCGTTTAACTGTCACCTTCACTAAAGCGAATGCAATTATGTTAGTTGTGTCTCTTGTTTCTAGATCTGTACTTCTCAGATATATCAAAAAGACAGTAAAAGCTGAATATTAGCTCGAAGGAGACTGTCATTAACTCATTTCTAAGTCCATATCATTTTCCTCACTGCTGCGCCGAGTGCAGTTGTAATGAGGCCAAATTGCTTTCTAAATTGTCCATTAAATACGACCAGCTCCCGGCCAATATCTACTCTCCTGATAAAAGCCCTCATTACCTGCCAAAGCTACCTTTCAATAATGGGCGTGACTTATTTTTATTCAATGGACGCACTGCATATTGAGATCGTGATGTAAGGCATGTATCTAACAGCTCGGTATTAGCCAATCAAGGTCGATCATAAGTTATGTAATAACTAGTCGTAAATCCAGGGTAACTCCTGTATATAAAGGTCCGTTTACAGAAATGTAGCAAGTGCTTTACCGGATGGGTAACAAACGTTCCGTGCTGAGACCTAAGTATTATCTTCAAACACTATTCTCAGATAATATGCTTCGGTAAGGGATGTGACTGGTACATGGCATAACTCACTAATATTTAATCGAGGTATCGTTTGGTGACTTATACCCGTGTCGTCAGAGAACACAGACAGGAAAAATGAAGACAAATATATTGTCATACCGTGTACAACAGGATGAAAGAACTATTTGGCACGTTGTGCTAGAGAAAAGATGCGTGTTTCTCTTGGCAGTCACTAAACGATCTAACAAGTATAATTAGGTAAGCATATTTCGACTAATAAAGAAGGAAATCATACATTGTAAAAAGTTCAGAGCCATTACTCCACAAAACACACACACACACACACACACACACACACACACACGCACACACGCACGCACACACAAATAGAGTAACGCAGGAATGAGACATTTGAGACATTTGACTTGTATTCGAGCGGAGTGGGGTACATGCTGCCTTCTAGCCATTCTGATTTAATTTTCCGTAATTTCCCTAAATCACTCGAGGCTTGGTGGAATACCTTCTTTTTTCAAAAAAAGAAAAAAGTCTATGGTAGGTGTAAGACAGTACCTAAGCTTACTCAACATCTGAGGTGCGTTATTACCTGACTCCTTATTTTAAAAAAGAATGTATACTAGAGAACCATCCGCCAGCACGCAGTCACAGATTTCAGTCATAACCAGCGAATTCTTGAAAGAGTAGAAATCATCGAGCAGAAGTAAATAATTTTGGAGAGCCAGTTACAAAGACGTGCAATAACTGCAGATAATTCTGTGTATACTGAAATCGTGTTAGCTCAGTGTTGAATACAGAGCAGCAACAACAAACGGCCCGCTTGTTTATTTGGAAGTGTACAACGACGTATGCTTAACAGGTCAGCGCCACCTTCGGCTGTTCATCAAAGCCTCTTTGCAACTCGATATCCTCCCAAGTGTTGATTTGCCGTAGGACCTATCAACAGTCAATGTATGTTAGTATAAACAGCTTTCTGTGAGTGTAACAGCCCACCGGGAATACAACATTAGCACCGGAAGTTTATCCCCTGAATTGATACTTAAACATTTCACACACTGAAGCACTGGAAATAACTCTCCATCACCGTTGCCGTAGACCACATGATTTACTTTTGCATTGCTAACGACGTATCTTCTCATGAAAAATTGCAAACAAAAATTTCCCTGCAAGAAGTCACAGGATAATCTGCTTCTGCAACAGTACGGAAAAGGGATGAGTCTAGCATCTCAGCCGGCCGGTGTGTCCGTGCGGTTGTAGGCGCTTTAGTCTGGAACCCCGTGACCGCTACGGTCGCAGGTTCGAATCCTGCCTGGGGTTTGGATGTGTGTGATGTCCTTAGGTTAGTTAGGTTTAAGTAGTTCTAAGTTCTAGAGGACTGATGAGCACAGATGTTAAGTCCCATAGTGCTCAGAGGCATTTGAACCATTTTTGAATCTAGCATCTCACATTCAATTTACAATGGGGCGGATTTACTGCCTTGCAATGAAAAAATTGTAATTTAAAAGCTTATGCGAATGTTGACAGCAAACAAATCTAAAAAAAAGTCGCACACATTGGGCAGCAGTGTTATACATGTATAGCTGTGCCGTGTTAGCACAGTAGCTCGGTACTGTCGTACTGTCGCATTTGGATGTTTCACGCACCACAAACACTGCCTTAACACCTACGACTGAATATTAACAATGACTGTGCCCATCCGACGCCATTATGACAGGTTGAACTCTGTTGGGAACACTTTCAGTGAGTTGTCTGGATGTCTATAGACGATTGGCAGCCCTTTCTTCCTCAGGAGCCGAAACTAAAGGAGATGATCTTGTTGGATGCTGATATCTAGGGCGAATCCGACGTTCTAACTCATCTCAAAGGTGTTTCATATACATACATACATACATACATCCATACATACATTAATCCTTGTTCCATAGGTCATGAATACGACATTTGGTAATGATGTGGAACGTGTCACTTTAACGTAAGTTTTCTTTACACAAAATAATTAACTAATTTTTTTTACACTTACTAGTTCATATCCCAGAATTTATGTATTGAGTAGAAGGAGTTGTCATTCAGATATTCTTTTAATTTGCTTTTAAATGTTGGTTGGCCATCTGTCAGACTTACAATACTATGTGGCAAATGACCAAAGATTTTTGTGGCAGCATAATTCACCCCTTTCTGTGTCAAAGTGAGATTTAATCCACAATAGCGAATATCACCCTTTCTTCTAGTGTTGTAGCTATGCACTTCGCTGTTATTTTTGAATTGGGATAGGTTATTAATGACAAATTTCATAAGTGAATATACGTATTGCGAAGGTACTGTGAATATGCCGAGTTCCTTAAATAAGTGTCTGCAGGTGATCTTGGGTGGGCTCCAGCTATTATTCCGATTATACGCTTTTGTTCAATGAATACTTTCTCTCTTAATGACGAATTTCCCCAAAATATGATGCCATATGAAAGCAGTGAATGAAAATAGGTATAGTAGGCTAATTTACTGATATGTTTATCACCAAAAATTTCAATAACCCTAATAGCATAAGTAGCTGAACCTAAGCGTTTCAGCAGATCATCGGTGTGTTTCTTCCAATTCAATTTCTCATCAGTGCGCACACCCAGAAATTTTGAGTATTCTACCTTAGAAACAGACTTCCGTTCATAGTCTATATTTATCAATGGTGTTATGCCATTTACTGTACAGAATTGTATAAACTGTATTTTCTCAAAATTTAATGAGAGTCCGTTTGCAGAGAACCACTTAATACTTTACTGAAAGACATTTTTTGCAATTTCCTCAGCTGATTCTTGCTTCTTGGGTGTAATTACTATACTTGTATCATCAACAAAAAGAACTAACTTTGCATCTTCATGAATATAGAGTGGCAAGTCATTAATATATATTAAGAACAATAAGGGACCCAAGACTGAACCCTGTGAGACACCATTCTTGATACCTCCCGAGTTAGAGAGCTGAGTTCAGGCTGGGACTATGGACAGGCTAGTTCATTTCAGGAAAGTTATTGAACACAGAGCACTGCCTCAAAGATGCTGCTTTATGGCAAGGTGCATTGTCATGCGGGATACAAACATGCATCGTCTCCGAACTGTTTGTCTTCTGTACTCGGTAAACAGTGTCGTAAAATGTCTTCCTGTCCTTCCCCATTCCGTTTTTTCTTAAGCGTAACAAGGGGACACACACTAACCAAGAAAAACACCCCCATACCGTAACACCACGTCTCAGTACTTTAATATTAGCACTACACATGATGGTATTTAGCGTTCTCCAAGGATTCGGCGAACCCAAACCCTTCCGTTGAATTGCCACAGGGTACGTCGAGATTCATCACTCAAAATCACTCGTTTCCTGCCATACACTGCCCAGCGGCGTGTCCCTTAGCTTCGAGTACAGAAATGTGTGGCTCATGAGGAGCCACTTGACTATTGCACTCCATTCTTCATATCATCCGAAGCACTGTTACTGTACTAGCTGGACAGCTGGCAGCACTCTGGCACTCACGAGTGATGCCTTCCGCTGATTTCATGCGATTTCTTATAACTACCCTCCGCAGTCCTCAACAGTTACTGTCCGACAGTATACAAGGTGTGCGTGGTCTCGGTTTAGCTGTGGTTCTTCCTTAAGATTGCCGCCTCACAATCACGTCACCAACAGTCGACGTGGGCAGCTTAAGTAGGGTTGAATTGTCCCTGAAAGGGCCACATTCGAAGTTGATGAGTTCTCCTGGTTGGCCCTCTCTGCTCTTAGTGCTTCCCTGCTAGTAACATCACTTCCCGCCTCCTTTTACACTGACGGGGCCGTCTCTCGTGAAATCTAGCAGTCAGTTCCACATTACGTAGCACTGATCAGATACTTTTAATCAAATAATGTAACTGGTGTTTACATAACTATTCCTGTATGCTCAAATGAGGAATAGAATGTTCTCCACATATGATACGACATACAGTAACCAATTTCTAAAGAACAATGAAACATTTTAAAATAGTAACAGAGCGGAAATCGTTGTAGTGTACAAAAGGAACTAAAAATGATTGTTACATTACGGAAATGCTTGAATACTGCTCAGCAGTGTGGGATCCGCACCGGGTAGGGTTGATAGAAGAGATAGAGAAGATCCAACGGAGAGCAGCGCGCTTCGTTACAGGATCATTTAGTAATTGCGAAAGCGTTACGGAGATGATAGATAAACTCCAGTGGAAGACTCTGCAGGAGAGACGCTCAGTAGCTCGGTACGGGCTTTTGTTGAAGTTTCGAGAACATACCTTCACCGAAGAGTCAAGCAGTATATTGCTCCCTCCTACGTATATCTCGCGAAGAGACCATGAGGATAAAATCAGAGAGATTAGAGCCCACACAGAAGCATACCGACAATCCTTCTTTCCACGTACAATACGAGACTGGAATAGAAGGGAGAACCGATAGAGGTACTCAGGGTACCCTCCGCCACACACCGTCAGGTGGCTTGCGGAGTACGGATGTAGATGTAGATGTAGATGTAGATGTAGAAACGTTATGATTTACACAAATCTACATACCTGTGATGCCTGATAATAAGAATATAATCAGACGTGTTTTGATTTTTTAAACGTTAACCTGTCTTTTGTAAAGTGTACAGATTTGATAGACATTTTTTACAGCGTGTTCGCTTTCGTTTTGGGATCTTCGGCCGTCTTTGGTGAAAGATTTTTCTGACTTTTGCCAGCACGGGTTTCTAGCATTGTCGGAGATTCACTCTCCATTCTGATGGCGGACTGGAATCGAACCGCGCACACTTTTTGTGTCAATGTGTGAAGACCTTTCCGTGATCATTACCACTGTGATTCTCCCCTAATTACCGGCAATGGACGGCTGCTGCAGTACGACAATACAGGATGTTTTTACTTTGGAGCGTTCTCCTTGCTTGTTGAAAATGTTTTCATTTTTGTGAATTTCTATGGTTTCTTCCGACAAGCGGGAGTGTCAGTCCCTCTCGAAACAAAGGCCATAGCCCACATTTCTTCTTCCAGCGAGTCACTTCGCCGGGTTTTAGATTTCGTGATTTTTTTTACACAACTGTTGAGGTACCCGCTGCTCCTAAGAACGCACCCCCGATGTTACATGTCGCGTCCCAGCTGCTGCCGCTCACACATTTGTCCATCGCTCATTACAAGGGTGTTAATCATTCCTCTGTTCTGGCTCGGGTGATGATTTGCAGGTTCACACAAGCATAGGTCTGTGTGTGTTGGGTTTCTCACCATTACTCGTAATTAGCACATCTAGATAGATTAGCTGTTGATCCTTATTACTTCCACACTAAATCTGATGATGGCATGGCTACTGTTGAGACGTCTTAGATAGTCACCGAGCTGTTCCTCACCGCGGCTCTACATGGCTAAGCTGTCGTCAACGTACCTGTACCACACCTAAAGTTTACATGGTGTCAAGTCTAGTGCACCATTAACTAAACTTCGGCAGAAGATCCCTAGTCAAAAGCAAACAGGCAATTACGTCAACAAACGACCACCAAACTGTCAACTATTTTTATAATATGCTGATTAGGTAGTTAGAGGAGAAAGGGTAAAGTGGCCATGCCAGACAAAGTGGCTATTGGGGGCCTGGGAGCTGAAATCGAACGGAAAATCTCTCAACTTACTGTCCCTGGGAGCCCATTCACCCCGTGGAGGCTGACCTGCCTGCTGTGCCGTTTCTCGAACAATTTTTTATGGATTTTAGTTATCCTGATGTAACTCAAGGGGACACACTGTGTATTTATTATTGAGAGTGAATGTCACTTACGTGTTTTTGATGAAATTGTGTTGCAAATGTGCTGACCTTAGTTACTGGAAGTTCCGTCATTAGAGGGTACGCAGCTTTTGTGTAAAGGAGTCAGTTCGGGTAAGGTAACCACATCGGTGGTGTCTTCTGGCCAGTTTGTGTATGGAGAAAACGTAAAAGCAACGACAGGAAGAAGCCTCCGCTGCGGTACGTACAGAAAGTCGTTATAACAGAGACCTAGAAGAAGCAAATAAAGAAAGAGAAGAAAAAGAAAGCAACAAGTAGGAAAAAATGGAAAGCTGCCAAAGAGAAGAAAGGTAGACAAAGAAAATTGCAGAGAGCAGGAAACAGGAGCCTAGAGGAAGTCATTTGCCGACGACGGTAACGACACAGAACGCATGTACTGTGAAGAAAAATTTTCAAATTCAAGACCATAAGAACAGTGGATTAAGTATCGATTGTGCTCCCTCTGGTACCAAGAGCTCTACAGGAGTTGAGGAACACTGTTTGAGTTTTACTTGTGAAAACTGTAATTTGTATCACCTTTTCAAAATAAGATATATTTAACTTCCTGGCAGATTAAAACTGTATGCTGGGCCGAGACTCGAACTCGGGACCTTTGCCTTTCGCGGGCAAGTTCTCAACCACTGAGCTACCCAAGCACGACTCACGCCCCGTCCTCACAGCCTTTCTTCTGCCAGTACCTCGTCTCCTACCTTCCAAACTTTACAGTAGCGCTCCTGCGAACCATGTAGAACTAGTACTCCTGAAAGAAAGTTTGGAAGGTAGGAGACGAGGTACTGGCAGAATTAAGGCTATGAGGACGGGGCATGAGTCGTGCTTGGGTAGCTCAGTGGCGCTGGCACGGTAGCTCAGCGTGTTCGGTCAGAGGGTTAGCTGCCCTCTGTAATATATTTAAAAAAAAACTGAGTTAATGAATCAATAACGAACTTCAACGGCAGTCAGGTGACGTCCGCCACGAACAATTGAAACGAATAATAACGAACAAAATGAGATTTTAAAAAAAGTTTTAGAGCACTTACCCGCGAAAGGCAAAGGTCCCGAGTTCGAGTCTCGGCCCGGCACACAGTTTTAATCTGCCAGCAAGTTTCATATCAGCGCACACTCCACTGCAGCGTGAAAATCTCATTCTGTAAGATTTATTTAGTTCCTTGTTAATACAGGTTTTTATCCCTTATTTTTGAGTGCACAGCCTAATGGTCACTTTGTACTGCTCATGTATGGCCGAGTGACTGTTTTGTAACTTTCTGAATTGTTTAAATGACTTCATTTAATCTTAAGGCGATTAAGCTGTTCTATATTGTGCTTCAATAGTTGTAGATTATAACAGCTGATTTGTATGCATTTCCCTCCATTGCCACAAAGCTTAAGAAGAGGAATACGTTAGTCTGTCCACTCTGCCCACCTCTACCGCACACACAGAGAGGTTTGAAAAGTTTAGCGATTCATGGCCATAGTTAGCCAGTATAACTCAACCACACTGACAATCTACACTCCTGGAAATGGAAAAAAGAACACATTGACACCGGTGTGTCAGACCCACCATACTTGCTCCGGACACTGCGAGAGGGCAGTACAAGCAATGATCACACGCACGGCACAGCGGACACACCAGGAACCGCGGTGTTGGCCGTCGAATGGCGCTAGCTGCGCAGCATTTGTGCACCGCCGCCGTCAGTGTCAGCCAGTTTGCCCTGGCATACGGAGCTCCATCGCAGTCTTTAACGCTGGCAGCATGCCGCGACAGCGTGGACGTGAACCGTATGTGCAGTTGACGGACTTTGTATAGTGGGCATGCGGGAGGCCGGGTGGACGTTCCGCCGAATTGCTCAACATGTGGGGCGTGAGGTCTCCACAGTACATCGATGCTGTCGCCAGTGGTCGGCGGAAGGTGCACATGCCTGTCGACCTGGGACCGGACCGCAGCGACGCACGGATGCACGCCAAGACCGTAGGATCCTATGCAGTGCTGTAGGGGACCGCACCGCCACTTCCCAGCAAATTAGGGACACTGTTCCTCCTGGGGTATCGGCGAGGACCATTCGCAACCCTCTCCATGAAGCTGGGCTACGGTCCCGCACACCGTTAGGCCGTCTTCCGCTCACGCCCCAACATCGTGCAACCCGCCTCCAGTGGTGTCGCGACAGGCGTGAATGGAGGGACGAATGGAGACGTGTCGTCTTCAGCGATGAGAGTCGCTCCTGCCTTGGTGCCAATGATGGTCGTATGCATGTTTGGCGCCGTGCACGTGAGCGCCACAATCAGGACTGCATACGACCGAGGCACACAGGGCCAACACCCGGCATCATGGTGTGGGGAGCGATCTCCTACATTGGCCGTACACCTCTGGTGATCGTCGAGGGGACACTGAATAGTGCTCGGTACATCCAAACCGTCATCGAACCCATCGTTCTACCATTCCTAGACCGGCAAGGGAACTTGCTGTTCCAACAGGACATTGCACGTCCGCATGTATCCCGTGCCACCCAACGTGCTCTAGAAGGTGTAAGTCAACTACCCTGGCCAGCAAGATCTCCGGATCTGTCCCCCATTGAGCATGTTTGGGACTGGATGAAGCGTCGTCTGACGCGGTCTGCACGTCCAGCACGAACGCTGGTCCAACTGAGGCGCCAGGTGGAAATGGCATGGCAAGCCGTTCCACAGGACTACATCCAGCATATCTACGATCGTCTCCATGGGAGAATAGCAGCCTGCATTGCTGCGAAAGGTGGATATACACTGTACTAGTGCCGACATTGTGCATGCTCTGTTGCCTGTGTCTATATGCCTGTGGTTCTGTCAGTGTGATCATGTGATGTATCTGACCCCAGGAATGTGTCAATAAAGTTTCCCCTTCCTGGGTGTTCTTATTTCAATTTCCAGGAGTGTATTTCTACATCTACATGATTACTCTGCAATTCATATTTAAGTGCTTGGCAGAGGGTTTATCCAACCACAATCATACTATCTCTCTACCATTCCACTCCCGAACAGCGCGTGGGAAAAACGAACACCTAAACCTTTCTGTTCGAGCTCTGATTTCTCTTATTTTATTTCGGTGATCATTCCTACCTATGTATGCTGGGCTCAACAAAATATTTTCGCATTCGGAAGAGAAAGTTGGTGACTAAAATTTCGTAAAAAGGTCTCGCCGCGACGAAAAACGTCTTTGCTTTAATGACTTCCATCCCAACTCGCGTATCATATCTGCCACACTCTCTCCCCTATTACGTGATAATACAAAACGGGCTGCCCTTTTTTGCACCCTTTCGATGTCCTCCGTCAATCCCACCTGGTAAGGATCCCACATCGCGCAGCAATATCCTAACAGAGGACAATATGAGGATGGTGATTACGAAGCTGTCCAAACTCGTCGTTGAACGAAGTAAAGTCACGTTGCTGCTTTCCGGCAGTCGATCGTTCCTTTTCCCCAATGCAACGGTATCGATGACTACATCACTGTTGACGTAATATTAGAGGCGACTCGGCTGGCGTGCGTGTAGGCGGCTGCCGCGGCCACCCTTGAACCGGGCGGTGCGGGCAAGCGCCGGCGCCCGACAGAGGCGCCCTGTCAGCCGCATGTTTTTGCGCGGGGCTAATGAACTTGCCGGCCGCGGGGCGTGACCCCCGGCTGACAGGCCTGCCGCCGGCGCCAGCTCCCGTGCTGGCCGTCGACACACGCACTAATCAAAGGGCTTCTGTTCCTCTCCACGGCGAAGTGCGCGCCAGTCCGCCTTCTGATCTGATATGGTGGCTGTACCACCACGTCACGGGAATGCAGCCCAAAAGCTCAATATAGTTACCATATGATTCTTACAAATACGCTTCTGATGGCCTTTACTGTTTTGTTGTAGTCATGTCTCTTTATCGTCAACCAAGGAATTAGCCGGCTGCAGCGCTGCTTCGTCAAGTGCCGACCACAGTCTTCAACATGTGCCCGTTATTTAATCTGCACCATTTCCTGCTGTCCGCAGCTCGTGGTCTTGCGGTAGCGTCCTCACTTCCCGGGGTCCCAGGTTCGATTCCCGGTGGGATCAGGGATTTTTCCTGGCACGAGATGACTGGGTGGTTTTGTGTCGTCTTCATCATCATCATTCATGTGATCAGAGGAAGGAAATGGCAATCCATCTCCACTAGCACCGTAGTACGGCGGTGTGGGTCTCCCGCATCGTCCACTACGCTCCTCGGAGTATGGGACGTCATCATCATCATCATCATCTCCTGCTACGTTTACATCCACACTGCACTCTCGGCAAGCTGTTCACCTCACTCAGAACCCCAGCTCCGCTTTTTGAAGTCTTCTGTAGCTGCTAAATGTCGTGATAAATAATCTCTAAGCATTTTACATCTGTCAAATACTTTCAGCATGTTGTTGTTGTTGTCGTCTTCAGTCCTGAGACTGGATTGATGCAGCTCTCCATGCTACTCTATCCTGTGCAAGCTGCTTCATCTCCCAGTACCTACAGCAACCTACATCCTTCTGAATCTGCTTGGTGTACTCATCTCTCGGTCTCCCTCTACGATTTTTACCCTCCACGCTGCCCTCCAATGCTAAATTTGTGATTCCTTGATGCCTCAGAACATGTCCTACCAACCGATCCCTTCTTCTAGTCAAGTTGTGCCACAAACTTCTCTTCTCCCCAATCCTATTCAATACCTCCTCATACTTTCAGCATACTTCACGTTAAATGATAACAGCCAAACACTTGCAGGATAAAGATTTATTGAAATCCTTGATCACTGTTTCGGTATATCTAAATATAACTTCATCAGAAGAAAAACTACACTCAAGTCACATGTTGCAGTGGAGATGCATAAAACAATCGTGCCAAAAGGCGTCGTCAGTAGTTAAAATTAAAATATTTTAATTTTAACTACTGACGATGCCTTTTGGCACCATTGTTTTATGCATCTCCACTGCAACATGTGACTTGAGTGTAGTTTTGCTTCTGATGAAGTTATATTTAGATATACCGAAACAGTGATCAAGGATTTCAATAAATATTTTAATTTTAACTACTCCCGACACCCCCTCGGCACGATTTTTTTTATGCATCTCCACTGTAGGATGTGAAATTTAGATATACCGAAACCGTGGTCAAGGATTTCAATCAATCTTTATCCTGCAACTATTTGGCTGTTTTCATTTATCGTGAAGATTTTTAACAGTGCTGCTTCAGCCATGTTTGAAATTTTGAGATACTTTTTCAGCATAGTTTAGTGGTATTATGTTTTGAGATACCTGTCATTTTTTCCTAAGTTATTTGGTCCGTCCACAAATTAGACTAAAAATAATCTTTGTACGTAATTAATCCAGGTAGTACCGCTACGAAATTATTCTTGGAGTTCTTTGTGTATATCTGTAGATTATATATTTATTTGCACTTTTCAGTTCCTTCCTTTTATAGTCGATGGCAGCGTGTACGGCGGCCTTGACTGTTCCTTATGCAACCAAAAGGATTTTGACAGTTCTCTCGATCTTCATTACGTTCGGTTTGTTTCAAAATAAGTGTGTTAGTCTTCCATTGTTACAATTTTTGGTTATTAGTTTGTGATTTAGAATTATTTGTTTGAAGATACCGAGATTACAGTTTATTTAGTAGTCTGAAACTTTAGACTACATGGATGTAATAAATGGAGAATTACATATCTAAGTGTATAAGCAAACAAACACGTACAGAGGTGAGCGATTCCTAGTGTACATGCGGGCAAACATCTCATCACCAGACGAAAAAAAGAAGTGCAGGGCGAGCTACCGACATACTGTGTGTAGTAAGTTTACAGTCAAACAAGGGATAAGTATGACGTATGTAAAGGAGTAACCAGGAAGATGTGAACGAATCACAATTTGAGGAAGGGTACATAATGAGCCTGCAATTGCATGATCGGAATGTAATGCAACTATTTCCGGTCATGCGTCTGTGAAGTTATTATTTCTCGGTATTTGTTACAAAAGACCGTTTAATTCTTTTGCTCACTTTACAATGTCTGCAGATGCTCAACCTCAAAGCGTGTACCGAACGTCACGCTCCACGGAAATTACTGTTTACCTACTGGAATTTTTGTTATTTATTTGGTAGGTTGTTGGTTATTCGCGTTTCTGTAAGAGTGTAATGAACGCGAGTTCTATTTGTATGTTTGGATACACTTTTAAGGGGTAAAAAAACGACGCACACAAAGGAATTAGGAAACTCGGTAGACGTTGTAGGGGGCGTTCCAGACATATCTTCGATCTGGAATATCATTAGCTGGGGTAGAATTGTCATCAGTGCTGAGACCGTTTCGAACTGAGCCCCTATGAGCATCGAAGACGCGTCTGAAGACTCCTCAGACGGCAGTGGAATACCTAGCCTGGTATGCGGCCGGACAACCAGGAGTGATGATGTGGGGTGCCACTCATTTCATAGCAGCACCCCTTTGATTGCCATCCGCGACACCCGTACAGAATGGCGGTAAGTCGACGATATTCTACGCCCCGTTTTGTCACCTTCATTGTAAGCCATCCTGGGCTTACATTTCAGCAAGACAATTCCCGCCCGCACACGGCGAGAGTTTCTACCGCTTGTCTCCGTGCCAGCAATGTCGCCGGATCTCTGCCCAACTGAGAACGTTTGGAGTATTACGGGCGGAGCTCTCGAACCATCTAGGAATTTTGACGATCTACTGCTCCACTTGGGCAGAATTTGGCAAGATGTCTCTCAGGAGCACATCCAATGACTCTGTCAATCAATGCCAAGCCGAATAACTGCTTGCGTAAGGGCCAGAAGTGGATAAAAGCCACATTCACTCGCTCATTTTGTGAAGCTCTTTCGCCTGAATGAATCGTCGATTTTTTCCGAAACTGTATTGATTTGTTTGTATTTACATGTGTATCACATCTACAGATTCTCGTCCCAGTCGGATAATTCCTCAGTGTTGCGTTTTGTCTTAGAGTGTATCTGTGAACTATATCTTGTGCTATTGTCCTTGCTGCATTGATGTGTTAGTAATTTGGGTGTCTACACCGTGGTACTAAATTACAAGCGAACACCAATAAGATCATAACCTACTTTTTCCCATATAGTTTCAAATATTAACCTGTCTGTCGCTTCTTAAGACATCGACTCGAGCATTACCTTAGGCAACAGTTAAAGAAGCGCCAAGAATAAGAAGTTATGTACAACAAAATTTTGCTGCTGGAGAAAAACACGTTTAAATGTCTGCCGCATATGAGCTCACTAACTTGAGAAACTTTTTTGACGTCATTGACAGCAAAGAAGGCTATTAGAAAATTCTTAAGCTATATCTCTGGGACTGTTATAAACTAAATTTATCCATTATTACAAAAAATGGCGCTGAGCACTATGGGACTTAACATGTGAGGTCATCAGTCCCCTAGACTTAGAAATACTTACACCTAACTAACTAAGGACATCACACACATTCATGCCCGAGGCAGGATTCGAACCTGCGACCGTAGCATCAGTGCAGTTCTGGACCGAAGCGCCTAGAACCGCACGGCTACAACCACCGGCTCCATTATTACGAACTAGATGGAATGTAATTTATTTGGAAATGTGAAGGAACAAACTTGATGGAGAAAGATAAAACTTAACTTGTTTTAAAAGAAATGACCCTCTTGAAAATAAGTATTATTTTAGAACCAAGTAGTTGTAAAATTTTAATGAGTATTATGTGTGAAGCGAGGACAGCAGAGAAGTGATAAATAGCTAATGATTACAGCGAGGTATAGTGTATTTACCCCTGATGTTTTGGAGTTGATACCTAGTTGTATGGAAACGTTACTGACTTTCGGCAAGATGGTGTCTTCCAATAAAACCAAGTTTTTGTAAGAACTTGAATGCTTTAACGCGCAAAAACACACCTGCATGTTGAAGAAGGTCGTTAGGAGACGCTAGTGCCTGCCAATAAATGTTCAAGCGCAGTACTTTCGGAACAGCTGCAAAAAATAATTAGGTTGACCATAAAAAGCAGTTCGACTTTAGTCTGCCCGATGCTTTCGTTGGGAGTCGAGATTTTAAATAGCACTCCACCGCCCCGTTTCACTCCGCTAACGCTATCTCACTCGTGTTGACTTTTAGGACCTTTGTGAAGAAGTAATCACGCACTTTTTGCGACAGCTGCAGCCATCCTCTGAGCCACATGACCCAACAGTTTGGACGATAGTTTGTAGGAGTTTGAGTCCTGAAGCTTGCCGGTTTTCAACGAACCAATATCCTTGAAGCACCATACTGCTCATTTGTTGTGACAAGTTGATTAATGAATGTTATGATGATAGCTCGAAAGTATGACCGCAACCGAATCTCGGGGTCGTCCATGTTGCCTGTCAGGTGATGCTCACACTTTTACTGCATCCGTAGTATTAATCACCAGAATCTCTGTCCCTGTCGCCTTTTTTCTCACATGTTTCAGCATTTGTTGTATATGACTTCCTTCTGTTGATCGAGCCGTGACTGCACACCGAAAAACCTGTGCAAGTTGAACAGTTTAAGCTCACATTGCCAGTTATTACAAGGTTGTCACATCATCTGATTAAGTGATCTTCTTGTTTGTGTATTTGTGCGTTTTGTTCTGTGTATCAGTGTATTTGAGTTGTCTGCGTTGCTGTAGCTCGACATAATCACAGTGATTAAGCTAGAGGCCAAGGTTAATTGCAGTTACCAGTACGAGAGGAAGTTGATGCCTGAGTCATGGCCAGCATTGAACGCTCTAAGGCGATGTCCAGTTTAGCAAGAGCAGATGGCGTAAGGGAACGCTATTACAGAAAGTTTTATGTATCATATTATTTATATCCTGTCTACAGTGGATCACACACTTATGTCAAGTCAGGATTTTGCTGTTAGAACGTTATTTGTACGAGGGCTGTTCGGAAAGTGAAGTCCGATCGGTCGCAAAATAGAAACCACAGTGAAAATATAAAAAAAGTTATTCGTAATAGTTAGCCAAACCTTCCAGCTACTACTTTAAATAGTCGCTGCTCTGACTTAGACATTTTTCGTGGAGCTGTACAAACTTTCCAGCACCCTCGTCACAGAAATCAATTGCCTGTGCTTCCCGCCAATTCTCCTCGCAGGTCCGCCTTCTGTTGTCTGTGCCAAAATGTTGACTTCGTAGCCAGCTGTTCATGTGAGCAGCGATGAACATCGGAGCGGCTTCATTGTCCCTGCAGAATGCGGCTGAGAATTGTCTTGAAGAAAGAAACGCATGACATTTATGTTATGTAGGCTGCACAATTTCAGGCGAAATCTCTCACCATATCCACATACTTGGCGGGAGACACTGTAGTCTTAGGCATTTCTGTGTGATCACTTCGAGCTGTGAACTGAAAAGAGCGATGTGAAGCCATCGACGGGCACTCTAAAGACACTGCCCAACACATCTGTGCAAAGTTCCATCGGATTTTCACAGTGGTTTCCATTTCGCACCAAATCTGTCCTTACTTCCCGAATATGACTCGTATTAGCAGTTACACAGCACTTTCTGCCGCCCTGGGGGTTCACTTACCAGCTAGTTTTGAGGGAGCAGCACCACACCGATGTGAGGTGTGCAGGTCTGTACAGTGGAGAAGAGTAGGCTAGGCGACTGGAAGTGTAGCAACTACAAAATCTTGTAGACAGAACATGCGGATTGCGGACAGCAGACGAAAAGTCGTCAGTATGGCGCTCGGACTATGCATGGCGCACCAGCTGAGCTTGTCTGTGCGTTGGCGAGGCTGGTCCAGGCAATTGATGGTCATAGTGCGGCTCCATCTAGACGTAGGACCACTGTCACCATCAGACAGACAACGTCGATGGAGCATAGAGTTCAGAACGGCCAGCAAACGAGAGCATTACAACCTGATGGACATAAACAGCCACCTGGGAAGATTAAGCAAGACGAACGGTGCAGACGTACAAGGCAGCCTGGTGGAGGGACAGCTAAGGCTGGTGATGGCTAGCTGCCAACACGAGGCGTCGTTCCAGCCAGAGCAGTATGTGGTGTTTGGCTTTACAGATTCAAGGAACACAGCAAAGCTTCGAGCTGTATGCACTCCTGAGGCTCGACCATAATCACAGTGATTAAGCTAGAGGCCAAGGTTAATTGCAGTTACCAGTACGAGAGGAAGCTGATGCCTGAGTCATGGCCAGCACTGGAAGCTCTAAGACGGTGTCCAGTTTAGCAAGAGCATATGGCGTAAGGGAACGCTATTATAGAAAATTTTATGTACCATATTTTTTATATCCTGTCTACTTTGGATCATACACTTTTGTCAAGTCTGCACCGTTCGTCTTGCTTAATCCTCTCAGGTGGCTGTTTATGTTCATCAAGTTGTAATGCTCTCGTTTGCTGGCCGTTCTGAACTCTTTGCTCCATCGAAGTTGTCTGTCTGATGGCGACATTGGTCCTACGTCTAGATGGAGCCGTGTTTTCTGTTTTGAAGTTATAGGAGAGTGAGTTTGGTGTTACAAGTGCTAGTTCTCATGTTCAAATTTCGTCGAAAAGTTTTCGAACGACCCCGAGTGGTTCCACAGAGCAAAAATTATGGTCACACTACACTCCAAAGGAGTTCGATCACCTTCAGCGGGGTTGCAACCCATGATTTTCTTTAAAGTACGTTGCATCGCCCAGAAGGTGACAGCAATGGAAAAGATTGAGAAGAATCTCGTCCTGTTGTTGGAATCAAGGCTCCCAGGGAAAGGGTGGTTTCATTGACGGCGTTTAAGCCATCTCTTAAGGGTTTTTCGTGTCGATTCTCAGCGACGGTGTGTCTGAATAGTTTTCCTCGACGGCCCATAAGAAAATCGCTTGATTTAAATCCTGGGTGTTAGAGTGCTGACTTCCACCACCGAAGTACCAAAAGAAGGGATGAAACTTGGGTAAGAGGAGGTGTGACAACATTCCCACCGTCTGACAAGCGTTGTGCAGAATTGTGGTGAAATTTGGTGCCTAACCATCACTAACCCACCGTACACCTCGCATTAACTTCTGAGCTGTGCCCCCATTTCTTTTTATTTTATTTTATTTTATTTTATTTATTTATTTATTTATTTATTTATTTTTTTATTTTTTATTTTTTTTTTTTATTTTTTTTTTTGTAATTGTCAATACCCTGCTGTTTGAAACATCGCCGAGTCCGAGGATGTTGTCGTAAGGCGCCACCACGCTTTTGCATCATTACAGATGAAGACAGTAGGCACCTTTGAGCCAAATGTCAAACTTACGTGTTGCTATGGGAGACATTTACGTGGTTTCGAAAAAGTGTGGTAACATCCTCCAAGTAATAGAAAACTGATCGTGTGATGCATGCTGAAAAATAACAATTTGCGATTTCTTTCCCATTCTCACCCAGTGCGAGCTAACTCCACATCTCTACTGCCCTCGACGTTAAACTAGCTTTCCCTCTTTTTTTCCCCAGTAGTCTCCTGCTGTTCTAGACATTATATTTTTAGCCTAATCTATCCTAATCTATCAATCGCCTCTCTTCCCACGGCCTGTTTTAAATTAACCTTGCTGTGTACTCGTTTAATGGGTATTTCAAAATGTCTTCTGCATTTCTTAAAAAATTACTTGCCGGCCGCGGTGGTCTCGCGGTTAAGGCGCTCAGTCCGGAACCGCACGACTGCTACGGTCGCAGGTTCGAATCCTGCCTCGGGCATGGATGTGTGTGATGTCCTTAGGTTAGTTAGGTTTAAGTAGTTCTAAGTTCTAGGGGACTGATGACCACAGATGTTAAGTCTCATAGTGCTCAGAGCCATTTGAACCAAAAAATTACTTGAAATGAAGTTAATTGAAATATACTGAAGAGCCAAATAATCTGATACATCTGCCTAATATCGTGTTGGGCCCCCGGAAGCACGCAGAAGTGGTGCAACACGACGTCGCATGGACTCAACTAATGTCTGAAGTAGTGCTGGAGGGAACTGACGCCATGAATCCTGCAGGGCTGTCCATAAATCCGTAACAGTACGAGGGGGTGATCTCTTCTGAACAGCACACTGTAGGGCATTCCAGATATGCTGAATAATGGTCATATGAAGAGTTTGGTGGCCAGCAGAAGTATTTAAAATCAGAAGAGAGTTCCTGGAATCACTTTGTAGCAATTCTGGACGTGTAGAGTGTCGCGTTATCCTACATGCACAATGGACATGAATGGACGCAAGTGATCAGACAGGTTGCTTACGTACATGTCACCTGTCAGTCGTATGCAGACGTAACAGGGGTCTCATATCACTCCAACTGCACACGCCCCACACCATTATATAGCCTCCACCAGCTTGAAAAGTCCCCTGATGACATGCAGGGTCCATGAATTCATGAGGTTGTCTCCATACCTACACGTCTATCCGCTCGATACAATCTGAAAAGAGACTCGTCCGGCGAGGCAACGTGTTTCCAGTCATCAGCCGTCCAATGTCGGTGTTGATGGGTCCAGGAGAACGGTAAAGCTTTGTGTCGTGCAATTATCAAGGGTACTGGGGTGGGCCTTCGGCTTCGAAAGCCCATATCGATGTTGTTTCGTTGAAGGCTTCGGACGCTGACATTTATTGATGGCCCAGCATTGAAATCCGCAGCAGTTTGCGGAAGAGTTGCACTTGTGTCACGTTGAACAATTCTCTTCAGTCGTCGTTGGTACCGTTCTTGCAGGATCTTTTCCAGCCGCAGCGATGTCGGAGATTTGAAGTTTTACCTGATTCCTGGTATTCATGGTACACTCGTGAAATCCCCACTTCATCGGCATCTCGGAGATGCTGTGTCCCATAGCTCGTGCGTAAACTATAATACCACGTTCAGACTCACTCAAATCTTGATAATCTGCCATTGTAGCTGCAGTAACCGGTTTAACAACTGCACCAGACACATTTTGTCTCACATAGGCGTTGTCGACCGCAGTGCCGTATTCTGCCCCTTTACATATCTCTGAAAGTAAAATTCTATGTACCGACTTGACAGAAAACCCTAGGAAGTTCTGGTTTTACGTTAAATCAGTAAGTGGATCGAAACAGCATATTCAGACACTCTGGGATGATAATGGCACTGAAACAGAGGATGACACGCGTAAAGCTGAAATACTAAACATCTTTTTCCAAAGCTGTGTCACAGACGGAAACCGCACTGCAGTTCCTTCTCTAAATCACCGCACGAACGAAAAGGTGGCTGACATCGAAATAAGTGTCCAAGGAATAGAAAAGCAACTGAAATCACTCAACAGAGGAAAGTCCACTGGACTTGACGGGATACCAATTCGATTCTTCACAGAGTACGCGAAAGAACTTGCCCCCCTTCTAACAGCCGTGTACCGCAGGAGGAACGGAAGGTTAAATGATTGGAAAAGAGCACAGGTAGTCCCAATCTTGAAGAAGGGTCGTCGAGCAGATGCGCAAAATTATAGGCCTATATATCTGATATCGTTGTGTTGTAGAATTTTAGAACATGTTTTTTGTTCACGTATCATGTTGTTTCTGGTATCCCAGAATCTACTCTGTAGGAATCGACACGGGTTCAAGAAACAGCGATCGTGTGAGACCCAACTCGCTTTATTTGTTCATGAGACCCAGAAAATATTAGATACAGGCTGACAGGTAGATGCCATTTTCCTTTATTTCCGGAAGACGTTCGATACTGTTCCGCACTGTCGCCTGATAAACAAAGTAAGAGCCTACGGAATATCAGACCAGCTGTGTGGATGGATTGAAGAGTTTTTAGCAAACAGAACAGGGTTATTTCGTAAGCGTGATAGCCACTCAAGTGACAGATCTGCAAGAGAGGCGCTTTGCATCGCGGTGTAGCTTGCTGTCCAGGTTTCGAGAGGGTGCGTTTCTGGATGAGGTATCTAATATATTGATTCCCCCTACTTATACCTCCCGACGAGATCACGAATGTAAAATTAGAGAGATTCGAGCGCGCGCGGAAGCTTTCCGGCAGTCGTTTTTCCCGCGAACCATACGCGACTGGAACAGGAAAGGGAGGTAATGACAGTGGCCCGTAAAGTGCCCTCCGCCACACACCGTTGGGTGGCTTGCGTAGTGTAAATGTAAATGTAGATGTATCTGAATACGCATGCCTATACTAGTTTATTTGGCGCTTCAGTGTATATAATGATGGACAAATTAGTTACTTTGATCAATGACCCTTATATCTATACTCCTACACAACACCTAAAAGACGTCTAGAGCACTGAGTTCTCGAATGCGTTTCATGAGTGTCCTTTACTCCCTGTGTTCCCGCCGTCTTTACGTTCGAGCGAAACATGTGAATCACTCGCTTTCAAAATAGACGCGTTTCATCAGCGCAGAGAGAGAGCTCTCAAGGAAAAGATGAGTGCTGCCGCTTTTGATGTCCCGATATAGAGTTATGGACATGAAAGGCGAACCGACGCGTCACTGGCGTGCGAGCCGGGCCATTCAATAAGGGCTGCTCTCTGTCGCCGACGGACACGTGCCACGCTGCACGCGGCTCGGCACTCAGCAGCATTCGGGGCTCGCCTTACGGGAGCACAGCTCGGTCATTCCTGATGGCCGGCTGCTGCCGCCTTACTGGAGCACGTACCGCCTGCACGTGTCAGACTTGCGACTCCCAGGCCACACGCGCCGCACCAGGTGACGTGGCACGTTCGCAGCTACTATTACGAGCCTCTGCTCCATCCGGGGTACAATGACCCGTCTTGAAAGTAGGAAAAAGGCGCCATGAGCAAATACACCGATGCACTCCACTGTCATTAGGCTACTTAGTTTCGCAAGTACTCTGTGAAAATCCACGCAATTTTCAGATAGGCGTTTCTGCGTTTTCAAAGCATTTGTTTCATTCTGCCCATTACAAAAACTGACTACTTCTTTTGTACCTTCTTTCCTTCTTCCTGTCTTTCGTTCTTCCCCGCAGCGTTTACCCCGTTCAACACGGCATCAGCTTTATCAGGCTATAACAAGTTTTGTTTTTCTACTAGCTGAGTGCGTGACATTTCACGGAAATTGTACAGATATTTCCATTAGTCCTTCTCCTCCTTCCCCCTCCCTCTGTTCATCTCCTCCTCTCTCCTCTTCCTGTTAATCTCCTCCTCTTTTCTTTCCGTGTCCGTCTCCTCCTCTCTCCTTTCTCTGTCCATCTTCTCCTCTTCCCTTTACCTCTCCACTTCGTCCCCTCCTCTCTCCTTTCTGTGCCTATCTTCTCCTCTTCCCTTTATTTCTCCATTTCGTCCTCCCCCTCTGTCTCTTCATCTTCCCGCTCCCCGCTCTCTGCCTACCTTTTCCTCCCGTGTCTCTGTTTATCTCCTCCTCTTTCCTTTCTGTGTCCTCTCTTCTTTCTCTGTCCATCTTCTCCTCTTCCCTTTACCTCTCCATTTCGTCCTCTCCTCCTGTCTCCTTTCTCTGTCCATCTTTTCCCTTTATTTCTCCATTTCATCCCTCCCCCCCTCTATCTCTTCATCTTCCCTCTCCCCTCTCTCTGCCTACCTCCTCCTCCCCTGTCTCTGTTTCACTCCTCCTCTTTCCTTTCTCTATCTTTTCCTTTCTCCTCTCTCTATCCATTTTTCGCACCACTTCTCTCTGCCCATCTCCTTCTCCCCCCTATCTGGGCCCATCTGCTGCTACACCTTCATTGTCTGTCCATCTCCTCCTCCATCCTTTTCTCTCCACGCTATCACGATCAGTCCAATAGGAAGCTGGTGGTTTTTACACGCACAGTATTATAACTAATACATGTACCAAGTTAGGCTGGAATCGTTACAGACTTTTAGGCTTAGCTTTTTACGTGTGGCTTGGCCCACATATGCTCATGTTAAATATATTTTACATATATTTAACATATTTCACACATATTTGCACATATATGTCGCCTGTATCTGTAGAGAATTTCGCCGGCCGCTGTGGCCGAGCGGTTTTAGGCGCTTCAGTCTTAAGTCCCATAGTGCTCAGAGCCATTTGAACCATTTTTCTAGAGAATTTCGCCCTGGTGGTGGTGGTGGTTAGTGTTTAACGTCCCGTCGACAACGAGGTCATTAGAGACGGAGCGCAAGCTCGGTCGTGCCCTTTCAAAGGAACCATCCCGGCATTTGCCTGAAACGATTCAGGGAAATCATGGAAAACCTAAATCATGATGGCCGGAGACGGGATTGAACCGTCGTCCTCCCGAATGCGTGTCCAGTGTGCTAACCACTGCGCCACCTCGCTCGTTTTCGCCCTGGAGTTTCATCTTCACGCAGCTCAATGTTTATGACGCCATATCTCCGAATTACGTGTTGAGCAATAATACGATTTTTTAGATACATCCAAAGGTACATGCGACTATTGCGTTCGAAATGTGTTGTGAAAAGAGTTGGTAGTAAAGAATTATGAAATTAAAACGTCATATATGATGTCACAAATGAAACGCATCTCAGTATTTGACGTCATATATGCAAAATTGTGTGTCGTACAATTGTATATTTTTGTAGGTACATTCAGCAATATACATGTATACTGTCTGCGAAATTCATTGCGAATATAGTAAGTACTAAAGAATTAATAAATTAAAACGTCATTCATGATGCAACAGTTTTTCCCTGTGTTTGACGTCAGTCACCTGAACTATGTGTCGTACAATGACATGATTTTCCTAGTACATTCAGTGCCATATATGAAAACTGTCTTCAAAACGTGTCACGAGCACAGTTAGTCGTCAAGAAGTAATAAAGTGAAACGCCGAGCTTCATGTGCCATTTTTACTGTACGAACAACGAAAATGTAGGTATCATTATGTGGAGGCACCGAGGTGAACGAGCGTTCCAGATTGCATTCGTCATCGTCATACGAGCTCTGCACCTAGCGTGACTTGGGATATCTTTGGTTATGTAACACGGGCACCTATGCTTCACATAATCGGTAATTTGGGCAGCAGTCGCTACATTTCTGACCTATTAAGGCCAGTAGCTGTGCACTGTCTTCGAGGTCTGCGTTATATTATCTTCCAACAATACCACGCAAGACTGTGATGTTGGCCGTGCTGTAACGATACAAAGAGTGCGTTCGACTGTTGACGTGGCCAGCACGTTTTCAGATCTCCCACCCATTACAACTGTCTGGTCGTCGGCTGGCGAAACAGTGGCCCGCCACATGCCGTCAGCTATTACGATTTATAAATTCTTGCTTAGAGTTGAAGCAGCATGGAATGACGGATCCGTATTTCTCACCCATGCTTATTTGAAATAGAAGTCGATTCTGATGTTTGCTGTTGTTGCTGCCAGATGTATGAGCTCTGTGTAGTAAATTCCGAATACTGGAAACCCCCAATCGCCTAAAAATTTAATTATCTATTATTACTATTACACGGTTTATGCAAAATAAGTAATATAACGTTATTTGCTAGTGTTGCAGGCGTTGCAATTTTGACAACCAGCAGTGTACATTTCGTTCCCTGGCAGAGTGGTTCGTTCTTTTCAACTACATCCCAACGAGCTGGCAGTAAGGCAGTTGGGTTTCCCAATCGTAAATGTTTGGAACGCAACTTCCAGTCCCGGCATCTGCCTTCAACCTGCTGAAAACCTTGGGCACAATAGGCATTTGCCTCAGATAGTTTACGTGTATCAGTGTGTACAGCATGGTGAAGTCGATGTTTTGCTCTACGTGGATAGCAGTGTATCTCCCATCTGATTCTTCGTGTTGGCTACTGTTGTGGAGCAATTGATAACATGATAGCGAATATATGAATCGATCACCATTCCGATGGAAAGTTCGCTATTATATCAAAGTTTAATATCAGTCCTTTTGACGTACTCTTAAACAAAAAAGAACTATATGCATGTTTAAATTTCTCATCTTTTGCCCGGTGAATACTGTGCTAGTCGAACATATTGGGGTTGGACAAAAAATGGAAACACGAATAAGACAACGCGTCACCATGTCTAATATTGTATAGGAAAATACATTGGCATTCAAAGCAGTTCCCAGTAGTCTAGGAATGGATGAATACAGGTCCTGAATGATTTTCAAGAGAACCTTATACCACTCTTCCTGCAAAGTAATGGAAAGTGAAGGTGGATAGCCATCCGGCCATCTCCCCAAAGTAGACGACAAAGGCTCAATAACGTTGATATCTGGTGACTGTGATGGCCAGTTCATCCTCGTGCTCAGGAAGCTACTATAGTCCTGACGAAGGAAGCTGCATGAACAGGGGCTTGGTTGTCTTGGAACACGTCATCACCACTGGGGAACAAACATTGAACAATGGGGTGGGCCTGATCCACCAGAATGGTCACATAATCCTTCGCAGTAATGCAACCATCCGCATTATCCACGGGACTCATAGTATACCATAGTATGGCTGCCCAAATCATCACCGAACCTCCGCAATATTTCATGCTTGGGACGTAGACCCGGCCTGAAGTTAGAGACAGTGTGAGATGAAACTCATTCGACCAAATGATTTTCTTCCATTTCTCCATACTCAATGTTTTATAGTTTCGCGTCACGCTTTCATATTACGAGTATTTTCATCACTGTTGGGTGGTTTTAGAATTGCGGCTGTCCCTGCAACTCTCAACTTATGGAGTTCCCCTCGTGTTGTTTTGATCTTCATGGAGTTCGCGAGCGTGACATGCAATGCTGTAGTGAATTTTGCAGTTGTCGTCCTCTTGTTTTCTGTCACAGTCCTGTTCAGTGACCGTCCGTCACGGTCACTCAACACACTTAGCGAGGAAGTGAGCACCAGTGACGTCACAACCTATACAACGGCAGGGCCACGGCGACTCGGGAGCCATTTACCACTTGACAATGGCTCAGAAGGGCTCAGTCGAAAGCTCGTGGTATTTTAACCACCTGACGATCTGGCCGTTTGGGTGCTGTATATTCTTGTTCGCTGAAGTATTTCATAGAGACGTCATGAAGTCACGGAACTTACACGTGATACCAGAGATTTTGTATACTTCTGTGATGGAGGAACATTAGAAACGATGCTGATGTCTTTATTTGGTAGCTTACTTGAAGGCATACTTTCAGGGTCACGCCTCTGTTTCCCACGCACCACGAAGGGTATAGCCGCTGTCCAAGTTGAAGTAGTTGCTGTTGTACATTCTGATTGCAACAGCTTTGTAGGTCAGAGCCATTTATTTAGTTAGCTTACAGTCGTAAGTAACAGCTCTATACAAAAAAAGAATAAAAATCCAACACTCAAAATAAGTTTCTCTTCCAAGGAATAAACAATGGACTTCACTGGTTGGTCTCTTGTACCCACACTGCTCACCCCTTAAAAAGTGCGGAGCACCTGGGATGCAGAGGTACTTGAATTTGACTTGTCGTTTAGCTCTTATATGGACGACCGGTTGTTGTATCCGCATGAGCACAGATGTGACTAGTTGTTCCGTAGTCCTCTGGCATCTTGGCGTTGTTTCTTCAATTCGATTGGGTGTTGGCTCGCCTGCCCCGAGGTCACCCTGAACTATAGTAGTGCTTTCGTGCATCGGTGATGGCAAGATCCATGCTGGTTTCACTCTTGCCGGCCGTGGTAGCCGAGCAGTTCTAAGCGCTTCAGTCTGGAACCGCGCGATTCCTACAGTCGCAGGTTCTAATGCTGCCTCGGGCATGGATGTGTGTGATGTCCTTAGGTTAGTTAGGTTTAAGTAGTTCTAAGTTCTAGGGGACTGATGACCTCACATGTTAAGTCCCATAGTGCTCAGTGCTATTTTTTTTTCACTCTTTCACTGGAGACACTTAGAGTTTTTCCATTTTGCGAGATGTCTGTAGTATGGACATCACGTCGCAGTACCTGGTAGGGTCCAGTATAAGAAGGTTCTAGAGGAGCCCGTAAGGCGTCCGTGCGCAACCTGACATGCGAGCAGTCCGCCAATGCTTTTTGCACGAAAACCTGATATCGACCATGGCGGGATGCTGATGGTCCTCTCATCCTTGTCACAAGATCACGAATGACTTTATCAGTAGTGGTAGCTCCGTTTGAGGTGGTAGTGATGTCGTTATGAGATAGTCTGCCGGATCTCCTTACCAGTGGTTTGTACAAAATTTATTGCGCCTTCCATGGTTAACAGATGCAATCCGAAAAATGTTATTGCGACTTAAACATTTCTTGTTTTCGGTGTCACTAATTACGTATGTCAAAGATCAAACTCATATGTAACTCGAGAGATGTATTTAGTTAGTTTACAGTCGGAAGTAACAGCTAAAAGAAAAAAAAACAAAGAATAAACATCCAACTGTCATAATTAGTTACTCTCCCAAGGAATAAACAATGCACTTCACTGGTCGGTCTCTTGTTCCCACAACTTCCTTGATGACAGAGTCCTAGCACGTAGATGTATGGGATAAGACTTTCATTTCGTATGTTTATGATGCTGTGTTCGGCAACAGCAGATTTGTCAAAATAGTGATATTTAATGTCCAGTCAGTGTTCTGTGCAACTTTTTGAAACTTCGTATTTACTGGCCACTGTAGCTGCTGTTCCTGAAATTTATAAAATCTTTGTCAAAGCGGTAACAAAGTCTGCAGCAGTTTGGGACATACCAATTCCAAAATTCGTTTGATGACATAATATGTTGGAATGTCGTGGAAAGGAGTACGTAAGTGAACAGCACTTGGTTTCAAAACAGAAGCACGCTTAATTGGGACGGAAGGAATTCAATGGCAAGGTCAGTCGTTGTCTACCCGGTATAACATGGCAACAAAAGAAGAAGGACTAGATAAAATTCGCATTATTATACGGCTACCTTTTGTACCAGAACACTGGATCGCCTGCACCTGCTGTCAGGTACTGCATTATTTTAAGTTTTAGTGGATATTTTAATAACAAGACGCCAGTCAGAAAACTAATGAGGGACAGACAGTGAAGGCGATAGCTGCCTCCGATGGGAAGAAGCATTAAGATCGGTGTCATTCCCGATATTCCCCGCGTTAAGCAGGCTGTGTGTTCTTTCATCCTTTGTCCTCTTGTACAATTCTCACAAACAAAGAGCTGGCGCTACTCTGAACTGCCACCAAATACGGTCGTCATGCACAGCAGTAACGCTTGTCTGATACTGCACACATGTTCCAGGAAGCCATACGAAATAGGCCAAACGATAATATTGGGTGCATCTCGTCAAGTCAATTGATTTCTAATATTTGAGCAGGATTAGGTAACTCCCTGATTCATTCCATAAAACTGGCGCTAGTTATTAAGTCAGTCAATATTTCATTCATTGACGTGCACTGCATTCTGCGCTATGCTATGAGACCAAGAAACTACAAAGGCTGCTGTGCGTCATATCATGGTGATGGAAGATATATAGACTAAAACATAGTTTACATACTCTGTTTCCTGTTGATAAGTTTACTGGTTTGCTATCATCTAAAGAAAACTTAGCACTTACTTCTTTTTTTGCAGTAAGAAAACGTCCGGAATCTACGGCAGGAAGCAATACAGGTCGAGGAACAAAAGGTATGAACGTCTCACTTGTAGTGCACATTTCTGCACTTTCATGGAGCTGGTTTAATATATCTGTTCATTCCGGAGGATGTATCGTTGAGACCTGGGCACTTTCTTAAAACATTTGTGGTAAGTTGAAACTGTATATCACTAGTCACACTCCTTACCTCCCTCACTCAAAAGAGACTGCCCAAGCGAGCGGCAGCGCAAACATCACTGGTGGAAAGGCTACAGTGAAGAGTCAAGACTTAACTATAGCCTCAGGGTTTTTACTGTGTAGTGGAATACACCATTCGCCAAACATCACTATTTACGCTGTTTTAACTTTCCACAAATGTTCGTAACAACATATACTTTACCGAGGAGCACAACAATGAAATTTCAAGGAAAATGTTGTGGTAACGTTGACTTGAATCTTAGCCTAATATTTACGTTTCAACATATTTTAATGAGCCGATTTCAGCCGAGTGCCACTTGTAGTGGATTCATTTCAGTTGTTTGCAATTTCTCATAATTAGAGATTGGAAGGAGCGATCTGTACTTGCTTTGAAGAAAATTTTAGTAGCCAAGATAGCATTCAACACTATTTATTCCTGATGACCGCTTGCAGCAGGTATGACTGTCATCTACTGATCTTCAAAAAACTTTTTGTTATACGTCGTCTTCCATAAAGACTGTATCATGCATGCAAATTTGACATAGTGAATAGTATGTAGCACATTCCACACAGGTTTGTTAAATATCAAAACAGGTTTGTTACAAATAAAAACAGGAGGAGGGGGAGGAGGAACTAGTGTTTAACGTCCCGTCGACAACGAGGTCATTAGAGACAGAGTACAAGCGCGGATGTGAGAAGGATGGCGAAGAAAATCGGCCGTGCCATCCCGGCATTTGCCATTTGCCATTTGCCATTTAGAGAAATCACGGAAAACCTAAAGCTGGATGGCTGGCGGCGGGTTTGAACCGTCGTCCTCCCGAATGCAAGTCCAGTGTGCTAAGCACTGTGCGCCACCTCGCTCAGTACAAATAAAAATAATGCAGTTAAAATCGCCATGTCTAGCTAGGGTTCCCTCACAATAGCGTACCATTGATGCCTGTTAGATGTTGAAATGTGTAACACTGTACATTTGTGCACATATTTTGCGTTTAGATGACGAGTGAAATACATGACGGATCAAGATTCTTTGAAGTACGGAGTATAGCCGACTCACAGTTCTAGCTGACCACGATATTACTGCACTCGGCGTTTCGTGGCCGCAGTCGGAAAGAAGCGGTGAGCTGATAGTGAACAAGTACAGTGGTGACTCTAAGGAAAACGCATCGCACTGTGAATGCTTTCAGGACAGTCAGCTGGTTCAGTGTGTCCTCGTGAAATATCACGATAAGCCGACAAAACCGCCCTCACTCACAAGTGCAATAATATTGTGGCCGATTAATACTCCAAGTGTTGTGGTTTTATGGTGCACTTAACTCGTCATGTAAATGTGCACTGTTGCACAATTCAACATCTAACAAGTAACGGTGGAGAGTTACGTGTGTGTGTGTGTGTGTGTGTGTGTGTGTGTGTGTGTCTGTACATCCATAGTTTAGCAATGTGCTATATACCGGGTGATCAAAAAGTCAGTATAAATTTGAAAACTGAATAAATCACGGGATAATGTAGATAGAGAGATACAAATTGACACACGTGCTTGGAATGACATGGGGTTTTATTAGAACCAAAAAAAAGAAAGAGTTCAAAAAATGTCCGACAGATGGCGCTTCATCTGATCACAATAGCAATAATTAGCATACAAAGTAAGACAAAGCAAAGATGATGTTCTTTACAAGAAATGCTCAATATGTCCACCATAATTCCTCAACAATAACTGTAGTCGAGGAATAATGTTGTGAACAGCACTGTAAAACATGTCCGGAGTTATGGTGAGACATTGGTGTCGCATATTGTCTTTCAGCATCCCTAGAGAGGTCGGTCGATCTCGATACACATGCGACTTCAGGTAACCCCAAAGCCAATAATCGCACGGACTGAGGTCTGGGGACCTGGGAGGCCAAGCATGACGAAAGTGGCGGCTGAGCACACGATCATCACGAAACGACGCGCGCAAGAGATCTTTCACGCGTCTAGCAATATGGGGTGATTTTAATAAAACTCCATGTCATTCCAAACATGTGTGTCAATTTTTACCTCTCTATCTACATTATTTCCTGGTTTATTAAGTTTTCAAAATTTATACTGACTTTTTGATCACCCGGTACAATCCACTTTAATGTCAGCATGGCATGTAGGATACAGTCATAGTGGAACAGGACATATAAAAAGTTTTTTGAAGATCAGGAGACGACAGACTTAACTGTTGACACCGGTCAGCGGGAATAAACAGTATCGAATGTGATCTTAGCTATTAAAAGTTTCTTCAGTTTCAGTAGCTCGTCCAGTCGAAAGGCCGTCGGTGAGCACACAGCGGCAGCGTGCGAGGTCGCGCCTCGCAGTGCACGCGAGAAGGCAAATCAATTAAAAAGATGCAATCGGCCTCTGACCAGCCTTATCAGAGGCACGAATGAAGCGTGTTACGCAGACGCCGTCACGCTGATACCGCCTGAAGGCGGAACAAGAGGCGTTCAACCGCGAATCAGAAATGGAATTGGTGGTACAGATGGTGTGTGTGAAATCTTATGGGACTTAACTGCTAAGGTCATCAGTCCCTAAGCTTACATACTACTTAACCTAAATCATCCTGAGGACAAACACACACATCCATGCCGAATTGGTGGTACTCTTGATCGACGCGACCACAGAGATTTTCATTGGGTTCTAATCCTGGTACATCGCGAGCCAGCCAGAATGAATCGTTACTCATGAATACGACAGTGACAGAGTTAATACTGAGTGTGCTAGACTAAAAATGTTCAAATGTGTGTGACATCTTATGGTACTTAACTGCTAAGGTCATCAGTCCTTAAGCTTACATACTACTTAACCTAAATTAGCCTAAAGACAAACACACTCACCCATGCCGAGGGAGGACTCGAACCTCCACTGGGACCAGCCGCACAGTTCATGACTGCAGCGCCTTGGACCGCTCGGCTAATCCGGCGCGGCGGTAGGCTAAAGAATTCTATTCTTGGAAGTGGGGCCTAGTAATATTGGGGTCTCAGTAAGAAGTTGGGGTAACGGCAAAAAAAAAAGTTGTTCAATATTTCGATACAACCGTTCCATTTGAGGAATCTGGCACCTCATGGGGAAACGTGTACCATTATTAAAACGTCCCCAACAAATAATACACTCATCGCCCTTTGCACAAGAAAAAGACGAGGGAGGGATATGGTCTAATGTCACTCTGACCTCGGGATGGAGCTCGTTTTCAGTTCTACAATGCGAAATCGTCATCTTGCCATTAACTTGTTGTGTTTTACAGATTCCACGGAAAACCTAGATCAAGATGGTTGGACGGGGATACGTGAGCCGCTCGGTGTGCCTTGGTAGATCACTCGTTAGGTGCTAAAGTGTTCATCAAAAAGCCTTGGATTCGATCCTCGGTCAGTCTTAGGATTTTTAAATTTATTTTTTTTTATTCTACAGATTCAACAAATCCCTATGGTCACTGAACGAGTCAGTACATAAAACTAACGCAGATAAAATAAAACGTAGACAAATACCATGCACATGACAAGCTGCGAGTATATGTTACCATAATCAACGAAGTAGCACAGAAATAAACTTTTTTTTTTTCATGAGCTCCCCGACAGAACAGAAGGAGTGATCCAAGGAGAAATTCTTCAGTCTAGACTTGAATGTATAATGTATACTACTAAGACGTTTTAATTCTTGTGAGAGCATGTTGAAAATGGATGCTGCAAAGTACTGCGCGCCTTTCTGGACATAAGTCAAGTGGGTGCGATTCAAATGCAGAATGTACTTCTGCCTAGTATTAACTGAGTGAAAGCTGCTTGTTCTTGGGAATAAGGTCACATTATTAACAACAAGCGACATTAAAGAAAATGAATATTGAATGGCCAATGTCACAATTCTCGGACTCCTGAAGAGGGTTCGACGAGCGAACTGTGAGCTTAGACCACATACTGCTCGAATGTACGTTTCTCAGTCGAAAATGCCCTTTCTGAATGGGAAGAGGTACGTAAAAATATAATGCCGCATTTTATAAGCGAATGAAAGTAAGCAAAATAGTCCAATTTTCGTGTTGGGCTCTCACTTATTGCAGATACTGTTCTAATGATAAACAAAGCGACTTTCAGTTTTTGAACAACATCCTGAACATGGGCTGTCCATGACAGTTTATTATCTGAACACCCAGAAATTTTAATTGTTGAGACTCACTAATCATGCCCATCATGTATAATCCAAATGCCAATTTTAGTTAGCTTGTGTGTTAGAAACTGTAAAAACTGAGTCTTACTGTGATTTAGCATCAATTTATTTCCTAGAAGACGTCAACTTACGTTTTGAAGTACAGTATTTGATACATTGCCTTTGCACCACTCAGCAGCTAGTATCATCAGAAAACAGAAATATTTTTAGAATCGTCTGCAAATTTATAAGAAATATCATTATATACGGGGTGTCTCTTTAGAGTAGTCAGGTGGATTTTCTCTGGTGTTTCGGCAGGTATTTGCAATTTAATTTTGGCACCGTGTAGCTGGAGTCGGCCCAAACAAATACCGTTCAGCACGTTCCTTTTACATGCGACGCCCAGCGTCGATGGAGAGCGTCGGTTTGTTTCCCTTCTTAAGGTGGAGGTTACTTGCCCATTTTACAGAGAGATCCCAAATTAGTGTACTGAGATATTCGTTTTACCGGTATGTATTAGCAGAAACAGTAAAACACCAGGAATAACGAGTAATTCAGCAGCCACAGCACTGCCCTTGGCCGCGCTGACTGCTGCCGCCCCGGAGAAGGGCGCTGCTCAGTCGATGCTGGAGTACTCGTTATTCCTCGTCTTTTACTGTTTCTGCTAATACATACCGGTAAAACGAATATGACGCTAGACTAATTTGGTTGCGCTCTATCGATTGGGCACCTAAAATTCAGATTTTTAAAAAAATTGTTTGAAGCAGGAAACAAACCCATGCATTCCGTCGACGCTGGGTGTCGCATCAAACATGTGCTGAGCAACATTTGTTTGGGCTGACGTTAGCTGCACATTGCAAAAACAAAATTGCATATATCTGCCGGAGCACTAGAGAAAATTCACCTGACGTCTCTTAAGAGAAACACCCGGTATATGAGAAACGGTGGTAGTCACAACACTGACACCTCAGAACCCCCCCCCCCCCCCCCCCTCCCGCCTCGCAGCCCCCCCGCACTTACCTTTCTCCCGATCAGACGCCCCTTGGAAATTGGAAGTTTGTGGTAAGATCTTATGGGAGCAAACTGCTGAGGCCATGGGTTCCTAAGCTTACACACTATTTAATCTAACTTAAACTAACCTACGCTAACGACAACATACGCTCCCATGTCCGAGGGAGGACTCGAACATCCGACGGAGGGAGCCGCGCGGACCGTGACAAGGCGCCCCAGACCGCGCGGCTACCCCGGGTGGCA
The DNA here is from genome assembly GCF_023897955.1 of Schistocerca gregaria. Classification (NCBI taxonomy): domain Eukaryota; kingdom Metazoa; phylum Arthropoda; class Insecta; order Orthoptera; family Acrididae; genus Schistocerca; species Schistocerca gregaria. The sequence goes on from NC_064921.1 coordinate 467,216,237, forward strand.
GACGTCCCTTCTTATCCGTTCTCATTACTGTGGAAATGACCTTTTCCTGTCTGCTCTTAAAGTATAAGAGGATCCAACTGTGAACTACTCCTCTTATTCCGCCATGGGCCGATTTCTGTAGTAATATTTTGTGATCAACACAATCAAAAACCTTAGCTAAATAAAACACGATGCCTAGTATTCACAAATTTTTGTTTAATCTGTCCAGTACCTCAGTGAGAAAAGAGAATATAGCGTTTTCAGTTGTTGAGCCTTTGAAACCAAACTGGACGTTTGACGGAAAACTACGTGAACTGAAATGATTAATTACCCTTGCAAAGAAAAATGTTCAATAACTTTTGCAAACGCCGATGGCATAGCAATAGGTCTGAAATTGTACTTCAATCGATGACGAAAATGGATTTATTTGTACCCGGATAGGACAGTCAGTAAGTACATTGCTCGCGAAAGACAAGGTTTCGTGTTCGACTGCCGGTCCAGCGCACAGTTTTAATCCATCCTGAAGTTTCAACCATAAATAGTTTTGCTGTTAATAGAGTGCAGAGTGATTCAAAAAGATAGAACAGATTTCAGTTGTCTGTTACAGACAATCTATGAAAAATAGAAACAGATTGCGCATGCCACTGGATAAATGAAGGTGGGAAGTTTTGTCCCTGGTCAGAACATACGCCATGCACTCAACATCAGCACCATGTATCTCTGGAAAAACATCGAAACGGTAGTCCATTTCATTCCACACTCGAACCAACAGGTCCCTGTTAATTGATCGACAGCTTCAGATTCGATTTCTCGTCTCTTGAAGAGACCCTGTCTTTTATGTACACCCGCAGAAAAATATCGCAAGGTATGAAGTTTGGTGAACTGGCAGGCCAAAAACAATGAAAAAGATCGAGTTCTTTAGCTCTTCCAATCCCATGTTCTCGGATGGTGTTGTTAAGATAACGCCGCATCTTCTGGTGAAAGTGAGGCGCGCCGCTGTCGTGCATAAAAACGAAATCATTGGGCTCTTCGTGAAGTTGAGGAAACAACCAAATTAGCTGCATGTCCAGGTATGACATTCCTGCCACAGTTTCCTCCTCAAAAAAGAAATGTCCATAACCTACGTGAACTGAAATGGCACAAAACACATTCGTTTTCGGCGAGTCTCTTTCAAGTTCTACGATGACACCAGAATTTTGTGATTCCCAAATGCCTGCATTAGGGCGGTTTGCTTTGCCCTGTAGATGAAACGTCGATAAGTCCGAAAAAAAAGAGTCATTCGGATAAAGTGTCCTCTGCCACATCCTGGAGGAATGAGATGCAAAATTCGTACCTTCTGTTACGGTCGCCGGGACTTAATTGCAGTAACTGCAGTTGTAAGGCTTCATATGCACGCGTTGTTACAGAACACGCCACACCGTTGTTTGAGGAAACTGAAGTTCATGGCCAGCCCTTCTTATAGGCTTCCGAGTGTTCTGTGTGGACGCATATTGGATACGCTCGGCATTTTCATCAGACGTGCGTAAGCGACCAGTACTCTTCCCTATCCATATGCAAACAACTTCCAAGAATTTTACACGCCATTCATAAATGTGCTTGTACTGAGGTGGCTTCTTGCTGAATCAACGACGGTCTGTGCGTTGCACTTGAACAATAGATTGACTACACACAAAATGATTTCTCTTGTGTTGTAGTCACCGTGTTGCTACAAAAAAAAACAAAAGCGCAGCTGTGTCAAAGCCTTGGACCTTCCTCTATACAGTAACATGCACAATATGTATCTATCTATTACAGTTTGCAATAAAAACTGAAACCTCTTCTTTCTCTTAGGACCGCTCGGTAAGGTTTAAGAGGAGCCTGAAGGATTTACTGCTGACCAATTCCTCCTAAGCCACTGATGAATTTCTTAGTAGAGCTAAATGATGTACTTGCAACGTATCAATCCCGTGGCGGTCTATGTGGCGAATAGACTTTCTTCCTCCTCTCCACGCAATTCCCTCTGGTATCGCCAAGCTTGCAGTTAACACAATGCATCTTTAACTATAACTCATAATATGAATTATACGTAATGCCTGAATTCGGCACAAGTTCAGCGCACTGATGTGACATACGAAACTGTTTTTGACGATGCTTCTTCAAAAGCCTTCGGAGTGTGAGAACTTGCCGGCCGCGGTGGTCTAGCGGTTAAGGCGCTCAGTCCGGCACCGCGCGACTGCTACGGTCGCAGTTTCGAATCCTGCCTCGGGCATGGATGTGTGTGATGTCCTTAGGTTAGTTAGGTTTAAGTAGTTCTAAGTTCTAGGGTACTGATGACCACAGATGTTAAGTCCCATAGTGCTCAGAGCCATTTGAACCATTGTGAGTACTTGAAAGTACTTATGGTGAGCTTCTAATTAACTTGTAAAGTAAGTCAAGGGCCCGGGCCGACTGAGTTCCCACTGTTTCCCCGTTCCGTTTCCACACACCTCGTGAGACAGCCTCTCGTAGTTCTGTTCGCAACTCCTAAGTGGAAACATCAATTACTACAAAAGTTTGAGGCAAAGACCCAGAGAGCCAATACATGTCAACCAGTGGAGCGCCCACGTGTCTCGATCTGTTCTGCCTAAAATCGAGTTTAAAAAAAGTTTAATGATACATGTCAAGTATCCACGAACAAACTGACCTCAAGTTGGAATCTTTTTCCAATCTCTGATCCTGGCCACAAATATCAAAGCTCTCTTTATAAAGCAGTCACTGAGACAGTTCCGGTACCGCCAACAACCACAAGCTTCATCTGATTCCAAGTTCACTTTTTTTTCAGTTTGGAGGCTACTGTACCTCCAGTCTTCCTATGCAACGAAACCATTTTAGTTTAGAATTTGACCAGAAAAGAGAAAGCCTTAATCACGAAGGCCGTACGTCAAGTAATTAAAATCAATATCAAACATCCTGGAAGTTCTTTCCCAACGTCAAATACAATTATTACAATTGACCACCAGGACATTTTACGTATTACGTTCTGAAGACCAAAAATACAGCCCAACCTCGGAAGAGTTCCCATACTTCCTTCTTCTGCAGCATTAGATGTTGAAGCGACGAACTGGAGACAGATGCACAAACAAATTTCAGGCTTACCTACACATAGCACTAACACCAGAACGACAGATTTCAAGAGCACCGTTACCTTAGAGATTTTCTATTCAAAAGACGACTCTTAGCCTCCAAAGGCGACTTAGGTCCTCAGGAGAATTTTTATTTTTCAAGAAAATTTAGTACTCAAGAAGATCTCAGGTTTGGAAGAGGAATTTAGGCCCACAAGAAAATTCTTAAAGTTTAATGAAGAAGTAATGCATTTATTATTTACAACTTAAATGTTATTCGTTGTAAAAACTGAAAATATGATATAATTTATAAAAAGAAATATGGCGTAATGACTGAAGAGACTGTCATAAGTAGGAAATCCAGATCTGAATCTTAGTCTGCCAGAAACTTTTAATTTTTCATTCATTAAATAATAGATTTTTTGTTTACTTTTTCCATTTCCTTGGGGATCATTTCATTTAGGGTCTTTGACAAGAACATTAGCATATGTAAAAGTCTAATACGTGCTTTTGATTGTGCGATATGTTTCATACGTACTTGACTCTCTTTGTTGTTGGCCTAAGGAGCGGAAATAGTGTAATCTAAGCTACATTATGAAAAACACACTGACGGAAAAAGATCGCAACACGAAGAAGAAGTTGTGCGACGTAAACGAAAGTCGGTAGGCGAGATCTACATTTGGGAGATGATCTCTATTCAAATTCCATGTCTGTGAAACTACTAGCGCCTCTATGAAGATGAAAACCAGGTTTGATTTAAATATACGTTTCAACGGTCCTTTGAGATTGGAGTTTAGTCCAATGTTAGTCAAAAATGCCATTATCAACACCTCACTCAATTTGTATGAGGTCGTGTAATAGGGCTACGAGAAGCTGGATGCTCCATCTGCGATACTGCAGAAAGACTTGGCAGGAATGCAGCCACTGTCATGATTTATGACAACGGTGTCCATGAGAACGTACAGTCGAAAGAAGACCGGGCTCCGGACGGTCACGTCGCAGTATCGAGAGAGAAAACCATCGTGTTCGGCTTATTGCTCTGGGGCACTGCATCTGCAGCAGCAATCTGAGCAGCAGTTGGCACCACAGCGACACAAAGAACTGTTACAAATTGGTTACCCTGAGAACAGCTCTGAGCCAGACGCACTATGGCGATCATTCCACCGACCCCAAACCACCGCCGTTTGCGGTCTCTGTAGTGTCAAGTGAGAGATCGCTGGAGGGCAGAGCGGAAGTCTGTTGAGTTTTACGATGAAATCCGTGTGTTGGTTAGAAGCAGGCCACTTGAAGGCCTGCTCGCAATCTGTCTGTAGCCTAGACCTGCTGATCCTACACCTCGTGTTATGGTCTGGGGTGCGATTTCTTATGGCAGCAGGAACACCCTCGTGGTTAATCCACGCACCCTGACTGTAAAGTTGTACGCCAGTCTGGTTTTCCAATAGGATACCAGTCGGCCACGTACCACTGGTGTAGCCCAGGGCGCGTTGTCTTGGCCTGCTCAGTCACCAGACCTGTCCCCAATCGAGCACGTATGGAACATTACGGACGATAATTCCAGCCAGCATCATCCACAACCAGCATCAACCGTTCCTGTATTGACCGACTAGAAGCAACAGGCGTGCAACTCCATCCCACAATCTGATATCCGGCACCTGTAGAATACAATGAATGCATGTTTGCACGCTTGCATTGAACATTCTTACGGTAAGACCGGTTATTAATGTACCAGCATTTCACGTTTGCAATGGCATATTTCACGGTTACACTAACATGTAGTCTTGCAACATTAATCAATTAAATATTTTACCTGTACGAATACATTTACGAAATTTTATTACTCCACATTATTTCTTGGTGTTGAAATTTTTATATACGTCAGTGTAATTACTGCTACGACACCATAAAAAATGGTTCAAATTGGTCTAAGCACTATGGGACTTAACATCTGAGGTCATCAGTCCCCTAGACTTAGAACTACTTAAACCTAACTAACCTAAGGACAACACACACATCCATGTCCGAGGCAGGATTCTAACCTCGACCGCAGCAGCAGCGCGGTTCCGGACTGAAGCGCCTAGAACCGCTCGGCCACAGCGGCCGGCTCCGATAGCTTAACTAGCAAATATGCAACAATGAGCAGTATTATAACTTAGTGTCGAAGCATACGTGGGAATTCGCTCTCTGTAGAAGTGACAACTTGGGAACACCTGCGCCTTAATAGAAGGGCGCCCGGGTGTCCCCGAAACGGGACGGCAGAAGAAAGTTGTGGCCGGTGCATTTACACGTGGGCGCCGGCCATCTCAGCGATGCCGTCCGCGTCGCTGGCACATGACGCTGCCTTTGTGGCGCCGTCGCCTTGGCGAATACGGCGACTTTTTACTGTTCGCGTACCGTGGCGCTCCGGCCCACTTCATACAAAGTACCTCATTGACTGCTGAGCGCGGTTAGACAGTCGCTGTCTTGCTGGGATTTCGGCCACAGCGCGACAAATTACTGCACGGGACAGTTGCGGCGACGCGGGGTCGAAAGAAACAATGAGCGGCTCCCCAAGTCTCTTCCAGATTCGAGGCTGGGCATAGTCGCGGCCCCGCGAACACTCACAGAATTTTAATCGTACTTACATTTGTACGACTTCTCAAAGAACATTCGTCTCATTTGCAATTTTGATAGCCAAGTTGTCCTCGAAAACGACGTTAAACGAGATTTTCTTTACGTCTGAGTCACATATAGCAATGCTACGAAATGCGCAGTCCATTTTTGTACAACTGGCGATGAATGTAATTAATCTCGAACCCTCCCATCTACGTCTGCAGCTCGTGGTCCTGCGGTAGCGTTCTCGCTTCCCACGCACGGGGTCCCGGGTTCGATACCAGGAGGGGGGGGGGGGAGGGATTTTCCCTGCCTCGAGATGACTGGCTGGACTTTGTGTCGTTGTGTCGTCTTCATCCTCATCATTCATCCCCATTACGGTAGGAGGAAGGCAATGGCAAACCACCTCTGCTAGGACCTTGCCTAGTCGGCGGTGCGGGTCTCCCGCATCGTTCGCTACGCTCCTCGGGGTATGGGACCTCATCATCATCATCATCATCTCCTATCTACACCAAGACACACTAAGGGCATTAACTGTTGCTTGCAAAACAATTGGCATTCTAAATAAACATCATATCGTAACTGATGTTTGGATTATGAACTGTTTGTGATCGAAGGCAAGCGTCTAGATACACAGGGTTCAAATGGTTCAAATGGCCCTGAGCACTATGCGACTTAACTTCTGAGGTCATCAGTTGCCTACAACTTAAAACTAATTAAACCTAACTAACCTAAGGACATCACACACATCCATGCCCGAGGCAGGATTCGAACCTGCGACCGTAGCGGTCACTCGGCTCCAGACTGTAGCGCCCAGAACCGCACGGCCACTCCGGCCGGCGGATACACAGGAGCAACGTACACTCTAACGGAAAAAACCAGACGCAAACCACGAAGGAGTTATATAAATTGACCCAAAACTTGTATTCATATAGGAATCGACGAAAAATGCAAAACTCTAAACTTTGGCGGCCGATGGATAGTCTAAACGCGTGAAGGTGCAGCGCTGTTTCCCGGAGCAACTGGTATGGATAGTAAACACAAGACATGTCGATACAAGAGCATAAAATCTTTGCGAATATGTTTCCGTGTACTCAGTTGGACAATAACCACATCTCGTAGAAAGGCGCGTGAACAATATTTGTAGATGTCAGAATTTGGAAGAGGACATGCAGTTGGGCTCAAAGAAGACAGTTGGAGTAATTGACGAACCGCTCGACATCTGAAGAGGAGCAATACCACAATTCGACGATGTTCGCAGGAATGGCTGAACCATAGCCAACCCGGGGTGAATACCAAACTGTCGACCTAGAGAGACGGTGGAGCATGAGGACCGAGCAATCGCCAGAGAAGCACTCAGAGCGCTGGATTCATCATTGTCATCGACCTGGCATGCAACCGATGCTTCAGTGACCAGAAGGATCATTAATAGGTGGACCACAGAAAGGAGGTGGGATTCACGGCGCCCCATTTCGCAGACTGCTATCGATCTCTGCACACCAAGAACCCAGTTTGAAGTGGTGTCGGGCACACTCGGCTTGGAATCTCATTCGCTGAAGTAGAACAGTCTTCAGTGATGAGTCCCACTCGGAACTAAGGCCCGATGACCAGCGAAAAACCGTCTGGAGACGAATCGGACAGCGTTGGGATACCATATTGTCCCTCGCCCGCCAAACGCCCCGACAACCAAGATAGATTGTCTGGGGTGCCACTTCATTTCATAGCAGGACTCATTTCCAAAATGAGTGTTTCACTCTGCAACGGAGTGTGCGCTGATTTTGAAACTTCCTGGCAGATTAAAACTGTGTGCTGGCCCGAGACTCGAACTCGGGAGCTTTACTTTTCGCGGGGAAATGCTCCACCAGCTGAGCTACCCAAGCACGACTCACAACCCGTCCTCACTGTTTTACTTCCGCCAGTACCTCGTCTCCTACCTTCCAAACTTCACAGAAGTGTACCTGCGGAACTTGCGAAAGGCAAAGGTCCCATCAGCGCACACTCCGCTGCAGAGTGAAAATTGCATTCAGGAAACATCCCCCACGCTGTGACTAAGCCATGTTTTCTTTCAGTAGTCCTGCAAGTTTCGCAGGAGAACTTCTGTGAAGTGTGGTATGTAGGAGACCAGGTACTGGCGGAAGTAAAATTGTGAGGACGGGTCGTGACTCGTGCGTGGGTAGCTCAGTTGGTAGAGTACTTGCCCGCGAAAGGCAAAGATCCCGAGTTTTAGTCTCGGTCCGGCACACAGTTTTAATCTGCCAGGAAGTTTCAGGACTCCTTTTGCTGTCAGCGGCGGTGCCCTTAACAACACAGCGGTACGTCCACGACATTCTATCCCAGTTATGTCTCTCTTCACGGTGATCTTGAGCTTACATTTCAGCACGATAGTACCAGCCCTAACACGATGATAGTTTCTATTGCGTATCTTCGTGCTTGCCAAATTCTACGTTGACCTACAAGGTCGCCGGATGTCTGACGGTTGACAGGTTTTGGAGCATTATGGGCGTGGCCTTCCAACCAATTCAGGATTTTGACGACCTAACGCGCTAATCAGACAAGACTTGGACCGATATCTCTCGGGAGGATATCCAGCAACTCTTTCAATCAATGCCAAGCCGAATAACTGCTTGTATAAGGCCCAAAGGTGATCCAAAGCGTCATTGACTTGTTAAATCTGTGAACCTCTTTCTCTTGAATGAATCATCCAATTATTCTGAAATTGTAATCATTTGCTTGTCTGAAGATGTACGTCCTGTCTAATTCGTTCGTGGCGTGTCATTTTTTGTTTTGTTTAGAGTTTATTAAAAACATTAAGATAAAAAAAATCTATTCGATGCTTTGACTATAAGAGTACTATTCTTGCGTTCCTTTCTTAAACACGTTCGCCACGCTACCAAGAATTGCTACAATTGCTGTTTTTCTTTTAGGTAAGAACGACTGTTTGCACTCGCCTTTTGCAACTGACATTTTCTTATGCCCTTTATCACACACGTTTAACCTCAGTCATTCAGGCATCTTAAGTGAGTTCTAAGTTCTCCACGGATTATTTGTGTCCATTGACTCTTGTGGAAGCATATAAAATTCATTGATAAGTTTTCAGTCAACTGCGTGTCGCAACTTTGCTGTACGCTGCTCTTAACTTTACTGCTTTAAGTCTCCTACATCAACTGTATCGTCGCCCTTCCACTTCGGTGTAACCCGATTGTAAAAAGAAAAAAAAATGCATAATAGCACGAAATAATTTAACGTAATATCTCTATCGAAGCTTCATACTTCAACATCAAGTATGTATCTTTTCCTTCTTTGTGTTTTTTTTCTGATCGAAGTTGTTTTTTTTTACAAAAAGTACTAATATTACGAAAAATAAGTAAGTAAAACAATTGTTATGGTTATATTAAATCACTGCATAGTTAATACGAATGCGCATTTCTACAACACTGACGTGCAAAGATAAACAAAGCATCATTCCAAACGTTCAAAAAACGTGCGTGAAATCTTATGGAACTTAACTGCTAAGGTCATCAGTCCCTAAGCTTACACACTACTTAACCTAAAGTATCCTAAGGACAAACATACACACCCATGCCCGAGGGAGGACTCGAACCTCCGCCGGGACCAGCCGCACAGTAAACTATTTTCTCTGGGTATTTGTGTTCTGAAAAAAATTAGGACCCGGGCCGTTACGTATAGTTAGCTGGTACGGGATACAACTGAGAAGTTAGTAGATGATAGTTTCACTGTCAGCAGTCATAAAAGAGTTCAGTGTAGTGGCATCTACAAGGTATTTTACAGTATGCAGGTTGTTCTTGGAGGAATAGTAGATATTTTCGCAGGTGGTTGTACTGACTAATTTGAATAAAACATTCCATATAACTTGTGTCCAGTTTTTGTGGTTACAGAAAAACATTTGGTTACAGAGATAAGTGTCTCCGAACGGCACATACACTGATGAGCCAAAGCGTTATGATCACCTGCTTAATAGCTCGTTTGTCCGTCTTTGAACTAAATATATCACTGATTCTGCTAGTCAGGGATATGACAATTTGTTGGTAGGTTTGTAGAGGTATGTGTCATTAGATGTATACGCAAAGTTCATGTAATTCGCGTAAATAACGGGCCGCTGATTCACGAACGTCTTGATGTAGCACGATAGCGACCCAGATGGGTTCTGCATCTAAGACACGGACAATTATACAGCTGAAAGACGACATCGCCGTCAGGGAAGACATTATGCGAGAAAGGAAGTAGGTAATTCGCAGCTGTCAGGTCCCATGCGAGCGCAGGAGAAAGTCTACCGTAGCATAATACCGCCCCCACCAGCCTGCGTCAGTGGCGCACTGCTTGTCTTGAGCCGCCGCTCACCTCAATGACAGCGTTTCAAAAGACGACTGGCGACCAAGCGTTGCAAGAATGTGATTCACCCGAAGAGCCGACACGTTTCCACTGATCGACCGTCGAGTCCAGATGGTTCCGTGCCCACTGCAATCGTAACTGACGATGACGTTGGTCAACATGTGAACACGTAGCGATGGTCTGCTGAGGTACTCAATGTTCAAAAATGTACGATGAGCGGTGTGCTCCGAAACACTTGCGCGTGCACCAGCACTGTGCTCTTTCGGCAGAGATGTTACAGATCACCACCTCTCCTACTTTACGGAGCAGATAAGCCTCCTAACCCCACGCTCTGCGAAGAAACGTGGACGTCCAGCCATTTATCACCTAATGCTAGCTTCCCTGGCCTTACCGCAGATGCGCACGTGAACGTGCCACCACGTTCGCCGTTTTCGAGATAGCGTTCACGGGCTCTGCGCAATAATAAACTTCCCTTTGTCAAAGTCGCTTATCTCAATGGATTTCCCCATTTTCAGTCCATATTTTCTCTAGTGTGATGCCCCCGTTCGCGTCTGCTCTGCTTACACACTTTTGCTACCGCGTCACGTGCCCGCAACGCCACCAAGCGGCATTCAACGTCGTGATGGCAGTGCTCATGTTTTGCCTCATCCGTGTCTAGTGCTGAAGTTAGAATACTACATGATATCACACAAAAAATTACGAATTTATTCCACCGAAATTGGCCGAGGAAAAAATTTATTGTATTACTTATTGAAAGCCCCTTGTACAAGAATGTGGTGGACATTTCGTACGCACGGTCTCTATTCTTATCACTTTCAGCGAACATCTTCGAAATGGAAATAAAGGTAGAAGATTGAAATTTTGTCATTGTCTGATTACAAATTTCCGAGTAGTCCCACTAATACTGTTTACTCATCAAGCGCCGCGCAGGATTAGCCGAGAGGTCTTGCGCGCTGCAGTCATGGACTGTGCGGCTGGTCCCGGCGGAGGTTCGAGTCCTCTCTCGGGCACGGGTGTGTGTCTTTGTCCTTAGGATAATTTAGGTTAAGTAGTGTGTAAGCTTAGGGACTGATGACCTTAGCAGTTAAGTTCCATAAGATTTCACACACATTTGAACATTTTGGACATACTCATCAAGCCAGTTTCATTTGTGATGCTATCGGTAACACTCGTAGCTCACATCGGTAGGCCGACGGGAGCTCACATGCCTTGCTGTAGATACATTTGCAACAATGCTTCTATGTACATGTCTATTGTGGTGTTTTGTGTTACCGCATCATCTTACAGGGACTCATTAAATAGACTTCCTTTTAAAGGAGCTCCCACCGTTAATGGAAGAGGACCCTTTCACTGCAAGGATGTGTATATCCTTCCTGCAGGAATGGGCCCCTGCACAGTCTAGTTGTAAGGTGACTCATCATCTAAGCGTAAGCGGAAGATGGGTAGGAGGAAGTGGTTACGTTTCTTGGCCACCCAGGTCCCGGGTCCTTACCCCCTTTAGATTTTTGCCTGTAAGTATGGTTGAAAGACCAAGCTTAAGTACAATAAGAAAACACATGAAATGAATCGATCGTTCGGTTTATGAACAATGCTGCTTTCATAAAAGAATGCCAAAACGACTTCAGAAGACGTACATGCAGTGCTCTCGAGAGAATTCGAAACAGCATTCAAGTCGGAGTAGAAATTTATGAAAATCACCTTAGAACATAACCATTTGCTTTTATTTAACACTTTCTATGAGTTTGTTCTAACAAATTTGTAAGCAATAGACATTCTAGATGTTTTATGTGGAATGTTTTATTCTATTTAGTCTTGACTGCCACATCCTAAGGTATTCACTTTTCGTCTTGGAACACCTGTATACACTATGTCATCAAAAGTATCCGGACACTTGGCTGAAAATGACTTACATGTTCGTGGCGCCCTCCATCGTTAATGCTGGAGTTCAATATGGTGTTGGCCCACCATTAGCCTTCATGACAGCTTCCACTCTCGCAGGCATACGTTCTATCAGGTGCTGGAAGGTTTCTTGTGGAATGTCAGCCCATTCTTCACGGTGTTCTGCATTGAGGAGAGGTATCGATGTCGGTCGATGAGGCCTGGCACCCGTTGCAAACATCCCAAATGCGTTCTATAGGATTCAGGTCCGGACTCTGTGCAGGCCAGTCAATTACAGGGATGTTACTGTCGTGTAACCACTCCGCCACAGGCCGTGTATTATGAACAGGTGCTCGATCGTGTTGGAAGATGCAATCGCCATCGCCGAATTGCTCTTCAACAGTGGGAAACAAGAAGGTGCTTAAAACATCAATGTAGGCCTGTCCTGTGATAGTCCCACGCTTAACACCAAGGAGTGCAAGCCCCCTTCATGGAAAACGTGACCACACCATAACACCGCTACACACGTTGGCAGATAACGTTCACCTGACATTCGCCATACCCTCGCCCTTCCATCGGATCGCCAGATTATATACCGTGATTCCTCACTCCACACAACGTTTTTCCACTGTTCAGTCATCCAATGTTTACCATCCTTACACCAAGCGATGCGTCGTTTGGCATTGACCGGCGTGTGTGTGGCTTATGAGCACCCGTTCAACTATGAAATCCAAGTTTTCTCACCTCTCGCCTAACTGTCATAATCCTTGCAGTGGATCCTGATGCAGTTTGTAATTCCTGGATAGATGTCTGCCTATTACACATTACGACCCTCTTCAACTGTCGACGGTCTCTGTCAGTCAACAGACGAGGTCGGCCTGTACGCTTTTGTGCTATACGTGTCCCTTCACGTTTCCACTTCACTACTGCATCGGAAACAGTGGACCTAGGGATGTTTAGGAGTGTGGAAATCTCGCGTACAGACGTATGCCACAAGTAACACCCAATCACCTGACCACGTTCGAAGTCTGTGGATTCCGCGGAGCGCCTCATTCTGCTCACTCACAATGTCTAATAACTACTGAGCTCGCTAATATGGAGTATCTGGTAGTAGGTTGCAGCACTATGCAGCTAATGTGAAAGACGTATGTTTTTGGGGGTGTCCGGATAATTTTGATCTCATAGTGTATGAAGCCATAATTACATAATCATTTGCTTATGAAAACTGGGCACATTTATAAACCATAGATTTACATTTACAAATTTACCTAATTTTAGTGTGAAACTGGGAGAAATGTTCTAAGTAAACAGATAATAAAAGTATAATTATTTGGTGAAACTGTCGTTTTCGTACTCCCCGTCACCGCCGCATTCAAGCAGCACGCTAACAAACACTACACTAATTATATTTTCAAGCGATGTTATTAGGTCTGAAGTGTTATAACCTAGCTGCATTACCAGTTAGGCTTGTACTTCGATACAGATACATGAATATATTTCAGGAATGAAATCGTATGATGAAATTACGGTTTGCGTTTTCACATTTTTACTATAGTCCTGTTGTGTTGTGAAGCCCTATTAAAAACTGCTCTACATTGCCTTTGTGTGTCCGAAACGGAGCAGTGACGCTTTGTTTTTCTTCAACTCAATATTGGGAAATGAAGAATACGGATAGCAACATCTTCACGGACAATGTTTTACGTATGAGATCTTTATTTTTAGTTTGATTTAAGTGTTGCGGAGCCGAACTAAGCTTTACTCTGACTCTCTGTGAGAAGTTCATTCCATCAACGATAAAAAAAAAATTTTAAAAATTTGAGTGATTTTGGGCTGGCCACAGTATGTCTTTACAGATTCCCATCTGCTCTAGTTTTCGTTCTCGACAGAGTGAGCGGTACGAACTGTGCACAGGCAGCAGCGTCTACATATGCACTCCAGAAGCCACTGTACGGACCATGGCGGTATTTACTTCGCACAAATACTGGAGACAGTCCCACCTACTCTATGTGCGTAAGGAGTAAAGGAAAACTTATAACGTAAAAATCTCTCTTCATTCTTGTAATTCCTAAGCAAGGTATACAATGCGGCCATTAGAATCGTCGCAGCCCGCATCTCGTGGTAGTGCGGTAGCGTTCTCGCTTCCCACGCCCGGGTTCCCAGGTTCGATTCCCGGCGGGGTCAGGGATTTTCTCTGCCTCGTGATGGCTGGGTGTTGTGTGGTGTCCTTAGGTTTAAGTAGTTCTAGGTTCTAGGGGACTGATGACCTGAGATATTAAGTCCCATAGTGCTCAGAGCCATTTGAACCATTTTTTTAGAATCGTCTCATGGTCATCTATCATTTCTCTGAATTGACCACGAGACAGATTCAGAGATTATAGATGAATTAAGAGATTTCATCCTAAGACTGTCAAAACATTTTATTTGTTGGTTTCGCAATAAACAATTTGAAAACTCTAAAAAGTAATTACTCTATTTAATAGTTACATAAAAGTTGTGTATCCATACTACATCAGACTATAACTATTCGAGCTATATGAGCATCTCTATAACACCATTCTATGAGCTATACAAGCTTGTTATGACACTAGCGCCGGCCGTTGTGGCCAAGCGATTTTAGGCGCGTCAGTCCGGTACCGCGCTGCTGTTACGGTCGCAGGTTCGAATCCTGCATCGTCATGGGTGTGTGTGATGTCCTTAGGTTGGTTAGGTTTATGTAGTTCTAAGTCTAGGGGACTGATGACCTCAGATGTTAAGTCCCACAATGCTCAGAGCCATTTATGACTCTAGCAGGATTCCTCTGAATTCGTTCAATGTTTTCAGTTGCGCCTGCATAATGGGACTCTGACCGATGGCAGAGCACGTCAGAATACTTGACACTAGTTTCTTGTAAGCAGATTTCTCCTTATATACCTCTCATTTTCGTAGAATCTTTGCAACAAATATTCGTCTTCCAATTGCCGACCACACTCACTGCACATGTTTATCGCATTTGATATTGTTTCGTAGCAAAGGGTGTTTCAGAAAGATTTATCCGGTTTCATAAGACTACAGTATACCTTCTACCAAAAGAACCAAAGCAACATGGGGTGAGTTTTACCTTACACAGGACTACAACGATTTTATTGTCAGAAGAACTATCTAAGTTTTTTTTTGTATTTTACACGTCTGCCTCCGTAGCTGACTGGTAGATGGCTGTCATGTGGAGGACCCGGTTTCGATTCCCGGTACTGTCAAGGATGTTTCCTTGGTGGGATGTCTGGTGTCGGGTGCACTCACCCTCGTCAGGTCATTCGAGGACCTGCTTGACCGAGTAGTGACTGCTCCACGACGTGGAAAGTATACAACACGACAAGAGAGGGGTGTGTTGACCACATGCCCCTGCATCTCGCATCGTCACGACTCCACAAGGCAGAGGATGACACGGCGGTCGGTAGATATCCCTTGGGCCTTAATGGCCTGACGAGGAGCTGTTTTTTTTTTAAATATCTTTTATGCGCTTGCACAGACAATCTTGGGGTACTTTTTACAATTCCGTTTCGCATCAAAGTTTTGATTTACCTTTCACAAATATACGATGTGCCCTTCATCGGACGTAGACAAACATCCAGGTGGTAGTCATACTCGCTCCGTGATTTGGCGACCATATTTGGAGTTAGTGTATGTGGTGTCACAGTTCACTGCATATTGATGGGAGGCATAAAAAGACGCAGTGTCTCCAAACCACGTAAGATAAATAAATGCAGTTAGGCCATGCGACTTCTGGAGCCAATGTTGTAGTACGAGACCCGTACGACCCTTGTAGCCGATCAGTCGATGAGGGAGCATATGAGCCGTACTCTCGACAAAAAACACGTCGCACAGCTGTAACTGAATTGCACCTACTGAAACAGAGACCCTGAAACGCATTTTTTTACCGTGCGAAACTAGACGCAGGTTGGGTAATAAAAGAGCTTTCTGTACCAGGGAGTTCTCCAGTCAGCAGCCACATGAAGCGGCGACACAGCTGCCACCAAGGTAAGCTCTTAACTTCGATACATAACCTAAAATGATCCCAAAGTTTCTCTCTGCATTCACAGACCAAATATAGTCCTGAGATATGCGATGATTCTTTTTTTACACGTTGTGTTACTCCTAGATACTTGACAGATCTGGCAGTATGTATTATATATTATAACATTCTAATCAGATACTGTCGGGTTCTTTATCCTTATTGTGAGCGTTATCAGGTATGGTTCAAATGGCTCTGAGCACTATGGGACTCAACTTCTGAGGTCATCAGTCGCCTAGAACTTAGAACTACTTAAACCCAACTAACCAAAGGACATCATAAACATCCATGCCCGAGGCAGGATCGAACCTGCGACCGTAGTGGTCACGCGGTTCCAGACTGTAGCGCCTAGAACCGCTCGCCCACTCCGGCCGGCGTTATCAAGTATCTATCCACATTTAAAGAGAGCTGATTTTCGCTACATCAAGTGGAAATGCTGCCAATGTTGCTCCGTATTCGGTTACGATAATACAACGCTGATACCTCCCCCTATAGAACATCACTGGAGACCTTTAATTTTTCTTTTTTTTAGTCTTGTTAGTGGTTGATGCGTACCCTCCCGTAATTTTTCTCTCTTGTTCTAACCTCTTCATCTCAGAGTAGCAGTTACTGTCATTGTATACTGTGAATATTTGCTGTCCTGTTATCCTTTCTTGATGCACAGCTAACGTTATTGTCGTTTAGACTGAAATTTTCCCTCTCAGTGAAGCATCCTGGGTTCTGTTAGAGAATAAATGTTCGAAGCGATTGAATACTTGTCATAATATTGCGTACGATTAAATCCCAGTCATCTATCGAGAATGTGGTATATCGTCGAGCGCCTTTCGGAAATATAGCACCACGGACTGCACCTGCGATGTTCTCATGGGATAGTGGACAGAAGGTCAGCCAAGTAACAAAACATACGGAGGTAAACAGACAATCTTATCACGTTCGTTCGAGAAGGGAGCGGCAAGGAACCTTGCTGTGTCATTCACTGAAAAGTACCCTCTGCCACGCACTTCACAAATATGTTGAGAGTTTAGAAGTAGAAACAACGTTCGGGCCTCGTTACGTGGTAGACTGCCGCGCCGGACCAGCCCGGCCAGAACGTGATGGCACCGGCTGTGGGTGAGGCAGCCGACTGACCAGTGACCAGCCAGCGCGGCTGCTGCTGCTGCAGTGTTAATGGCGGTATCCGGTGTCTGCCCAGGTGTCGATGTCCCAAGCTACCGGTCCAGTCTGCGGTCTGGCTGACCGCACCCAACGACCTCGGAAGCTGAAGAGAAGGGAACGGTTTCCTTCCTCACCAAGTTCCAAGACAGCCCGAAGACAATTACCTTCTTTTGAAGAAAGTTGGCGTAAGCCAGAACAGGGTACGTGAAACAAATGAAAACTACATACACTAAAAAAATTATTTATAGGGCAAACACGGAAAAAAGCGGTATCGATTTCCTACATAATCATCCCGAAGCTCACTGCAAGTTTTCCAGCGCTTACTACGTGTTTCACAAGCCATTTGAGCAGTTTGCCCAATCACTTGTCTGTCGCATGATGTAATTAGTCAAAACGGAACATCTTGACACCCAAAGGATTGACATTTACAAACTATAAAATATTGTGAACAATGTTGATGAACAGTGTTTTTTTCTTTTTTTTTTTCGAAACATAGGCACATTGGACATCTAGCCGGAGCTACACACTCCAGCTACTGAAAAGAGGCAAAATCGCGGCTCCTTGCATCATACTACACGCCTCCATCCAGCTACAGTGAGCCTTTAAAGACGTGCAGCTCTACGTACCATTGTGACCAATGGCTTTTTGCGAGGTACGCTACTCAAAAAGTCCATTACATGCATCCAGTGTTCGCTCGGAAACTGCTTGAGACATTCATTGACAGCAGCAGTCTCTGTCGGGTCGGAAACCGGTTGCCACTGGCCAGGTGTGACACTCGCCTTTTGTCTGTCTCGATTAGGATGTTTTCGCAACCATTGTTCTTGCGACGTTTTACATGGCTGCAAGTGGTACACCACTGCTTGCAGACACGTTGGACATGAGACGTTGATATACCAACAAATCGGGCAACTTCATACACAGTGTGGTCACGGACACCTCGAAACGTAATGCTTCCTTTCTGCCATTGTGCCACGTCCTCGTGTGGACCCAAATGGTTCAAATGGCTCTGAACACTATGGGACTTAACTTCTGAGGTCATCAGTAGAATAGAACTTAGAACTACTTAAACCTAACTAATCTAAGGACATCACACACATCCATGGCCGAGGCAGGATTTTAACCTGCGACCGTAGCGGTGGCTCGGCGCCAGACTGTAGAGCCTAGAACCGCACGGCCACTCCGGCCGGCCATGTGGACCCATCTTATTGCACTGATTCCGTACAACTGACTGAGGACATATATACCGCCTCACTGCCATGAGTTAAGTCAATGGTGAAGAGACACGTGACCGCCTGGTACCAGTTCCAGACCTCCTCAACGACCTACTCGCTCTTTTATGGGAACGGCTAATATATGCCTAAGGAGCTTGCAATACAGTATTTGTCAGAGATCTGACACTATGATTTAAGAGTGCTCCCAGCCGTGTGTTAAACAGCTACCTGCAGGTACAGAATTTCAGGGGGCATCGTTTAGTATGATGGAGCCTGAATAAGAGCTTGATAGCGTGCCGTGATGCAACATATAGATTAAACATAGGCACATGGTTAATCAGTCATATTTTTACTTGTGACAGGAATCAAGGGGTCGACTGCAGGAGGATCTCACAGGCTGAGCTAGAGAAGATGTGCTGAAGATGACCTCAACTTCATATCACAGCGTGCTTAAAGGCTGAAATAATGTTGCTCCATATAAACGTAACAAACGCCACATAGCCGAGACGCATCATAGATTCTGCTTTCTGAATGATTCACACAAATTGCGAACAGTCCAAATCGTAAGATCGTGATGGATTTCGGTGGGTCACGTTATACGCCTGGGGTTTTGGTTTACAATAAGTAAATACTGAACGCTCTGTTCGTAAATTTTTACGACAGATTCTAATTTCGTGAATGATCCACCACAGCCTACTCTATCACTTGTTGTGGCAGCTCAGAGGTTGCAGCGTAAGGCGCCGAGCCTGGGCAGCAGGGGGCTGGGAACTGCGCGTTGCCATGGCGACGGCGAGGGTCGCAGCCGCACCGGGGAAACCCGACACCTGTAGCACGCTGGCTGCAGGAGCGTCTGCAAAACGCGGAATTTAGCCGCCAAGCAGCACGAACAATGAGTATCAATCAAATAACAGCAAGTAAATTTATCGTGACCGAGCAGCGATATCAAATGCACGGCCTGCAGTACCGATTTACTTTTCTGCACTTCGACGAAATTATTTGAGGTGCAGTTTCTTCCGTTTATTCCTTTTTTGCAAATGAACCAGTCTTTGTATGTAATGACGATGACAGTCTCCCTTTATTTTTTTCATTTTTCTTTCTAACTGGTTGCTTGCCGAATAGGAGAGGCCTGCTGAAGGATTTGATACAACTTGAGAGAAGGTGCATTTCTTAGCGAATATCGCTTGTAAACAACCTTCACTGTCGATTATCGTTTTTGGTAAGCTTGGTTACCATCTTCAGATCTCAGTAAAAGTCTCCTATACTAGCTCAACTGTCTAGCGGTGCGCCGGCCGTTCTGGCCGAGCGGTTCTACGCGCTTCAGTCCGGAACCGCGCGACTGCTACGGTCGCAGGTTCGAATCCTGCCTCGGGCATGGATGTCTGTTCAGATGGTTCAAATGGCTCTGAGCACTATGGGATTTAACTAACTTACTTAAACCTAACTAACCTAAGGACATCACACACATCCATGGCCGAAGCAGGATTCGAACCTGCGACCGCGCGGTTCCAGACTGAAGCGCCTAGAACCTCTCGACCACACCTGCCGGCCATGGATTGGTGTGATGTCCTTACGTTAGTTACGTGTAAGTAGTTCTAAGTCTACGGGACTGTTGACCTCAGATGTTAAGTCCCTTAGTGCTCAGAGCCATTTTTTCTATCGGTGCCCTGGATGCAATGAAGTACATGGTAGCTTGTGGTAAGGGACACCAGCATTTGGCGAATTACTCTGTATACCGTGATTTTAACCTTGACTTGCCAGTGCGTCGTCCATTTCGTGCCTCTCATACCTGGCAATGTTTTAAAAACAGTACTTGTACAGCTGACGTAGGACACATATAATAATCTTTTATCGAGGTCTGAAGATGGTAACCATGCTTACAGAAACCGGTAATCGACAATAAAGGTTGTTTACAAGCGATCTTGGCTAAGAAGTTCACCTACTCTCGAGTAATTAATACCGATTGCCCATACCACTCAAGACGAGTGAACTATTTGATACAAGTACGAAATTTTCATCTGCAGCGGAGTGGACGCTGATATGAAACTTCCTTGCAAATTAAAACTGTGTGCCAGACCGAGACTCGAAATCGGGACCTTTGATTTTCGGGGACAAGCGCTCTACTGACTGAACTATTAAAGCACGACTCAGGCACTCTCCTCACAGTTTTACTTCCGACACCACGTTGTCTCTTACCTTCCAAACGTCACAGACGTTTTCCTGCGAAACTTACGAGACTAGCTGTCATAAAATACACTCCTGGAAATTGAAATAAGAACACCGTGAATTCATTGTCCCAGGAAGGGGAAACTTTATTGACACATTCCTGGGGTCAGATATATCACATGATCACACTGACAGAACCACAGGCACATAGACACAGGCAACAGAGCATGCATAATGTCGGCACTAGTACAGTGTACGTCCACCTTTCGCAGCAATGCAGGCTGCTATTCTCCCATGGAGACGATCGTAGAGATACTGGATGTAGTCCTGTGGAACGGCTTGCCATGCCATTTCCACCTGGCGCCTCAGTTGGACCAGCGTTCGTGCTGGACGTGCAGACCGCGTGAGACGACGCTTCATCCAGTCCCAAACATGCTCAATGGGGGACAGATCCGGTGATCTTGCTCGCCAGGGTAGTTGACTTACACCTTCTAGAGCACGTTGGGTGGCACGGGATACATGCGGACGTGCATTGTCCTGTTGGAACAGCAAGTTCCCTTGCCGTTCTAGGAATGGTAGAACGATGGGTTCGATGACGGTTTGGATGTACCGTGCACTATTCAGTGTCCCCTCGACGATCACCAGAGGTGTACGGCCAGTGTAGGAGATCGCTCCCCACACCATGATGCCGGGTGTTGGCCCTGTGTGCCTCGGTCGTATGCAGTCCTGATTGTGGCGCTCACCTGCACGGCGCCAAACACGCATACGACCATCATTGGCACCAAGGCAGAAGCTACTCTCATCGCTGAAGACGACACGTCTCCATTCGTCCCTCCATTCACGCCTGTCGCGACACCACTGGAGGCGGGTTGCACGATGTTGGGGCGTGAGCGGAAGACGGCCTAACGGTGTGCGGGACCGTAGCCTAGCTTCATGGAGGCGGTTGCGAATGGTCCTCGCCGATACCCCAGGAGCAACAGTGTCCCTAATTTGCTGGGAAGTGGCGGTGTGGTCCCCTACGGCACTGCGTAGGATCCTACGGTCTTGGCGTGCCACGGCAAACTGGCTGACACTGACGGCGGCGGTGTACAAATGCTGCGCAGCTAGCGCCATTCGACGGCGAACACCGCGGTTCCTGGTGTGTCCGCTGTGCCGTGCGTGTGATCATTGCTTGTACAGCCCTCTCGCAGTGTCCGGAGCAAGTATGGTGGGTCTGACACACCGGTGTCAATGTGTTCTTTTTTCCATTTCCAGGAGTGTATTTCGGAGATACAACACGTGACATTATAACAGGGATGATAGAGTATACAATACACGTAAGTGTAGATGTCAAAGTACAGGTGAAAATTAATTTTCTAAGTGTTAGTACCGCCAAAATCAGCATATTTGTCGATAGTGAACTAATTTGTGTAACACCACTTGAAGGTTTTGATATAAAGGATGAACCTGAAATCTTGCCGGTGAAATTTCAGAAATTCTGAGGGATATATACTAAATATTTTTGTATGAGGGATCCTTAGTGTCCAGTGGCTAGACAGAGAGTAATTAGTCTATATCTACACATATTGTACTATAAATTAACATCCCCCACAGTGGTTTCTGTTTGTATGTTCAGGATTTTGATACGGTTTTCTCTGATAGAAAGACTGATTCACGATGAAGAATTGTGTACATAATTTAATGCCTTACGCCAGATAATTGTTTCGACCGTTGTTACTTACGAGAAGGTTTGACACGTGGGACATCGATTTTGATGAAGTTGAATCGTCCCCTTAGAAAAATTCTACACGAATGTGCTTAAACTGACACACAATATTTTTAGCGCAACGCAATCTGACTTTCAAAAATCCCTACGAAAGAATGGCCCTGACTAACATTAACCTATACGATCCAAAAATCACTTACCTCACAAAAATCTTCGTTACTCAAGCTACTGCAATACAGCGAGCGCCACTACTGCCACCTAAATAAAAGATTCAAACTACGGAAGGCACTAATATATATATATATATATCAGTTCATGACATCCAGTCTTACAAATTACAAAACTCCGCCATCTCTCTCCCCACGTCCACCACTGCTGGCGGCCCACCTCCAACTGCGCAACGCTACGCGCTGTTAGCATCCAGCTGCCGCTGCCCAACACTACAATGGCAGACAAAAATGCAAACCAGCCACAGACTGCACACGGCACAGCCAGTGATTTTTATATAGAGCGCTATGTGGCGGCGGCGTTAACAATAAAAAAACCTAAACAGCCTAATTACAAAGTTTGCAAGGGCGTTATGTATGGAAAATAAAGAGACACGAGTTTCGGCGTTTTGCTAGACATTCCTAATTTTCGAAAAAAATTGACGTCAAAGATGATGACGGAAAACCGTATTTTCGATGCTTTACATCGAAGGATCGTCTAAAAAGTAACATTTTTGTTGACATAATTTGGGATCCAAAGTTAACAACGTTCGAGTTATCAACATTTTTGTGTTTTCATGCTGTAGCTTGGGTAACCGTCATTCAAGGTATCTATCTTAGCGACATCGTATTCGAATCTTGGTCGTAGAATTTTTTTAATTAGATTTTTTTTGGTGTCTCTGATAATATTCTGAAAAATCGGAACACTTTTCTTTGCCGTTTTTGAAAGGAAATCATGAGGAGGTGTGTAAATAATAATCAAATAATATAAACAATGTACACTACTGGAAATGGAAAAAAAGAACACATTGACACCGGTGTGTCAGACCCACCATACTTGCTCCGGACACTACGAGAGGGCTGTACAAGCAAAGATCACACGCACGGCACAGCGGACACACCAGGAACCGCGGTGTTCGCCGTCGAATGGCGCTAGCTGCGCACCATTTGTGCACCGCCGCCGTCAGTGTCAGCCAGTTTGCCGTGGCATACGGAGCTCCATCGCAGTCTTTAACACTGGTAGCATGCCGCGATAGCGTGGACGTGAACCGTATGTGCAGTTGACGGACTTTAAGCGAGGGCGTATAGTGGGCATGCGGGAGGCCAGGTGGACGTACCGCCGAATTGCTTAACACGTGGGGCGTGAGGTCTCCACAGTACATCGATGTTGTCGCCAGTGGTCGGCGGAAGGTGCACATGCCCGTCGACCTGGGACCGGACCGCAACGACGCACAGATGCACGCCAAGACCGTAGTATCCTACGCAATGCCGTAGGGGACCGCACCGCCACTTCCCAGCAAATTAGGGACACTGTTGCTCCTGGGGTATCGGCGAGGACCATTCGCAACCGTCTCCATGAAGCTGGGCTACGGTCCCGCACACCGTTAGGCCGTCTTCCGCTCACGCCCCAACATCGTGCAACCCGCCTCCAGTGGTGTCGCGACAGGCGTGAATGGAGGGACGAATGGAGACGTGTCGTCTTCAGCGATGAGAGTAGCTTCTGCCTTGGTGCCAATGATGGTCGTATGCGTGTTTGGCGCCGTGCAGGTGAGCGCCACAATCAGGACTGCATACGACCGAGGCACACAGGGCCAACACCCGGCATCATGGTGTGGGGAGCGATCTCCTAAACTGGCCGTACACCTCTGGTGATCGTCGAGGGGACACTGAATAGTGCACGGTACATCCAAACCGTCATCGAACCCATCGTTCTACCATTCCTAGAACGGCAAGGGAACTTGCTGTTCCAACAGGACAATGCACGTCCGCATGTATCCCGTGCCACCCAACGTGCTCTAGAAGGTGTAAGTCAACTACCCTGGCGAGCAAGATCACCGGATCTGTCCCCCATTGAGCATGTTTGGGACTGGATGAAGCGTCGTCTCACGCGGTCTGCACGTCCAGCACGAACGCTGGTCCAACTGAGGCGCCAGGTGGAAATGGCATGGCAAGCCGTTCCACAGGACTACATCCAGCATCTCTACGATCGTCTCCATGGGAGAATAGCAGCCTGCATTGCTGCGAAAGGTGGATATACACTGTACTAGTGCCGACATTATGCATGCTCTGTTGCCTGTGTCTATGTGCCTGTGGTTCTGTCAGTGTGATCATGTGATGTATCTGACCCCAGGAATGTGTCAAAAAAGTTTCCCCTTCCTGGGACAATGAATTCACGGTGTTCTTATTTCAATTTCCAGGAGTGTATTAGTAGTTCTTTTCGTCGTGATACATGACGCTCTGGACAGGACTTTCGTAGATGATGATGACCAACCGACCTGCACCGGAAAACACTAAACTGTTATTAACTCAAATAGCACTAACTTTAGACCCTAAACTATATTAATAAAAATGTTTGTTTTCAGACCATCTTTCGATATACAGAATAGAAAATACTATTTTCCGCCATAAATTTTGACCTAGATGTTTTTCAAAATCTGGGGAGTGTCTAGCAAAGAGCCGAAACTTGTGTCTCTTTATTTTAAAAATAGAACGTCCTTGTAAAACTAGATAAAAATCGGTCGCCCACATATCAGACCCTCCTCTTGTTAGCGTTTACCGCGTGAAGCCAGGGCAGGTCGCTAGTATAATTGTGTTTTATTATGTTTGTTACCTCAGTTACCCTTGTGTCTTCGAAAATACGTTCACAATGAATGGAAAAACTGGTAGAAGCTGACCTCGGGGAAGATCAGTTTGGATTCCGTAGAAATGTTGGAACACGGGAGGCAATACTGACCTTACGATATATCTTAGAACAAAGATTAAGGAAGGACAAACCCACGTTTCTAGCACTTGTAGACTTAGAGAAAGCTTTTGATAATGTTGACTGGAATACTCTCTTTCAAATTCTAAAGGCGGTACAGAAACCAGATGACAGTTATAAAAGTCGAGGGACACGAAAGGGAAGCAGTGGTTGGGAAGGGAGTGAGACAGGGTTGTAGCCTATCCCCAGTATTATTCAATCTGTATATTGAGCAAGAAGTAAAGGAAACAAAAGAAAAATTCGGAGTAAGAATTAAAATCCATGGAAAAGAAATAAAAACTTTGAGGTTCGCCGATGACATTGTAATTCTGTCAGAGACAGCAAAGGACTTGGAAGAGCAGTTGAACAGAATGGACAGTGCCTTGAAAGGAGGATATAAGATGAACATCAACAAAAGCAAAACGAGGATAATGGAATGTAGTCGAAGTAATTCGAGTGATTCTGAGGGAATTAGATTAGGAAATGAGACACTTAAAGTAGTAAAGGAGTTTTACTATTTGGGGAGCAAAATAACTGATGATGGTCGAAGTAGAGAGGATATAAAATGTAGACTGGCAAGGGCAAGGAAAGCGTTTCTGAAGAAGAGAAATTTGTTAACATCGAGTATAGATTTACGTGTAAGGAAGTCGTTTCTGAAAGTATTTGTATGGAGTTTAGCCATGTATGGAATATTAGATGGTTAGATCACATAACTAATGAGGAGGTACTGAATAGATTTGGGGAGAAGAGGAATTTGTGGCACAACTTGACTATAAGAAGGGATCGGTTGGTAGGGCATAATCTGAGGCATCAAGAGATCACCAATTTAGTATTGGAAGGCAGTGTGGAGGGTAAAAATCGTAGAGGGAGAACAAGAGATGAAGACATTAAGCAGATTCAGAAGGATGTAGGTTGCAGTAAGTACTGGGAGATGAAGAAGCTTGCACAGGATAGAGTAGCATAGAGAGCTGCATCAAACCAGTCTCAGGACTCAAGACAACAACAACAACAACAACAACAACAACAACAAGAACATCCCTCTGTTTCACGTTACTCATTAACAATTTTCGAATAAAATCGTAATTAAACATTGACAGTTTCAGTGTTGCTATAGATACTGTTTATTTTTAAGTGACAGACAGGAAGAAAACTATATAGAACAAAAATGTTCCATATGGTACGCGGCCCTTTATATATTGTATTTCAGTTTTTAGACGTTTCACTTCTTCCGCTTTCTAAGAGAATCTAGGAAAACACTGGTCGCATTCGCAAACAAAGGGATGTGAGGTAATGCCCAATACGCATGCAGCACACCTAACGATCAAGTAACACGGGTACGATCTTACTGACCAAATCTACCAGGTAATCCACCGTAGACTCCGCTTACTTACGTTGTTCTACTGTACGCTTAGTTTTACAACTCTGGCCCCTACACAATTCGCCTTGAAGTCAGTTCATTTGTCAATGCCATTCATCGAAGATAACGTACTGCGTTCTCCGTGCTAAAAAAATAGGCGTTCGATACAGTCCCCCACTAACGCCTGATAAACAAAGTAAGAGCCTACGGAATATCAGACCAGCTGTGTGGATGCATTGAAGAGTTTTTAGCAAACAGAACACAGCATGTTGTTATCAATGGAGAGACGTCTACAGACTTTAAAGTAACCTCTGGCGTGCCACGGGGGAGTGTTATGGGACCATTGCTTTTCACAATATATATAAATGACCTAGTAAATAGTGTCGGAAGTTCCATGCGGCTTTTCGCGGATGATGCTGTAGTATACAGAATAGTTGCAGCATTAGAAAATTGTAGCGAAATGCAGGAAGATCTGCAGCGGATAGGCATTTGGTGCAGGGAGTGGCAACGGTGCAGGGAGTGGCAACTGACCCTTAACATAGACAAATGTAATGTATTGGGAATACATAGAAAGAAGGATCCTTTATTGTATGATTATATGATAGCAGAACAAACACTGGTAGCAGTTACTTCTGTAAAATATCTGGGAGTATGCGTACGGAACGATTTGAAGTGGAATGATCATATAAAATTAATTGCTGGTATGGCGGGTGCCAGGTTGAGATTCATTGGGAGAGTCCTTAGAAAATGTAGTCCATCAACAAAGGAGGTGGCTTACAAAACACTCGTTCGACCTATACCTGAGTATTGCTCGTCAGTGTGGAATCTGTACTAGGTCGGGTTAACAGAGGAGATAAAGAAGATCCAAAGAAGAGCGGCGCGTTTCGTCACTGTAAGCGTGATAGCACTACGGAGATGTTTAGCAAACTCAAGTGGCAGACTCTGCAAGAGAGGCACTCTGCATCGCGGTGTAGCTTGCTGTCCAGGTTTCGAGATGAGGTATCGAATATATTGTTTCCCCCTACTTATACCTCCCGAGCAGATCACGAATGTAAAATTAGAGAGATTCGAGCGCGCACGGAGGCTTTCCGACAGTCTTTCTTCCCGCGAACCATATGCGACTGGACAGGAAAGGGAGGTAATGACAGTGGCAAGTAAAGTGCCC
This sequence comes from Schistocerca gregaria, assembly GCF_023897955.1. Taxonomy (NCBI): domain Eukaryota; kingdom Metazoa; phylum Arthropoda; class Insecta; order Orthoptera; family Acrididae; genus Schistocerca; species Schistocerca gregaria. The sequence continues at coordinate 467,243,863 of NC_064921.1, forward strand.
TCCGCCACACACCGTTGGATGGCTTGCGGAGTATAAATGTAGATGTAGATATAGATAAATTTCGTTTGATATACCACAAGATCGTAGTTTGGTTAATAATCTTTGGTATGGTCCAGAGTCACAAGGTGAATGTAGCTTTCTGCATTCAGTGGAAATTTCTTCAGTCACGCATGAGCGGAAACATTAAACAACTAACACGATTACAGTCTTCCAACAGGAAGAGTTTCGCCAGCGGTGTGGTTGAGCCTTGCTTGGAGCCGGTGTGCCACAGCAGTTGGATTCGTGCCTCCTATCGCGTCGGCGTCTGCTGTGTCTCCAGACGGGAGGTGCAATGCAAACAGCCCCGAGCGACACAGCCGGCAGGGGTAGCCACAAAAAACCCACGGCCGCCGCCTCTCTGCTCGCCTGCGCTCTTACTTCACGCCCTGCTCCACCTCCGCCCCCGTCTCCACAGCAGGAATCTCAAACGGTCAAGGTCAAACTCCCCATGTGTCACGCGGGCATCGCAAGAAACGCCTGCCCGCTGCGTCACATCAACAGCTGATGCGACAACGCTTGACGCCTGGAGAGAACGAGACACCAGCCTGAGTCAGTGATTACCTCGTCTGACTTAAGTTTCTTCTCCAGTAATGCAAGAAATCAATTGAAGTCGATGACGAGAGCGTTATTGGATTTAGATTTTAATGTCAAGGAAAAAAATCAACGACATTGTACCTTGTTTTGTCTGTGAAAAGTGTATTCTCATACTGATCAAGAATAAGAAACTACAAATGGATGAATTCTACGCTGTAGTATGAATGTTGCATGCGCATGGCCGTACCAAAGGTGACGAGGTAGGCCCCCGTCAAGGGTGTAGCCTCAGAGTAAGCTCAAAACCTGGTCAAAAATAAAAAAACTGGAAGGGGTACATAAGTTCCTCTTCCCCTTGTATTCCCATCTTTCACATACTAGAAGCCTTTCCGCGACAGCAAAACTGTGTGACTAGACTAAATAAGAAGAATTAGTTACTATTAAAATAAATTCCTGTAAGGAAACTCTAGGGCTGATCGTATCGTCGACGTCAAGGTCATTGCAGATCGAGCACACACCTAAAGCTAACCGCAGAGTATCGATGCAAATGTAGTAGGTAAAGAATCTCATTTCTACAGCGTCATTTCGTCCAAGTAGCATGATGAAGAACCTACCGCTACCGAACTAACGTCTAAGATGGTTTACGCGGCATTAGCGTGCCATTGGTTCATACAACTGCCGCCTACACAGGTCGTTTAGGCCCAACAAAGGAGTTGTAGCAGCTAGCACGCTATGGAACTGTAGGATGTTACAGGTCGGCGAGTGATTGCGCAAGAACGGTGGATGGGACTTGCAATTACCTTATCTGTACTTCAGCTGCTGCCAAGTTTGGGTTGGTACGAACTGCTGTGCAAGTAGGAAAGAATTCATTACTAAGCCTTCTGTGGGTGATTAATAATGTTACGAGAGTTGTTCATCGTTTTGGCAATTGGCATCTTAACTATCTTCATCTAAAGCGAACCCACGTTTAAACAAATTTGTAACTGCCATTGGTAATCTGCTAGGTTGCTCAAGCTGCTAAACTTCAGCTGAATGACATAATCAATAAAAATTGTATAATAGACACAATGCCTGTTCTCATCTCTTAATTACAAACCTTTTTCTTTTATCTGTAGTTAATAATTTGAAATTATTAATTAATAAGGAGTATATCATGCCAAACCAATGTCCTCCACTGGTTCCTACCTCTTGCAATTACGTAAATCACAGGCAATTTGCGTATAATAGAAAAGAGCATTAAATTATATCGGAAGCAGAACTCATGGCATCTGTATCGAAGCAAAATTTTGATAATATTACGTCTGAGGACTTTATTACAAATCTGCCACAATTGCAGTAGCATACACATATTTTAGCGACATGTTTCGAGCCGACTGGTTCATTCTCAGGCCTAATCTACTGAGACTGCAGTTAAAGTGCCTCACCTTAATGACAACCATCTATAATTTACAATACGAGCACCACACAGTGACGGTAGATAATGTCATAATATCCACATGCCCACTATGTAAGTCAAAATCAAACTGAACCACTTCAAAACGTTAAAATTCCAAAATTTCATGTCAAATTACCTGTAGACTATAATATCAGTAATGCGTTCTCCAGCACTCTAGTTTCGGTACCACTTGTCGCCCTGCAACCTGGAGAACTGTACAGGTGTGCGGGTTGCCTGTAGCACAGGTAAGTTCAGTGGAAATGCTCCCGCCAGCAAGATAAGTGCATGTATTTTATTAAAGTGACGTTATCTGTTCATCTGGTCACACCTTAACCTGCGTTTCACTTCAGCCGATTGTTCATCTTGTAGATCACTCAAATAATCAGAATTGTTTGTTAATATCGGATCGATATGTATAACAGGATCAGACGAACAGAAGTCGGTCGGTCAGCTGACCAAAACATCTGCACACGTCCAATTCCTCGGTCTGTCGGTAGGTTGGTTTGTGGATATGTAGGGCTCTTTCCGTTCACCATTGTTAAGCCGCACTACTAGGAATCTCAGGCGCCAGTCGCCAGTTAGTTGCAGAAAACACTTGCATCCACTGACCTAACAACTGTGATACGTTTTCGTTGTCTGCATAGTTTCTCTGGGCGGTATGTTTATTTTACGTGACACAATGTCCTAAAAATCACTGTACACAATGTGGCGATCCGATGGCAGGGTTTGGGTACAGCAAATGCCCGGTGAACGTCATCTGCCAGCGTGTGTAGGGCCAACAGTAAAATTCGGAGAGCCGGCCGCTGTAGCCGAGCGGTTCTAGGCGCTTCAGACCGGAACCACACGGCTGCTACGGTCGCAGGTTCGGATCCTGCCTCGGGCATGGATGTGTGTGGTGTTATGTTTAAGTAATTCTAAGTCTAGAGGACTGATGACCTCAGACGTTAAGTCCTATAGTGCTTAGAGCCATTTGAACCACTTGAAAATTCGGAGACGATGGTGTTATTGTGTGGTCGTGTTTTTGATGGAGAGGGCTTGCATCCTTTGATGGCACTATCACAGCACAAGCCTACATTGATGTTTTAAGTATCTTCTTGCATACCACTGTTGCATCTTTCAACACGATCGAGCACCTGTTCATTATGCACGGCCTGTGGCGGAGTGGTTACACCACAATAACATACCTGTAATGGACTGGCCTGCCCAGAGTCCTGACCTGAAACCTACAGAACACCTTTGGGATGTTTTGGGACGCCGACTTGGTGCCAGGCCTCATCGGCCGACATCGATACCCCTCCTCAGTGCAGCACTCCGTGAAGAATTGGTTGCCATTTCCCAAGAAACCTTCGAGCACCTGATTGGACGTATGCCTGCGAGAGTGGAAGCTGTCATCAAGAATAAGGGTGGGCCAACACACATTGAATTCCAGAATTACCGGAGGAGGGCGCCACGAACTTGTAAGTCATTTTCAGCCAGGTATCCGGATACTTTTGGTTACATAGTGTACCTAATACTGCTCACCAACAGCGTGTGTCTCCAGAACAAAAACGTCCCTCCATTGCTGCCGCAGCCATATTGTGTTCGCAGACAAACGTGAAACGACAACACTGTTGCTCCCATGTTCAACAATAAACAACTTCGTTATTCTGGTCAGGTATAATCATTACTGTTACAACCTATTGCCGATATGAAAGTGTTGTAACTTTGCACCCATCGCCTAAGGTTTTTCATTCGTAGGTTTCTTCTCAAAAAATAATATAGCCGATTAATAATACAACAGTATGGCTATCAAATGTAGACAGTATCAAAGAGTGATGAACATGAATGAGGATGTGACGGACTGTAGGTAATAAAAGAAATCTTCTGATATAAATTTATTGATAGAATAGGATCACACGTTACAGCAATTAAATTCTCATCTACTAGAAATGGAGCTCATAAAATCAGGGACGTGTATGAGCAGACTGTAGTAAAGGTACGACATCCAAAGCCTGGCGTCGAATGACTGACTCCGAGTGTGAATGACTGTTATCATTCGCAATATTTGTATGGTTGTGGACACAATTTTATTAAAATCTTAAACCAATGAAATATTACATAACTGTAGTATAAAAATTCTAAGAGGGAAGAATTAAATTGGACTAGACACAATTTGAATGTGGATATCCAAGATAGAGGAAATGATTACAGTACTTTGTCACAGGACTGACATAAGAACGAAATAGCAGGTATGCTCCGATACCACAATCGGTTTTCTACCTCTCTGTTGACCCATCGACGAGGTGTTTCTTAGGATAGTTCCAGTGTAACCAAAACAAGACAATACTTTATGTTGGTAGCAGTGCTGCTTATTTATTTCTGTCTATATTCTGTTTCAGTCAGAGATACTATGAGGGACAGTCAAAAGAAAACCGAACACTCGTTACAAGGGGACCATGTAATGGTTTCATTCAACAGTAATCACTAGAGCATTTAGAAATTTATCCCACTGGGAGACGAGATGATCAATCCTTGTTTCATAGAACGCGGTCGGCCGCTGACATAGCCACAACTGTACCCGCTCTTACCCTTCCTCGTCCGACTGCAACCGACGTGCGCGTGTGGCCTTCTTCAGGTCACCACCACTGCGAGCCCGAGGGCAAACGGCAAAGCCAATAGTGGAAACATCCCACTCGTAAAAGTAACACAAATCTTTTCACATAAGTTCTGGTAAGGTCATTTTGACATCTTTCTTCGACTCCAGGGGCTCTCTGCTCTTCGAGTTCCTCGAACGTTGAATCAGAATCGATACGCAGCGCTACAAGACACTTTGCAGAGACTGCGCCACGAATTCGAAAGGTCCAGGAACGCTGTCAGGCGGAATCACCCTGTTGCAAGATAACGCCCGCCCCCACACTAACAATCGGACGAAGGCCACACCGCGCTTCAGTAATTTGGTTGGTATACACTGCAACATCCTCCGTACAACCCGGACCTTTCATCGTGTGATTTCCACATCTTTGGCGACCTGAAGGAAGACATACGTGGACGTCGGTTTCAGTCGGACGAGGAAGTGCAACAGTTCGTGCGGTTGTGGATCGGTCAGAAGCCGACCGCGTTCTGCGAAACGGGTTCAAAAATGGTTCAAATGGCTCTGAGCACTATGGGACTTAACTGCTAAGGTCATCAGTCCCCTAGAACTTAGAACTACTTAAACCTAAGGACATCACACACATCCATGCCCGAGGCAGTCGCGCGGTTTGCGGAACAGGAATTGGTCGTTTCGTCTTTCAGTGGGATGAATATCTTAACGCATGTGGTGGTTACTTTTCAATGGAATCATTCCATCGTTCCGTTGTGATGGGTGTTCGGTTGTCATTTGACTCCTTCTTAAACGTAGTACACTTTCATTGCGGACTTCTTTCGTTATTTGAAGCGGTATGAAGTCAAATAAGAATTTTTGGGAAGTACCTTAATTCCGTATAGTGCAGATTTATGTACATAGTTCTTTTACCGTATTGTGCAAAAGTAACTGTACTATGGAAGATTATTTTCGATTTCCACGATGTTGTTCTTTGAAGTTACTCAGTGAGGTGAGGCAGTGGTTAAAACATTTGAGTCACATTCGGGAAAAGAGGGAACTTTTTCGAGACGGGTCCTTCAGAAAAGCCGTGATCAATATCGGGACTTGCGGTCTTCTAATAGCAATTCTTGCCTAACGGTCTAGGTGAAGTTTGTCTTCCATTTCTGTAACAGACAGTGAGATCTTGCCTTCCAAGATGCTACTCCAGGCGGGTGTAAAATGAATGTGCGCAACGGAAAATAATAAAGGCTAAAATGAAGATTTGGCTCTGTCTGACTACCCTCTGAAGCAGATCTTATAATCTCTTAATGGACTTTAACATATAAATTACAATCTAAATATAAATGAATGATGAAGGCAACTAATTCTACTAAATGATAAACGTTGTTCCTGCTTATATATTTATTGTAAATTTTTAAAATAACTTTATATTACAAAGTTTACATTTCCTAAGTAAAAGTACTGATCAATTGCCCAACTATGCCCCTTATTATGACTGCACGGTCTAATATTAACAACGCGGAATGTCTGACATCATCTACGTACCAAGCACTAGAAGACACTACTTTCAAAGATGATCTACGGTGGTGTGGAACCTCGGTGGAAATAAACTAATGTGATCACAGCTGTTTAGCTTTTATAACTCTAATAAGCCGAAGCAATTTGTGATATCACCGTATGTACTGCGTCCGGTGCGTCGAAGCGATGGTTCTCGTACTCGTCTGCGACGATGGAAGAACTCCAGCCACAAATAAACTCTTTCAAACACTAGGACAGCAGAAAGCGGTCCTCTAATATACTCTAATACCGTCTTCTCTTCTCTGTGTTCTACAGACGAGAAACGCAAATTTCCAGCCACAAGGACGGAGTTCAGGTAACGTCTCAACGTAAGTATATGCAGAACGCTGCGTACTCAACGACGACTTCCAACCCGGAGGTGAAGTCCAGAATCGTATAGGTTCGCAACTGTACAGTTCCTAACTGTTCTAACTATAAACTCTACCGAGAGCAAAGGCAGTAAGTCCGTATGTACCAACAAAAGCTGATATCGAGCGACCGTCACACACGGGCGCTCACAACGGAAGACCTCGTCTCTCCAGCGCTGGCTTCCTAGCGTGGCTTGGCGCCCCACCATCGTAATTCCGAAAACGAATCATATTCCCGAAACCACGGAATATTCTCCCTCTCTACAGATTCTTCCGAACGCCGACCAACCATATTTTAGTCTTTTATCGTCAAGCGCGCAAAGTTTACGAGGAAAAATCTGTACTCGTACAATGGTACGGTTCTGAGTAAAAATCCTTGGAAATAACCCAGCCTGCGTGGTTTCCGAGGTGCCGCTTCTTCGTTCTTCCCACCTGCGTCCAAGATTTTCAGCGTTCGGAAGTATTATCCGGTTTTCCTTCCGGCCCCTACTATAATAGCGGCCGGCCGTCACCATATTGTGCTCCAGACTTCGGGTGCCACGACGTCCGTCTAGCTACTTCCTGTGCTTAAGCAGGACCAACACCTGTGCGGGCCTTCCACCCAGAGCTTGAGTTCTGCCTGCCGTTTCATCTCCACTGGCGCTCTAGTATAGGCAGTCATTCATTACACCGTTTTTATAATAATGCCAATCCGTCACCTTTCATCCAACAAGCGTTAACAATTATTTAGGAGACGTACGTGACAATGTCAGTCTCCTTTATATATTCATATATACGATGTACAACCTGTCATATGACACCTAATTGTGTTTGTAGATCACGGCACAGTATATGGATGAGTTCTTGTAAAGTGCGAAATTATATCCACCTTACAGCCTGCATGTACTGACCTGTCATAAACGGATTTAGTAACGGTTGTGGATCTGTTTATGGTAAAGAAATATTTGTTGGTATGTTTTATAGCTTTAAATCACGAGACGATGCACTTTGACGACCGTGCTATGCACAGTTATACATGGTACTCGACTTTTGTATGACGGGACAGGGATGGTGGTTCCACATCTTTTATAGATGCACTTGAAAATGGATCATGCTTGAAACTAATAGTGCTGAATAAGGTACGATTTTAAAATGCATTCCGGTGGGCTGATGTCTTTTCCCAGTCGCAGATGATGCAATTATCGACAACGAAGTACTGTTTGAACGAAATTCTGCAAATATTGAGTCAAACCTTCATGATATTTCAAAGTGGTACGAAAGTTGACAACATGCTTTAAATGTTCTTAAATGTAAAATTGTGCAGTTGATTAAACGAAAAAGCATAGTGTGCTATGAATATATTAGTGAGTCACATCTGGAATCTGTCAACTCACGCCAATTCCCGGGTGTTACAGTAGGGATAAGAAATGGAACGAACATATATCCTCGGTCTTGGGTAAAACAGGTAGCAGAATTCGGGTTATTAGTAGAATACTTGGGAAGTGCAATGACTCTACAAATTAGATTGCTTACAAATCACTCATGCGACCCATCATAGGATAATGCTCAGATATGTGGGACCAAATAGTACTAGCAGGGGATGTTGAACTTATAAGAGATTGGTAGTACGAATGGTCACAGGTTTGCTTGAACCGCGGCGGGAGTGTGTCCCAGAGATGACGAAAGAACTAATCTACCATCCCGAGAAAGTCTGATAAGGAAATTTTAAAAACCACCTCTAAATGATGACTCTAGGAATGGTTCAAATGGCTCTGAGCACTATGGGACTCAACTGCTGTGGTTATCAGTCCCCTAGAACTTAGAACTACTTAAACCTAACTAACCCAAGGACATCACACACATCCATGCCCGAGGCAGGATTCGAACCTGTGGCCGTAGCAGTCGCACGGGTCCGGACTGCGCGCCTAGAACCGCGAGACCACCGCGGCCGGCACGCACTCTAGGAATACTGGCTGATTCACGAAGACATGCAAATATTCTAATATGTTATTCTACAAGTAAAAGTACAAAAAGATCATGTAAACATAGGTCCGCAAATGATTAGTTACGGAGTTAGGCTAATAAAAGATTTTGCCTGAAATTTAGCAACTTCGCTAATATGAAGCCATCGAAAAACAGTGCGAGATTGAAGAAAAGCACGATTTCCATTTATTTTGTTGTTATTGGTCTAGTGACTCTAATAAAACATGTCCCATACGTGTATCTGCAGTAGTTTTCAAGAACATCCAGAGAAGCAAAGATTATACAAGTATAATTCTTCAGGCTTTCCCGGCGATCTAATGACATCTTGGGTTATCGGGTGATCTGCCGGATATCAGCATCGTACTTGCACGATATTTCGGTAGCGTAGCTCTTTACCTTCATCAGGTGTGACCTGAGACTGTCTCAGGTCGCACCTGATGAAGGTAAAATATCGTGCAAGTATGACGCTGATATCCGGGACAACACCCGACAACCCAAGATGTCATTATACAAGTAAATTTGTTTACTTTCCATTAAGAATGTAGAAACGTTTCTGTCATTGTTGGCAACCTTTAGTGAGTTGTTTAGTCGTTTCCTAACCTTGAAATGAGTCAGTTTTCTGCATTGTTCAGTGAAATTGTATTTACACTGTACAATTTGCTTAATACTGAGTTTTGTTTTTTCCCGGTTTAACATGAATTCACGTATGCTATGTTTTACCCAAGACCGAGTCTATATGTTCGTTCCATTTCTTATCTCTACTAAGTGCTACACCCGGAAACTTGAGTGAGTCGACAGATTCCAGATGTGACTCACTAATATTATATTCATAGCACACTACGCTTTTTCGTGTTGTCAACTGCACAATTTTATATTTAAGAACATTTAAAGCATGTTGTCAACTTTTGTACCACTTTGAAATCATATCAAGGTTTGACTCAATATTTGCAGAATTTGGTTCAAACTGTACTTCGTTGTCGATAACTGCATCATCTGACACATTCACACAGTTTCAATTAAAGTTATTACCATCATTTGTCCAAAATTAAATTCTCTACAACTTCTGTCGAAAGCTTTGTGCAGTTGTCTGGAATTAAAAAAAAGAAAAAAAAACAAATTGGACCAAGTAGTTAATAAATTAAAAATTTTGCGAAATTTCTTCTTTACTTCTCTGGATGTTCTAGAAAACTACTGCAGATACACGCCTGAGACATATTTTATTAGAGTCACCAGATCAATAACAACAAAATAAATCGAAATCATGCTTTACTTTAACCTCGTACTGTTTTGCGATGGCTTCATAATAGCGAAGTTGCTAAATTTCAGGCAAAATCTTTTATTAGCCGTAACTCCGTAACTAAACATTTGCGGACTTATGTTTATACGAACTTTTTTCTTTAGCTTTACTTGCAGAATAACATATTAAAATATTTGCATATCTTCGTGAATCACCCCGTATATTATGACCCTGTATGTATCATTCCCATAGGGGTAGCCAGGACAAGCTTAGATTAGTTGCAGTGCGCATCGAGGCACTTAATAATTCTTCCCGCGCTCCATACGTGAGTGAAACGGGAAAAAGTCCTAATAACTGGTACAGTGTTATGCACTTCACACTGGTTCCTGGAGTGTAGATGTAGATAATAACCTCTTTATAAACCCTCTTCTTTCAGTTACCACGATCATTAAGACCACTTGTTTAAATATGTGCAACTTTAAAACGAGAGATATTCGAGCAAAAGACGCGCAGTTCAGTGGCGACAAAATGCAGAAATAATGCTTGCCAAAGTGCCCCTTTGTGCCGTACCTTCGGTAGATGCATTAACAGTTGTTTATTAGCATTTAAAGCGATGCCGCCCGTCACTGGACAGTGGGCCAACCTCTTCATTAAAAGCGCCAGCAGCGCTTTGTCGCGTAGCGGTGGTCATTAGCGACAACAGGTAGGCGGCTCAGCCAGGCGGCCAAATGAGCGCGGGGCCCTGCAGCCGTGGCCTGACCGCACCGTCAGCCAGAGCTGACACTTCGCTCGGGCTGCTCTCCCTTTTTTTGTTTCTGTTTTCCTCTCCTTGTGTCACAAACGACGACAGTTGATGGTCTGACATCGTTTATCTTGAGCAGCTCTTGAGTGTGAAGAGTGCCTTGTCGTACTAACAGACACTATAGAATACCTGCATTCGCGGTAAACCGAACCGACCGAACAAAACGTTTTTCAAGCCCTTAAAAGAACACGCTGGTCGCTTTGGGGCGCTGTAGATGGCGTAGCACTCTGAAGACTGCAGTTGCACTTGGAGCGGTGAGAGGCGGCTGTGACGGGCCGGAGGGTCCAGAGGGAACACTGCTGACAAAGAGGCTTTTATTCAGTCACAATACATATTTTGTCTTGGCTTGGTGAGGCAAAACACGTCTCATGCGGTTGACCGTGGCCGGCGCTGACAAAGGCTGCGGCCTTGGTGAGAGCATGCTGCTTTGCTGCTCCGCAGTTAGGGATGCCTATAAAATATCGATACAACTATATAACGATGTTTGTGCGACAAACATCGACATATATCGGTGATACACTATTCTCCGATATATCGGTATCGAAACTGCAATATCAAGAGCCGATATTTTTATTCTATGTTATATTTTTTCGCAATTTTCGTTTAATATTTGACACTGGTCTGTTGAAATTGTAGTAGAACATAACTTTATTTTTACTGTGTGAAAGAGTGTTAATAGTTTTTGAGCTTTCATCACATCCAGTCTTTCTCTTTGACTGTGTGAAGCAAGTACAGGTGGCACAAAGAAGAACCCCGACGGCACTGGGAGGGGAGAGAGGGGAGTGAATAGAAATAGAATAACACAAGATTTCAGGTGTGAAGAAATAGCACACCAAATAATCTTTTACGCAACTAGTGTGCTATTTCTTCACATCGGAACTCTTCAAAAACACTAGCTTAAAATGATGAACAAAAATGTAAATGACAAGATTGGTCCTTGTGGTGGGCGGAGACGTGTGAAGGGAACTGCGGACGTAATCGCCGCTACTAACAGAAAGAGTAATGTTTAATTTCGCCGTGCAGTTTTGATACTGCAACTGCTAGGTTTGCAGAAATGGAAAAACAGGGAAGTCGACTTGAAACGTTCCACTCAAATCCAATATGTGACAAAATCGAACGACGGGCCCATCGGGCACCTTTTATTGTGCCACTTACATGCAGTTACCATTGTTAGCAAAGTGGTTATCACCAACCGTGAACGTGTATCATTTCCTTTCGATTCTTTCTTACCGTGTTTAAGCAGGTTGATGGCTTGTTGATGTACAGAACATCCAATAATAAAGCAATACCTCTACATGTATACAGGGTGTTACAAAAAGGTACGGAAAAACTTTCAGGAAACATTCCTCACACACAAAGAAAGAAAATATGTTTTGTGGACATGTGTCCGGACACGCTTACTTTCCGTGTTAGAGCTCATTTTATTACTTCTCCTCAAATGACATTATCATGGAATGCAAACACACAGCAACAGAATGTACCAGGATGACTTCAAACACTTTGTTACAGGAAATGTTCAAAATGTCCTCCGTTAGCGAGGATACATGCATCCACCCTCCGTCGCATGGAATCCCTGGTGCGCTCATGCAGCCCTGGAGAATGCCGTATTGTATCACAGCCGTCCACGATACGAGCACGAAGAGTCTCTACATTTGGTACCGGGGTTGCGTAGGCAAGAGTTTTCAAATGCCCCCATAAATGAAAGTCAAGAGGGTTGAGGTCAGGAGAGCGTGGAGGCCATGGAATTGGTCCGCCTCTACCAATCCATCGGTCACCGAATCTGTTGTTGAGAAGCGTACTACACTTCGACTGAAATGTGCAGGAGCTCCATCGTGCATGAACCACATGTTGTGTCGTACTTGTAAAGGCACATGTTCTTGCAGTGCAGGTAGAGTATCCCGTACGAAATCATGGCGGTGAATCGAGAAAGTACAGTACATACTGACGAAACTAAAATGAGCTCTAACATGGAAATTAAGCGTTTTCGGACACTTGTCCACATAACATATTTTCTTTATTTGTGTGTGAGGAATGTTTCCTGAAAGTTGGGCGTACCTTTTTGTAACACCCTGTATAATGTTCTACAACCGACAGTATACTTACAATGTGCAGTCGATTCTTTTGTAAGTCGGTACGTCGATATTTTTTCCGTCATGCATCGTGATATCAATCCTTTCTCCGATATATCGAAGGCCGATTATAATAGGTTTTTTAACTATCGATATATCGGATTCCCGATATTTTTAAAAATATCACCAGTCCCATCCGCAATGATGACGTCGAGCCGGTGGACGGTTGGTGGCCTCGAAACCACCGTCATCGGTGCGGTACTGCTCAGTCGGCGACGGCCCCTGGAACAGCCCCGTCAGTTCCCCACGTCGCCACCGCGGTGGCACGTGCAGACTGCCGTGCGTGGAACTCGACCTGCTGCTCTCTGGCAGGAGTTGGACAGCTCCTGGCACTACGGTAGTAAGTCGCGGGGAGCGCATTCAGTACTGGCAGCCACAAGTGCGGACGGCAGATTGGTGGGCTGTGGCACTAGGTCCCGTGAGGTACACAGTGCTGGAGGTAGGTGCTGCCCGGTCTCGAACCCACGGCTGCTGCTGGCCCTGGCGACGAGAATGCCTCTGCCTCGAGATTTAGATATATTTATACTGCTCCGAGGCGTTTTTGTGTCACTAAGCCCCGGCACCTAGTCACGTCGCCCATAACAAGAGACTCGCCCTGGTATGGTGAGATAAGCCTGCGGTCATTACTGCTGTGTGGTGCAGTTTTCCGCTGAGCGCGACTAACCTTGTCTCCTAAACCCCTTACCTGTATGTTATTCTGATCCACATGTCACCGTACAGTGTGTTCGGTCGTTACACTCTACAGAGTCACTGGAGGGTGCTGCCCTCTCTCCAGGAGTTATTTGTACCCGAGGGGCATTGGCGTGGACGCCACCCCTCCATGGCGGCTAACGGGACACACGCCACGGCGAGAGTGAGAGACAGTTGTGAATGGACACTCTGTTAGGCGGCTGTCGAAGATCGGGGTCCGGGCGCCTCGTATGCTAAAAGGGGAATACGTATATTTTCTTTGTGTGTGATTGTTGTCAATAATAGGTGCTTCTTACGTATGTTGTAATTGATTGCAATCCAAATGGATCCGAACCGCTATATAGTCCTTTAAATTCCCAGTGTACCGATAAAATTGACGAATCAAATTCCCGTCTGCTAACATCCACTAACACTGTCGCTGGCGTTCTGCGGCTGCTAATGCAGTACTTCACAGTATCCTTGTCATTACTCGTTATTACTTCTCTTACAAGACTTATCACCTTTGTTAAAAGACTGGGTAGCGACACAACAGCTCAATAGCGACACAACAGGCATTATGTGACCAACGTCAGAGCAGTGAAGTAATGTGTATCTGTCAGTCGGTTGTATGCAATCAGCGCAGCAGCGTAAGTAGATGTGGCTGGCTGACAGAATAGCAGAAAGGAGCGAACTTGTGGGGGCCTGTACTTGAATGAAGTTTTCCGATTTGTCAGTGTTTCTCTGCGGGCTGTCTAACATCTCTGCAAGGAATGGTGTACAACTCACAGCCACACAACAAGGCGTAAGAACAGTTTTTGTTAAGATACCGCAACCGACAGGAGCGGACAGGAGCGTCACGCCTTGCGCTTCGAACTCGGCTGAAACTGCTGCCGTCAGCTAATGCTTGCACATCCACCCAATTTCCGAACGAAATCGCAGTGGGTAGTGCGTGGAATGGACATTTTGGTGGCGGTTACCTCGTAACGAGGCATTGATCAAAGCGTAACTGAAGCAGCACGTCTTCAATGATCCAAACAACTCAGAAACAACGTAATAGTTGACTGGAGGCGTGTAATGTGGTCCGACGAGTTGAGACATGGCATCTTCTCAAATAACGTAAGGTAACAAGAATAGTGCTGCGATCGACCGATCAGGCCTTTAACCTGCAGTGTGCGAATGTTGTCGTCGAGGTTAGAGGGCGATTCTGTGATGTTTGGGAGATGAGGGGTGTTTGTCGTACCAGTGACTTGTACCCATTCGTTGAGCTTATTTTTAAAAATGTCTGAAGAAACAGACATTGGTGACGATTTTGCAGCTGTACTAAATTTATGATATTTATTCGCAACTGCGGAATCTTTCTGGCGTTAAATGCATTAAGTTAGTACCTATTGGTGACACCTGAAAATATGTGCCGTACCGGGAGTCAGACACTGATTTCCCGCTTGTTGCGAGCAGTAGCCTTAACAACATCGGCTATCTGAACACACTTCCAGAATCGAATCAAACTTCTATATGTCATACTGTCTACGACCCGATCGCTCGCAACTTTGCTTGGATTCCCATCTCGGGGTTTCAAGGAGACAAAACCTATTCGGCATTGTTATAACGATCGTCATTTTGCCAGCGAGGTGTGTAATACTTAATTTTTTACTGGAGACCGTCATTCCGCTACCGAGTGCAAGCTACACCGAACACCGAGGCCGGCACGGCAGCACATCGGGCGGTCCACATACGGTGTCAGTTCATGGGGAGACTGCCGGTATATATATCGTACCAACTGGTCCAGGACAGACCTGATGATGATGGTACGTTCGCAATCTGGCTGCAAGCCCAAGAAACTTTCAAACAGCATATTCGCCAGTAAAACCTACCAATGGACATTAGTTCCCTCTATGGGGAGGGAATGCTACAGCAAGTTTGATAAGCTCCGAAACATGAAACGACACCTTCTGAGTGCACTTGCCTTTTCTAAAAGGTGCCTGAGCGGATCAGAGGCACACGCCGCCGCCAGTTTGACTCCGTAGGACACAAGCTCCTTGCCCAACTTCTAGAACTGACGTCCTTACTCGCCCCCGTTACCTGGGAGTGGGCTGAATGTTCATCCTCGGCGCAAGCAGAGCTTGCATAACGAGATGCATCTATGAAACAGTCGTGAAAACTCAAGTGACTAATATCAAAACAGTCAAAACAAGAGACTATACGAACTGTCATGAATCCTCGAGGGAAAACCATCGACGGCATTCCGTTGTCTGTCCTTGAAAAAAGTTTTAACTTTGCCTCAACACTAGCAGCACTATCTGTCGCAGAAATCATGAGCCGAATGGAGCAAGTTGCCTCCAATCTACTACCCGATACGGCGGAGAAGATACGGCGGGAAACGCTAGGTCTGTTCCGCCGAAGAACAGCATCTCCTGACGGGAAAGAGCCGCGCTGCGTTTTTTACGTAACGATCCAGACGTAATCGTCCTCCCAGTGGATAAGGGGTAGAATCGCAGAATACAAAGAGAAAATGTGCGAAATTCTACACGACGCGGCTTGCAAGATGATGGGGACGAATCCAACTAGTCGGATGCAGCGCAAGACGATTGAACTTCTTCGAAGTGCTTTTAGAAAGAGACAGCGAAGAAACTTCGGCCACGTGATGCCATACCATCTAGGCTCTACGGATTTCCGAGAGCACACAAAGAGAGCACACCTCTGAGAGCAATAGTGAGTACAACAGGAGTGTCAACGTACCAGCTTGCGAAATACTTAACGTTCTTTTTGAATCCTTTGCAAATGTAAGCAACCCACCAAGAGCCCGGCTCACTTCGTGGAACGTTTGGGGAAACTCAGACTTGCAGTCTCAGATCTCACGGTCAGTTTCGTTGTCACTTTTTACCAGATATCCACTCAAGGAGTTGCTGGAACTACTGAAAAGGAAATTGAGCCCTCATTCTCCAAAATTTTCAGTTTTGTGCTCACGTCCACACATTTTCATTTTGACGGACATTACTATGAACAGACTGATGAGGTCCATATGGATTGTCCTCCCTCACTTGTGGTGACCAATATGCACATGGAAGACTCTGAGGACAAGGTACTTAGCACCATTAAAATCGACAGTTTTCTGCAGATATGTATAATAGACGTTCGTCGTTTGGCCTCACAGGAATGATGAGCTTCAGGTTTTCTTGCAACACCTGAACTCTATCCATAACCAAATTCAGTTCACCACGGAGGTGGTCAGCTGCCATTCTTGGAGGTTCTCACACGGATAAAACCAGACGGAATATTGGGCCGCAATGTCTGTCGGAAGAAAGCCCACACGGAGCAGTACCTTTACTTTTGTAGCTGTTGTCAACCATCAGAAAGGGAAGGAATGCTAAACGCTCTGGTTCACATAGGTTCTGTGATGTACGACAACGAAAGCCTTAAAAACCGGAACTGGAACACCTCAGGCCTGGAATCTCATTGAGTGGACTAGAATTACCTTCAGTGATGAGTCCCGTTTTGAACCGATGAGCAGCGCAGACGTATCTGGATACTCCCGGGACAGCAGTGGGATACCAAGCCGATTGTCAGCCTCCATACAGCCCGACAACCAGGACTGATGGTCTGATGTGACATTTTTTTTCATAGCAGGGGCACTTTGGTGGTCATCTGTGGCACCCTTACAGCACAGACATACGTCTGTACGCCCGGTTGTGTTGTCCTTCATGGCACGTCATCTTGGGTTTATATTTCACCAAGATAATGCAAATCCGCTCATGGTGAGAGTTTCTACTGCTTGTCTTCGTGCTTGCAAACCCTGCCTTGGCCAGCAAATTCGCTGGACCTCTCCTCAGTTGACAACGTTTGGAGCATTATGAGCAGGGCTCCCCAAACAACTCCGGATTTTGACGAACTAGCGTGCCAACCGGACAGAAGTTGATTCGTTACCTCTCAGGAGGACATCCAACAACTGTATCAATCAATGGCAAGTTCAATACCTTCGGGATCTGCTTGTTCCATTGATTTGCTGGAAATAGAGGTATTGAAATCCGGAAAGGCAGGACCAGGCTGTCTGTGCGAATACTTTAGTGTTTGGGATGTTGATGGTGAGGCTAAACCGTTCATATGCGCGACTGTAATAATTTACATACAGCTTCAGGTCTGCGGGTGTACTTCTGGACAAGCATTCTTGTCTACGTAATGCAGTTCACTTACTTGAATGAGATTTGTGTACCTTTTAGAATGGATCAAAAAAAAATTTTTCAGGCAACTATCAACAGCATCGATATACTTAGACAAACTCATGTTACACACTGTGCTCTCTTACAAATATACTTATTCACTACTGGTTTCGATCATAGACAACATTTTCATGAAACTTCCTGGCAGATTAAAACTGTGTGCCGGACCGAGACGCGAACTCGGGACCTTTGGCTTTCGCGGGCAAGTGCTCTACCATTTGAGCTACCCAGGCATGACTCACGACCCGTCCTCACAGCTTTAATTTCACCAGTACCTCGTCTCCTGCCTTACAAATTTCACAGAAGCTCTCCTGCAGACCTTGCAGAACTAGCACTCCTGGAGGAAAGGACATACTCCGCTGCAGAGTGAAAATTTCATTCTGGAAACGTTTTCTTGTTTTTCAACGTTGTTTTCTTTGTGGTTCAGCTTGTATTATGGCGTTTTTTTACCTTTTGAAGTCAGAAATGGCGTATTCTTTTCTGGTTAAATAGCATGTCTGCCATTTGAAGTTGTTGCAGTAGATAGTTTTCCACCGCGAAGATGGTCCATGATCGAAACTAGTATTGAGTGTATTGTAAGACAGCACATTGTGTATCATGCACTTCTCCAAGTTTTGGAACGGAGCCTGGACTGAAAATATAGTCTTCCGTCCAATATCTATTTAAGTTCTACACCTGCATTTTTTACTGACAATGTCTCGTAATTCATGGATGTGAAATAGAGTGTGATTAATATTGCCGCGAGGTCACAGTGAGCCCATTATTTACGACAACATCACGCAATATAAAAGTGCGGCGATAGACTACAGCAAATAATTTTTTTTTTCGTTGTACTGACGGCTGTTCCAACCGACACTGTGTGGGTGTATGTACTGTGGTGCAATGTGCAAAATAGTATGTTAGTTTGTTGATATGGTTGTTCGCAAACTAGCAATTGTACGGAAACCAAATGTAATTGATGTAATTGAACTTAGCTGTTTGAGCAACTCAGCAAAACGTTTCTTCTGCAAAACAGTTTCTGTTACAGCACGTTAATTCGTGGTCTATTCACGTGTTTTCTTATGGATTTTGAGGTGGTACTCGTGCTTTGAATTGTGTAGTGTTACCACACATTGCCTTGTTATGTAGCAAGGCAACTTTCTCGTTGCTTCCGGCCTCACTTTGAGGTCGTGTGGCAGTGTTCCCCTCTTTCCCTGACGTCTGTTACACTTGCGGTACGTCTTGTTGACATACCGATTGGCAAACCGGCCACGTTCTGAGCTCTGTTTTGCTTTGCTTTGAGGTCGCCTGGTAGAACTTCCAAAAAATTTAAATGTACAATAAAATTATTCTGCTGCACAAAAGTTCGAAATGCAAAATTTTGCACTTCACGAAAAGGAAAAACTTAGTATCCTATGACAACAGTATCGATGAGTAATAGTTGGAATCGATCAATTCATAGGAAAAACTGGGTATAACAATTTGAAGACATATGAAACGGACCGATCTCACTGGATCAGTCGCAGGTAAATCAGAAGGCAGACTTTGTTTCATTGGTAGAATAACAGGGAAATCCAGCCCCCAGAGGAGATTGCTTACAACTGCTCGTGCGTACCAAACATGGTGAACAGGAAATACAAGGAAGGGCAGCACGCATGGTAACAGGTCTATTTGACCCAGGAGTGAGCGTCACGGACGCATTGAGAGAATTGGCAAACACGTAAAGATAGATTAAAAGTATCCCATGAAAGCATACTTCCTAAGTGAAGAATCAACTGTAACTGATGAATGGAGGAATAGACTACAGTCTCCTTCGTATTTCTCCCACAAGGATCGCGAATATAAGACTAACAATACCGTGTACAGAGGTGTCTAAGCAATCTTCCTTCCCACGTTCCAAATGTGAGCGAAAGGGGGAAAAGTCCCCTAGCCACTGGCTCAAAGAGAAGTAACTTCTGAGACGCTCATTACTGTGGTTTACAGAGTGTAGATGTAGAGGCAGATGCAACTTATTCTGAATTACATCAGTGAATGGAAACAAGGGTAGGTTTACATCGTCTATCAAAGAAAATTTGTGACTGGACTGAGGATTTCTTTGCAGGAATGGTGTCGCATGTTACCTTGAATGGAGAGTCATCTACAAATGCAGAAGAACTTCATGTGTGGACCAGGAAAGTCTGTTGGCGTCTGTGTTGTCCATGCTCTAGACTAATGAGTGCCTGATCGGGAATACTATAAATCCCTGGTATTCTCAGGCCGATATTCCATTTAACGGGTCGTAACATTCGTTTAATGTTTCTGAGTGGCTGGAACACCGGTCTGATTCGCCCCCTGTTTAGGACTTTACTTGTCTTACTCAGATTGCGCCGCAGAATGGAAGCCACGATATGTGCTGGACCTCCTGGCTTGGCTGAACGGCATGGCGTCTTGATTTCCTCGGTTGATTTAATGTCACGGAATGATACCCGTCCCTTCTGAAGATTGTCGTCAGATGATTAATTTCGGTGTCGAAGTGGTCCTTGTCCGAAATAGCCCTGGCTCTGTGTATTAGGATGTTCAGCGTAACTCTCTTACGAGCTGGATGATGAAAGCTACGCCAGTTGGGGTATAGATCCGTATATTTGTGAAAAGGCCGTGTGAAGCCTCGTGTGAGATGGAGAAAAAAGTGTAGGCATTCGACAGCGGCAGGGTCGTGACCTGTCGAGACAACGATTTATTGTCCAGCGATATTGCTGCTTTCGTTATCCAGGATTCCACGAGTGTCATGCGAATGTGAAATCATTGGGCTTAGGAGGGGCATGTAGGATCTAAACGGTCCTGACTGATTTGTCTCAACTGGCGTTTGAGAGGACAGAGATTCCTCGCCCGTAACCGGTCGTACAGACGATCCAGCTACCTTCAGTCAGGGAAGTGGCTTGTTTACAGCAAGGCAAGTACTAACATGGACAGTAACACGATATCTGACACACCACGCAGTGTCGGCAAGGCGACCATTATTGCAGCTTCCCTGGATGCGTCCTGGCAGTGATGCTCCCATCGACGACACGCGACACATGAGTGGCACCATGTCGTATATTCAGACGAGTGCCGCTTCTGTGTACGGCCTCTGAATGGAAGTAAGTTTGTATGAAGGCTATGAGATAATGAACGTTGCCAGATTCCATCCTGGTTGCACATCATGATTATCTCGGTTTCCGTAGCCGGTAATTTGGAAAGCAGCCGTTAAATTTTTGACGTGTTAAAATCGGTGCCCGTGTCGTATCTTCGAGACCTCCATGATGTTATTCCTCAACAAGATAACGCAAAATCCTGTAGTGTACATGCTGTTCTAACCTCACTCTGTACAGAGGGTGTTAGTCTAATGCCAACATCCGCCAGTTCCCTAGATCACTTAGTCACTGAAAAAAACTATGCCGTGCAATACAATTAAAGCGTCAGTTTTTCGAAACCCCGTAATTGTCTCCCATTGTGACGTAGAAGTTTGCAATTTGGCTTAAAGGTGTCTACAACCTTCCTAATGATGCAAAAGCGTAGCATCTTGCAAGGACACCTTCTTCCAATTCGGCGACTCTTTAGAAATCAAGGTATGCACACATACGAAATAAAACACCAGAAGTAAGAAGTTCATGTGAGCTGTAAGGTGGGTTAGCTATGTCACGTCGGCACCAAACTTCCCCACAAGTCTGCTCAGTGGCACCGTGGACAGAAAGTGGCCACGTCCCTCTTACTCACGTTTCACCCCCTCTGCAATGAACGTCAGAACCGTGACGCCCAGCGTTGCATCACGCAGTTTTCTTATAAATGGCAGAGGAAAACATTTCAAACACACTTCCACTCAGAGTCGACACAAAAAGGCCTCAGGGGGTGGCGTAAAGGACGTCAGCGAAACCTCGCCTTCCATTGGGGCATTCCCTCCCACATATTTCGCACTCGAAAATTATAGTTCGCAGTGCGATGGGCAACAGAACGACATTCTTGACAACCTTTGACACTACTGACACCATCCAGACAATTCATCTCTTCTCTATTCAGATCGTGGGCTCCCAACCTCACTGAACGCCATCACACCCCCTTGCAGTTAAACACGACCGAAAATTCTTCTCAGGTGTACGGAATGGAACCGCTAGGGATCGTTCAAAATCATTCGATGAAATTTGAACATGATTCAAAGCAGCAAAGGGTGTTTTTGCTTTTT
The DNA here is from genome assembly GCF_023897955.1 of Schistocerca gregaria. Taxonomy (NCBI): domain Eukaryota; kingdom Metazoa; phylum Arthropoda; class Insecta; order Orthoptera; family Acrididae; genus Schistocerca; species Schistocerca gregaria. The sequence continues at coordinate 467,265,543 of NC_064921.1, forward strand.
CAGCCATCCTGCATTCCGCTCTCGTGTGGCGTGACCATGGCGAGGTGTTACATTGAAACACACATGGCAAAGGATCCCTTTAAGACTCCCCGAGTTCGGCAACACCCTCGACGCAAACTGCACACTTTCGTGGGCCCTTTAAAAATGGCCCTGTACATTGACAACTTCTCAGCGATTCCTAGTCACCGGTGAGACAGACGTCCATTTCGTCCCGTTAGATTTCGCATGCCACCAGCATGCGCTATTTCACTGGTACAGAACCACTCAGCTGAGGTGTGTCGATACGGCGCCTGTCACAGCAGCACCTAGGAATCAGTGAATACTTGCCTCTATACAAGGATATTTTTAAAGTGTCCAACGATGGTGTGCCTGTGGTACCGACGGTGATGCCAAACTCGGTGACGTTAGTGGGACCTTTTTCCGTACCAATGTCGCACGCCCCCGTGATCGCGACACAGGAAGGCGCGAAACGGGGGGACTGAAAAAGTATGAACACCCTTTGCTACTTCGAAGCACGTTCGAATTTCTCGAATAATTTTGCACGATCTGGAGTGGATCCACTTTGTACACCAGAGCAAATATTGCGGTCATGCTACATTCCAAAAGGATGCGATCACAGTCATTGGGTAGTAGGAGCTCATTGCTCTCAGAGAGGCATAGAATCGTCCGGAGGGTGTCAGCAGTGTCAAAGGTTGTCAAGAGTGTTGTCCTGCTTCTTATCGTACTACGAACTATCGTTTTCTACTTCGTAATGTGTGGGATTCAACGTCCCAAAGGAAGGGGTTATTTCATTTACACCCTTTACGCCACCCCCTGAGGCCTTTTAGTGTCTATTCTGAGAGGCAGCGTATCTGAAATGTTTTCCTCTTCCATTCATAAGAAAATTGCGTGATTTCAACGCTGGGCGTCACGGTTCTGACCTCCATCAGAGAGGTGTCAACAGGAGGGCTGTGGTGACCTCCCCGACGTGTGACATGTTTACGGTGGCGCTGGGCAGAATTGTGGTGAAATTTGGCACCAATGTGACGTCATTTTCCCACTTTACACCTCACACAAGCTTCTGATCTCTGGTCTTTTCTTCGTATGTGTCCACACCCTGGAATTTGAAACGTCGTCAAGCCGAGGGTGACATCAAAGGACGCCACGCTTCTGCACCATTATAGATGAAAGTTGTAGGCACCTTTGAGCCTAATTTGAAACTTCCCCCTCCGTCCAGAGGTTCGAGTCCTCACTCGGGCATGGGTGTGTGAGTTGTTCTTAGCGTAAGTTAGTTTAATTGTGTGTAAGTCTACGGAGCGATGACCTAAGCAGTTTGGTGCCTTAGGAATTCACACACATTCAAACTACTGCTTTGCAATGGGAGACATTTGCATGGTCTCAAAAAAGTGACTCTTTAGTTGTGTTGCCTAGAGTACATGGGGTTATCGCAGGCTGCCATGAGACCGGCATGCCGTCATTCGCCGGTCATTATAGTTGAAGAACTCTGGCGTAGAGGTTAAGCAGCGTGGAATGACGAACCAGTAGCTTTCAGTCAGGCTCATATGATGCCCAGCATGCTAAGAGACGTTGTTGCTACCAGATTTGAGAGCTTTGTGTAATAAATTTGGCATCCTGTGTACATAGAAATCATCTAAAGATTTAATAATATATTCTTCGTATTATGCTATACATACGCACAATAAGTAAAATTTCTTTTCCTGCTAATCCTGCTGGTGTTGCAGTTTTAACTGCCAGGAGTTTAATTCGGTGTATAGTCAAAGGAAAACGAGACGGATGGAAGAAAATGTAAGTAAACCGTTCATGCCCGCCCGCCTAGCCGCGCGGTCTAAATGCCCTGCTTCCCGTGCGCGAAGGCGTGCCAGTCTCCGGTACGAATCCGGCCGGCAGATTAGTGTCGAGGTCCGGTGTACCGGCCAGCCTGTGGATCGTTTTTAAGGCGGTTTTCCATCTACCTCGGCGAATGCGGGCTGGTTCCCTCACCCCACCTCAGTTACGCTGTGTCGGCGATTGCTGCTCAAACACCATTTCCACGTACGCATGCACCATAATTATTCTACACTCGTCTTATAAGAGAATTTCCCGGGGTGTCCACTGGGGGCCGAACCGCACGATAACCCTGGGTGCGGTATGGGGTGTCGGAGGGGTGGGTGGAGTGCTGTGTCCTGTTGTGGGGTTGTGAACCACTGAGGGCTACGGCTGAGCGAAGCCTCTCCGTCGTTTCTAGGTCCCCGGTTTAATACAGTACAATACAATACAAACTGTTCATTATTCAAAACTTATCGACGTAACTGTTACACGTTTATCCCGTTGTGTGACAAGACAATCAATGCCTTTATGGCAAAAAGGGTTGTAGTTACCTACGGAACCCTGATTGAACTCAGACCTTCGTCTGAAGCAAATCGACGGTGCGGTTGTCCTTCTTCATGGCTCCAAGAATACTGAAACCGCATGACAGATCGGAACTGTATGGAGTTTGTATAAGGGCTTCCCAACGAAACATCCGCAGCGTAATCGAAACATGTGGGCGGGCCCACGTGTTGCCAAGTTCGTTGTGATTACGCTGTAGAAGATTTTGTCTGAAGCCCTTATACATACTCCGTAAGTCCCGTTCTCTCGCAGTGTGATTTCCATAGTTTTAGAGCGCTGAGGACAGACATCCGTGGCCATCGATTTGCTTCGGAGGAAAAGGTGCATATCTGGGTGCAATTATGCAACAACAAACTTTCTTCCATGAAGGCACCGACTGTCTTGGATCACAGTAGGATAAATGTACGAGTCTTAATAATTATGGCGAGTACTTTTGAAAAAAATTGAATAGTCTGTGCTGTTTGAGACTTTCGCGTCGTAATAACTGTTTCAGTAGTTCAAAACGTCATCCGAAGTCACCCCCGTGAACCACTGAAGCGAGAAACGGTTACCTACTTTCGTCCATCTGTCTCGTTTTCATTTGACTGCCCCTTATAATATGTACAGACCTAGGTTAGGTTATCGTGGCAGGAAGGAAGGCACGAACATTAATATTTAAAGTCCCGTCCATGATGATGTTTTTAGAGACTGAATACAAGCTCTAAATCATGAAGTACATATTCTTACTGCAAGCACCCCAGGAACACGCTTTTATTCGTAAGCGAACCCCACATGGAGGATACGCCACGTGTGCTATTATCGTGTGTCCACGGCTTAGGTTATGGTATGTAACAGTTTCTTTTGATAAGCGTAAAATAATGATAGCCCTTTCATATTTTAGAAATATGATTATTAGTTTTGCTAATACGTTGTCCATTTACAGAAACTATAAATCTAAAAGAAGAAAAAGCGTATAGTGAAATCTTAGAATCTAAAAATATTTCACAAGCTCGATTTGTATATGTTATATAAGTATTGCGTGTGCAAAATAAAGCAGATCCAGAAAATAAATACCAAAATACTGTTTCGGATTCACCATTGCTAATGAATTTCATGCTCACACGGCTACTGTCCACGTCGGTAGACCTTTGTTATCGAGTTTTTAAACTATGTGACGTACCTGGCAGTCCTGCCGGACAGATGGCAGCAATAGCGTTATCACTATTCTGCTGTAGCTCCTTCAACCTGTGAGGATTATTTGAGTACACCAGATGCTCCCATGTGCTCCAAAGGTGACAGTCAAAAGGGAGAGAGACAGGCTTTCAAGGTGGCCAGGTGTCTGCACTGCCTCTGCTCGTTGTCAGGGTCGCATTTGATATAAGTGCGAATACAAAATATGTACTAGTAAATAATTTGAAAAAGGATGTTCTTTCGTTGCACACCTCAAAATCTGCGGTTCTGGCTTTTTTATTGAGGTGCCGGTGTGGGATACCAGTGAGCACCCTCACAAACCACTCCTGGAAATGGAAAAAAGAACACATTGACACCGGTGTGTCAGACCCACCATACTTGCTCCGGACATTGCGAGAGGGTTGTACAAGCAATGATCACACGCACGGCACAGTGGACACACCAGGAACCGCGGTGTTGGCCGTCGAATGGCGCTAGCTGCGCAGCATTTGTGCACCGCCGCCGTCAGTGTCAGCCAGTTTGCCGTGGCATACGGAGCTCCATCGCAGTCTTTAACACTGATAGCATGCCGCGACAGCGTGGACGTGAACCGTATGTGCAGTTGACGGACTTCGAGCGAGGGCGTATCGTGGGCATGCGGGAGGCCGGGTGGACGTACTGCCGAAATGCTCAACACGTGGGGCGTGAGGTCTCCACAGTACATCGATGTTGTCGCCAGTGGTCGGCGGAAGGTGCACGTGCCCGTCCACCTGGGACCGGACCGTAGCGACGCAATGATGCACGCCAAGACCGTAGGATCCTACGCAGTGCCGTAGGGGACCGCACCGCCACTTCCCAGCAAATTAGGGACACTGTTGCTCCTGGGGTATCGGCGAGGACCTTTCGCAACCGTCTCCATGAAGCTGGGCTACGGTCCCGCACACCGTTGGGACGTCTTCCGCTCACGCTCCAACATCGTGCAGCCCGCCTGCAGTGGTGTCGCGACAGGCGTGAATGGGGGGGACGAATGGAGACGTGTCGTCTTCAGCGATGAGAGTCGCTTCTGCCTTGGTGCCTATGATGGTCGTATGCGTGTTTGGCGCCGTGCAGGTGAGCGCCACAATCAGGACTGCATACGACCGAGGCACACAGGGCCAACACCCGGCATCATGGTGTGGGGAGCGATCTCCTACACTGGCCGTACACCTCTGGTGATCGTCGAGGGGACACTGAATAGTGCACGGTACATCCAAACCGTCATCGAACCCATCGTTCTACCATTCCTAGACCGGCAAGGGAACTTGCTGTTCCAACAGGACAATGCACGTCCGCATGTATCCCGTGCCACCCAACGTGCTCTAGAAGGTGTAAGTCAACTACCCTGGCCAGCAAGATCTCCGGATCGGTCCCCCATTGAGCATGTTTGGGACTGGATGAAGCGTCGCCTCACGCGGTCTGCACGTCCAGCACGAACGCTGGTCCAACTGAGGCGCCAGGTGGAAATGGCATGGCAAGCCGTTCCACATGACGACATCCAGCATCTCTACGATCGTCTCCATGGGAGAATAGCAGCCTGCATTGCTGCGAAAGGTGGATATACACTGTACTAGTGCCGACATTGTGGATGCTCTGTTGCCTGTGTCTATGTGCCTGTGGTTCTGTCAGTGTGATCATGTGATATATCTGACCCCAGGAATGTGTCAATAAAGTTTCCCCTTCCTGGGACAATGAATTCACGGTGTTCTTATTTCATTTTCCAGGAGTATATATATATATATATATATATATAATAAGTGCAGATATTTCTATTGGTGACTGAGGACGATGTACGGAACAATATTACATCAGTATTTACGTCATTTTCAGGTTAATAATTTAAAGCTATTACAATACGTATGTTTTTAGGTTCAGTAGTACCCTTATATGTGTGTGGTACAAGCAAGTCATTAATGCTTGTTCCCCTGGGTCGCAAAACGACCAGTCTACACTGACTGGTATAGTCCACTGAGGGGTGGAGCTATAACAGTGCAGAAACATCAGGTCGTAAAGTTTGCGTGTTGTGGGAGGACACGCTGGAAAAAACAATCAGAAATTTGTGTACGTATTAAGGCACCACATATAAACATACCTGCACTTGTACTCATATATATAGCACGAATCGCCTAAATATAGCACCAGCACCGCCCACATTCCGGAAATGAAAAGTGCTATCGATGTCCGGTTTTCACATAACGAACTGGCAGTGAGGGCCTCGTTTTCTTAGCTAATAAACAGATTGTAATAATACTTCGAAAGTATATTTATGTACAAACTTGCACTTTTTAAAAGGAGCAATGCCTATTTACATTAACAAACTAAAAGTAGGGTCAGTTACAACATCAGTGGTATTTGTTGCAGGATTCTAATGCGGGTCGTTTAAGAGATATCGTGTTTTGAGAAGATCCCACACCGACGCTTGTGCGTTACCTGCGGTAGCACAAACTAAAGAACAACATAACTGCATACACCAGTTATATGGATTCTGACCAGTAACAAGAACGAGATAATCACCCTCACATGTTGTTACGCGCTTCCACTTTAGTATGGAACGAATGCTGCACATCTGTTAGAACGTCAGCGGAGATGTCCGAGAAGGGTGCAGTAATTCGTACATATCATAGGGTATAGTTGGTGTGTTCTTGTAGACAGCGTCTTTCAGATTTCCCCACAGAAAAAAAGTCTATAGGTGTCAAATCCTGCGAACAGGCGGGCCAAGGTACAGGTCCTCTGCGTTCTGTCCAACGATTTGGAAACAGAATGAGATTCTCACTCTGCAGCGGAGTGTGCGCTGATATGAAACTTCCTGGCAGATTAAAACTGTGTGCCCGACCGAGACTCGAACTCGGGACCTTTGCCTTTCGCAGGCAAGTGCTCTACCAACTGAGCTACCGAAGCACGACTCAGGCCCGCTACTCACAGCTTTACTTCTGCCAGTACCTCGTCTCCTACCTTCCAAACTTTACAGAAACTCTCCTGCGAGACATGCAGAACTAGCACTCCTGAGAGAAAGGATATTGCGGAGACATGGCTTAGCCACAGCCTGGGGGATGTTTCCAGAATGAGATTTTCACTCTGCAGCGGAGTGTGCGCTGATATGAAACTTCCTGGCAGATTAAAACTGTGTGCCCGACCGAGACTCGAACTCGGGACCTTTGCCTTTCGCGGGCAAGTGCTCTACCAACTGAGCTACCGAAGCACGACTCACGCCCGCTACTCACAGCTTTACCTCTGCCAGTACCTCGTCTCCTACCTTCCAAACTTTACAGAAGCTCTCCTGCGAGACATACAGAACTAGCACTCCTGAAAGAAAGGATATTGCGGAGACATGGCTTAGCCACAGCCTGGGGGATGTTTCCAGAATGCTGGTGCCACTGGTTCCTCGTAATCTGCACAGGAAAGTCTTCTAACATTCGTGGAAGATGGTCGGTTACGAGGCTGTGATACTTGTGCGCGTTCAGTGCTTCGTCTTTGAGCTGATGGGTCACTGTCCCACACCACACGTTTATACTCCATGGAAGCTGATGAATACAACGGAGATTTTCAACAGACTAATAGTGCATTTTTCGGCGGTTTACCTGGCCATGATTGGTAAAAGTTGGTTCATCAGTAAACAAGATACATGACACTTTTGGAGTGTCGTTTCTTAATGCTCTTGTACTCAAATAAACCCGATTGTCATAATGGTTTCCGTGCAGCTCTTTATGATGAGATGTTTGACAGATATGCAGCTGTCGATGGAGATTGGGTCGGACACTTACCTGACTCACGTCACTTCCTTGTGCGACTGCGCGGGAGCTAGCGTGCGGATCAACTACAACAGGAGCAAGAGTATTAACCTTCCCCTCTTGATTCGTCACTTGTTTCCTTCTGCTACTTTGTCTAGCTCTTACACTACCACTTTCACGTAACTGACTGAAGAGGGTGATAAAAATTTACCGAGATGGTTGATACCTATTGGGATATCTTGCCACATACACCGTACAAGAACAAAATTGCATCCTTCCTACGATCTGCGTACATCATGAGCATGTCGGCTTTTTCTGAACTGGTAAATCGCATCGTCCGTTGACGACCTAGTGCTAAGACTGTCACACACTAACAAACTAGCAAATCACAGTGTACTCAAGGAACGAAAAAGCACACTATAAGTAAACATAACATCGTATCCAGCAACTACGTATGTTGAATGACGCAAACAAGTGCCGGTGTGGAAATTTTTCGTAATACGTTATCTCGTAAACAACTCGCACTAGACTCGTCTAACAAACACCACTGAAATTCTAGTTACCCGCATTTTCGTATGTTAATGTCAATAGTCACTCTTCCATTTAAAATAGTCTGTATGTGCACAAAAAATACACTTTGTAAGTATTATTATAATCTGTTGACTGACTAAAAATACGGCCCCCTGACTACCAATCTATTCAGTGAAAACTACACATCACTAACACTCAATTTCCGCAATATATGCGTTGCAAGTTTTAAGTGAGTCACCCTGTACATAGACGCGCGCGTCCCCTATACACCAAAGCAGAACATGCCAGATCTTTAAATTTAAAGACAAACGTCGGACTGAAGTAGATTTTAAAATTTTCCTCGAATTCTATACGTCAAGCGCTTCACTGATGAATGTCACTGCTGCATTCTCGCGTTTCATTGTAGCTTTTATATATAGTTTTTATGTTTCCTACATTTAAAGTTTATATTAAATCATTCACGTGTCTCTTTTGACAAGTATAATTTCGTACAAAGTGATGACTTAGTTCATTAGAGTTATCATTGGTTTTTCCGTAAGTCCCGTCTTTGCTTCGATAAGCTAGGTCAGCCCTGGTGAGGAGACGAAACAGCTTTGTCAAGGCGCTTCTTGTGTTGCAGGCGAGTGGAGCCATGAAGACCGCAGGGGGCGCGCCGTGTCTGCTGCTGCTGTTGCTGGGGGTAGGACTGCTCTGCTTGGGGGCGCACGCAGCGCCGCCGCAGAGGGGCCCGGCCATCACGTGAGTACTCACAACACACTCCTTCCATCCTACATGCAGCCCTCCACACTACTCTGTCGTGTCTAAACTTCCACGTATCTGTATCATTTCTACAACCTACAATCCATTTGAACCTGCCTTGGTCTCCTTCTACAATTTTTACTCCCCATCCCAAAATTTCACTCAGCTACCAAACTGACGATTTTTTTATGCTTCAGGATGCACCCTATCAACCGATCCCTTCTGTCAATGAATTGCAATAAATTTATTTTCAATTTAGTGCCTCTTCATTAGTTATCACATCTGCTCATCCAATCTACTGCATTCCACCGTGGCACCAAATTTCAAACTCTTTTGTACTCTGCTTGTCTTAACTGTCTATCACGACGTTTCAAAAATGGTTCAAATGGCTCTGAGCACTATGGGACTCAACTGCTGAGGTCATCAGTCCCCTAAAACTTAGAACTACTTAAACCTAACTAACCTAAGGACAACATACACATCCATGCCCGAGGCAGGATTCGAACCTGCGACCGGGCGGTCACGCGGTTCCAGACTGTAGCGCCAGAACCGCTCGGCCACCAACGGCCGGCCCCACGTTTCACTTCTGTACAAGACTACACTACAGTATTCAGAAAATACTTCCTAGCACTTAAATTTGTATTCGATGTCAACAAATTTCTCGTTTTAAGAAACATTTTCTTGCAGTTGCCAGTCTACGTTTTATATCCTCTTATTATGACCATCGTCGCTTATTCTGCTGTCCTAACAGTAAAACTCGTCTACTACTTTTAGTGACTCGATTGTTGATCTAATTCAGCATAGCCTGATCTAAATCGACAAAATACCTTTTCCCTCGTTTTTCTTTTTTTGATATTTATCTTGCATCCTTTTTCCATTCTGTTCAAATGATCTTGCAAGTCCTTGCCATGTCTGACACAATTGCAATGGCATTAGCTAACCTTAGAGTTTTATTTCTGCTCCCTGAACTATAATTCCATTTATAATTTCGTCCGTAGTTTCCTTTACTTCTTACTCACCATACAGATTGGATAATACAGGAGACGGTTACAACCGTTCATAATACCCTTCTCCACTACTGCCTCCCTTTCCTTTCCTTCGTTGGAGTTAGATTGATGCAGGCAAGTCATAGATAATCATTCGCGCCGTGTATTTTATACCTATCACCACCAGTCAACATTATCCAAAACTTACTCTAAATACGCAGATGCTATACAGCAGGTGTGCTTTTCTTCAGTCTGTTGATATTAGTCGTAGGGTCAGTGGCGCCTTGCGGGTTCTTACATTTCTTCGAAACCCAAACTGACGTTCCCTGTGGTCGACTTCTACCAGTCTTTCCAATCTTCTGCAAGTAATTCGTGTCAGTATTTTACAGCCACGACTGAAACTTCTGCAATATTCACATCTTCCACCGCCTGCATTTTTTAAAATTATTTTTCTTGAAGTCTGTAGGCATTTTGCCTGTTTCATGTATCTCACATAGCAGGAGGATGTTTTCCCAATGATTTCTGTAATGCTGATGGAATGTCGTTTATTGCAGAGCGTTATTTAGACTTGGATGTTTCAGCGCTCTGTCAAATTCTTATCGTGGTTTCGTATCTCCAATCTCAGCTTTATCTACTTCCTCGCCTTTCTCAACAATATTGTCTTGAAGTTTGTTCCCGTTGTTTATTTTTTTTCATATGCTCCTCCTAGCCCTCATTGCTTTGCTTAGTACTGGTTTTGCATCAGAGTTCATTATATTCATACACCTGTCCTTCTTTTCCTTCAGTCGCGCCTGTCCTTTCCGTAGTCATGCATGCTTCTACAGCTTTCGCATTTCTGCTCTAGCCTTTACTTATTTGACATTTTCTTCTTTCCGTCGATCTCATTTTTAAACGTCTGTATGCCCTTTTGTTTGAGTAATCTGCTGCTTTTTAAAAATATTTTTTCTTCCGCAATTAAACTGCCCAAGGATTCCTATTACGTCTAGTCTTTTTGCCTGTTTACAATTGTTTCTTCTCCACACCATCTCTCAAGGCCATCCGTTTGCGTCCTGTTGTTTTCTGTTGTTTCAATCTTTGTCTAACGCTGTCTTTGAAACTCTCCACTAATGACGGTTCTTTAAACTTATTCAGATCTCACATCTTTCAACTCTTTCAGTTCTCCAAACCTTTTAATTTTAAATTGCATTTCGTAACCAATAATTTATGGCTGGGGTTCACACCTGCCCCAGGAAATGTTCTTTAGTTTAACAGCTACTTTCGAAATCTGTATTGCCATTATCTAATCTATCTGAAACTATCTGCTGTCTTCGTATCTCTTATTGATATACAACCTTGTTTCACACATTTTAAAATAACTGTTTGTACGCTCAGTGCAAAATTCTGCTATTTACCTCTCTTACTCGGTTGTTTTCTGTATCACGAAAAGAAAACACTGTTCAAATGACACTTGACAGATTGTGACACAAAGAGCGTGCCTGTTAAAGCGTGGCCCAGTGAACAGAGTGCCTGGCAATGAGGGCGCTTCTGCCACCGTTCTGGGGGAGGTAGGAATTCAGGTACTCAGCGCAAATGGAAAATGGAGCAGAAACTATAACGTTTCACTTTCGGTAATATCCCTCTCACGGAGAAGGGATAGAAAGGTGTACGAAAAAACACGTCCTGGGAAGGTTTCGCAGAATAAACATATCCCTCTGGAGCGATGTGTGCGTTATTTGGAAAGTTCGTAGACGGTTAAATGTCTGCCAGACTGAGCACAGCTCGTTGTCTTCGCCGACAGTGCTCTTAGTGGTTGATCCATCCAAACTCGATATACAATCCGCTGTGTTGAGGAGAAATTAATTTCTTGGCAAAATAGTCCGAACATACTGGGTGTTCATTTTAACTAGAGACATTGAAATATGTTGAAAACTACACTTTGCATCAAAAAAGTTATAATTCCAATTTGTTTGTCTCGGAAGGACGCATCCAACGATACCGCACGTCGATGAGCCACCCCATCCCGTGCGTGTGTGGTGGGAGCAACTTTGAAATCTTCAAAGTAGTCTTTTGTCGACGTGCACGTCAACAAATACAAACGACCCCCACGTTCTTTGCCGAGGTACAGTTTTCCGATGAGTCTCCATGTACATACCATGGTAGCGTTAACCGGGATAACATGCATTACTCGAGTGTAGACACTCCCCATTGGTTACGGCAAGTTGACAAACAACGTCCTTGGTCAGTTAACGTATGGTGTGGCGTCATGGGGAACAAGGTCACTGGTCTGTATTTATCGGCGACACGGTGAAGGGAAGCAAATATCGAACGTCTTTGGAACAGAAACTACCGGTATTGCTGCAGCATGTTGCCGTGGACGTTCGACTTTGTATGTTGATTCAGCATGACGGTTGCGCAGCGCGTTACGCGATTGAAACACTAGAGGTTGTGGCCGAGCGGTTCTAGGCGCTACAGTCTGGAACCGCGCGACCGCTACGGTCGTAGATTTGAATCCTTCCTCGGGCTTGTATGTGTGCGATGTCCTTAGGTTAGTTAGATTTAAGTAGTTCTAAGTTCTAGGGGACTGATGACCTCAGAATTTAAGTTCCATAGTGCTCAGAGCCATTTGAACCTCTAGAGGTATTAGGCCGTATTTACAGTGGCCGGTGGAGGGGCAATGGTGGCCCTATTAATTGGTTCGCTATGTCGTCGTATTTGACGCCGCCGGATTTCTTTCTGTGGGAATATTTAAAAAATAAGGTGTACCAGCAAGTGGCAACAGGCCATGATGACATGGTCGATCGCATCAGAAGTGCCTGTGCTGACATTCCCGCAGATATGCTTCTGTTCCGTGTACGGTCATTTGAAACGCAGATCACTAAGTTGGTGGTACTACTTTTGAACACTCTCTCTAACTGGAAGAGTAGAGTGGCTTTCGCCTGGAGCCTCGGTCACAGTGCGCATCCAGTAGTCAGTCCCCTGTCCGACATGTCGGAGGAATACAATGTTGCAAATGGGATTTCCAATTAGAAGTTATGAAATACTTGCCTGTCCTATCCTTGCAGAATGGAGGGAGGGGGCTATTGAGTAGCATGTCATAAATTATGATTGTGTACCCATTTCCATTCGTCCGATTGCAGCACCATCTGTGGCGAAACGAAGAAAATGCTTCAGACAAAACATGTAAATTTTGCCATAGAATTCTAATCTGCAAAAAAATAAATAAATAAAAATAGGGTTCCCACTGAAGATTTCAAAGTTGTCCCCCGTCACCCACGCACGAGGTGTGGTGGCAGGTCGAGTGTGGTATCATTGGATGTCCCCCTCCAAGACAGACAAATTGGAATTATAAATTATAACCTTTTTTTAATCGGATGTGTAATTTTCGATATATTTGAATGTCTTTAGTTAAAATGAACACCCTATGCATAGAGCAACAACAAACAAATATTCCATTCTCGCGCCACGGCCATGTTACGCTGCGTGCAAACAGTCTTAATCGCTCATCTCAACTGGCCGTAATCACCATACGGCTTGCTGAGCCGACGAGTGGTTAGAAATTGCGTTCTTGTGGATCCTAGAGCGCACCTCGTTTGGACGGGCTGTACCACCTTCCCTCCATCCATGGTATTTAGTTGGGAGCCACGTAGTAACTTACTGTGGACGGATCTCGTGAGGTTGTGAGTCATCGAAATGTCGCCGTTTCGTTTCGCCTCGCGGGCTTGAATGTGAATTTTAATGTGAGTCTTCTTAACCGATAAGAAGCTTCGTGTTATCCTTCAGCGTTGCCCATAATTAGTTGATCATCTATTCAAATAAGCAGGGTGTTGTTTGACTGTCTAGTGAGGCCTGCAAAGGTGCTGGGCATTGTCATCTGACAAATGATGTTGCACACCAGAAGTGGTTTGACTTTCAAATTTGAAGTAATCGTAGGCGTTTCAGAGCTAATCGACGACACTTATGAAGCCCGTCGCTCCCTCACACTAGAAACATACGTGAAACGCAGAAAACTGGATGTCCTCGCAACCATAAATTACGTCAGTAATTCTGAAAGCCAGCCGAGAGGTCCGAACTGTATGCTGTAATAAACCACGCTTAAATGCTCCACAATCATTCTTCATAATAAAACTGCTACGTGATCTTTTTTCATGTTATAGCAGTTATTCCCTAGATTAAGCATAGGACTGAGTGCAGTGCAATAACAATTTGCACTTATCTTTTTAAGATGGCTTCAGTGTCTTGATCTCCTCTCTTGCTGCGTAGTACTCTATAAAAGTAGGTCCTCGGTGTTGTATATTAACTATATCTGAAGAATTAAAAATTTCAGTTTACCACAGCTGTTTCTTTTTTTATCTTCTCAGTTGAGCACCCATATTCTCACAAATACTGTATAAATATGTTTCGAAAACAACAGGTATCTTAGTCATACAACACAAGGACTTTAATAGAAAACCTTCCCGATCATAAGCTGAGAGCAACATGAACCAAATTCTAAAAATGCTAATCCAACTCTGACGCACTTGCCGTCTAAAAATTGTGTATACGAGTATATTATACATTGTCCGCAGCTCGTGGTCGTGCGGTAGCGTTCTCGCTTCCCACGCCCGGGTTCGATTCCCGGCGGGTCAGGGATTTTCTGTGCCTCGTGATGACTGGGTGTTGTGTGTTGTCCTTAGGTTAGTTAGGTTTAAGTAGTTCTAAGTTCTAGGGGACTGATGACCATAGATGTTAAGTCCCATAGTGGTCAGAGCCATTTGAACCATTAGCCATGGATTCAACTTCCAGAATCTTCTAGAACCGAAAATAAATTTCACATTAAGGTGGCTTTCATTATTTGCCGGTTTTGATTTAAATATTGTTTTCAGAAAATAATTATTTACGTAAAGATTTATAGACCGAATGGTTAACAACAAACGTATTAAAAATAGGGCTTCCTCTCATTTCATTATATCAGTTTCGTTATCGATGGCAACATTAACGAAATTATAAATGGAAACAGATATTTCGTTTATAGTTAACACTGAAAATTACAAATTATTGCAGTTAAGGTAGACTTCTTTTCATATTATATACTTTTAGAATTGTATCTACTAATTCTCGTGGTGTGATATCAAAATACAAGTGAAAAATATATTTACGAGAAAGTTGTGTTTGACAGGAAAGTTTATAACAGTTCATAGATGAGAAATAAATAATTCACGTAATAAAGTCAACTCCAGTCCGGCTAAATTTCAGATGGTATCGAACAGTTCATTACTTGAGTAGACGTTGCGAGGGGAGAGGGGAGGTGCGAGGAGGGTAGAGTCACTATAATGCCGAAGGGTGACGCTCGGCAGCATAGTGGTACACCATCACTTTTGTGCCCCAAAATATTCTTACGCTGTTATGAAACACGAGAAGTAGCTACAAGTCGTAACTGTTTGTTTTCTTTCTACACTTACTTATTTGAAAATTGCAGCATCCTGAAAGAAGGACCTGTAGGACAGTGCATTAGTATTAAGTGATTAAAATGGAAGCAGTGAAGCAGCAGTCTTCAATGACCGAAAAGATCATTGTTGCGCCAAGCTGGGCCGTATAGAGCAGCCAGACGAAGTGGAAATGTGAAAGTAAATGGCAAGCTTGAGCGTCGACGCGAAATCATCATCATGTAAGTCCGAACAAGTAGAAGAAGCGGCCTCTGGGAAAAGGGTCTGTGATACTCCAATATTTGGGCTCGTACAGGGAATATGTAAGTGGAACCAGTTGTTACGAGACTGTCGGGCTTAGCTGTATCGGATACTGGAGCGCACGAATCTGACTTGAGCCTAGGATGGCCGTCTCCTTGTCCACGTGACCGTATGGATGGTACTGGTATGGAGTCTGTGCAGGGTGCAGATTTGAGTAGAGGTACACACAGCTTTACGTTGGTTGCAGTTACCTAAGGTTTATATTCGGCTACACTAATGTGACCTTTACAAACACACTGATACTTTTTTTCAGGAGCATGACGAAAATAAATGTTGGCCTTGATAACGATACCACTTCCGTACACTGCGCTGTACTGCTGTGAGTCGCTAAGAAAATGTTCACAGCCCTGCATAGACTTTAAAAAGCACTTTCTTCGATTGTTTCCCTATAAAGAACTGTCAACAAGAAGAGGCTCCATTGTTCTAAATCTGTTGCTGCATGAAAATAATCCTCTTTTCATGGTAAATTAATGCACTGCTATTCTCAGCAAACCAAAGTAAGAATTATAGGATCTGCTGAACGGAGTGGACGTTCTACTGAGTACACAACATAGACTGAGAGTAAACTAAAAAAAAGCGAATGAAGTGAGTAGTAGAGGAAACGGGATTAGCGGCGAATTACTCATTAAAATTACTGACGTCTTATTAGAAGAAGTGAAAAAATTTGTCTGCATTATGGACAAGGCAAGGAGGATATGAAAATCACTCTACCATTAGAAAAGAGGGCATTCCTGGCTAAAAGAAGTCTACTATCATCAAACAAAGACCTAAATTTCTATATACATCTGGGTCACAGATTTGTATGGAACTGAATAATGGGGTGGACTGACAAGATGAGAGTGAGGAGGTTCTCCGCCGATTTGAGGACGAAAGGGATGTGTCGCAAACACTAATAGAAGGGACAGGATGATAGGACATGTGTTAAGACGTTAATAAATAACTTCCATTGAACTAAACGGAGATGTAGCGAGCAAAGATTGTAAGACAAGACAGAGATTGGCAATACAGTACATAGAACATATAACTAAATGGACTGAGTGTAAGTGCTAAAATGAAACGAAGAGATTGGCGCAGGATAGAAAATCATGGTAGATCGCATCAAATCACAATGATGACATATCCCTCACCCTCCCAAAATTTTTTACTTGCTTGCATCATGACCCAGAAGCGAAAGGTTTAAACAAAATATCAAGGAATATTCGCTAACCCAAGAGAGAACGTCGCTCCAAAGCACGGAAAATATTCACTCATACTTAGTGCTAGGAATGAAAACAAAGGCAGCTCTTTCTGGCGACTCAATGATTGCGATTTTCTACATCTCCATCTTTCTACATCTACATCTGCGTAGTATGTATTACATACTCCGCAAGCCACCGCACGGTACGTGGTGTACCCTGTACCACAACTAGTTTTCTTTCCTGTTCCAATCGCAAATAGAACGAGGTAAAAACGACTATCTATATACTTCCGTATGAGCCCTGATTTCTCGTAACTTATCTTCGTGGTCCTTAGGCGCAATATATATGTTGGCGGCACCAGAATCGTTCGACAATCAGCTTCAAATGCCGTTTCTTTAAATTTTCTCAATAGTGTTTCTCGAGAAGAATGTCGCCTTCCCTCCCTCCTGCTCCTCCCCCCCCCCCCCCCCCCCCCCCCGGAATTGCCATATGAGTGCCCGAAGTGTCTCCGTTACACTTACGTGTTGTTCGAACCTACGGGTAACAACAAATCTAGCAGCCCGCCTCTGAGTCGATGTCTTCCTTCAATCCGACCTGGTAACGGTCCCAAACACTCACGCGGTACTCAGTAACAGGTCGCACCCGCGTCCTATATGCAGTCTCCTTTACAGGTGAACCACGCTCCTAAAATTCTACCAAAAAAAACGAAGTGGACCATTCGTTTTCCCTATCACAGTTCTCACACGCTCGTTCCACCTCACATCGCCTTGCAACGCTACGCCCAGATATTTAAACGACGTGACTGTGTCAAGCAGGACACGAGTAATACTGGAACCGAACATATAGGTTTGATCTTCCTACTCATTCCCATCAACTCACATTTTTCCAACGGGAACAATAATGTGATTTTAAGAACATGAACTGTAGAGGATCCTTTCAGATATTAAAGCATTTCGCATAGAAAAAGAGACATGTCTTGAAAGAAACTCCTGTTACGCAGTGGGTAGGGTAGACACAAATTATCCTGAAATACCCCATTTTCAGCGCTGTTGTTGTTGTTATCTACTGTGTGAAGTCTCTTTGTATCCGAACACACTTCCCTCCATTAGCAAATTGACGATACCTTGATACCTCAGTACCTTTAACTCAGTACATTCTCATTAGTTATTCAATCTATCCATCTAATCTTCAGCATTCTTTTGTAGCACCACATTTCAAAAGTTCCTAATCTCTACTTTTCTGAACTGCTTATTGTGTAACTTTCACTTCTGTACAAGGCTACATTCCAAACAAATACCTTCAGAAAAGACTTCCTAACTCTTAGATTTCTATTGTTAACAATTTCGTCTTTTTCAGAATTGCTTTCCTTGCCAGAGACACACTGAATTTAACATCCTTTCTTCTTTGAAAATCTAAACTTATTTTGTAAAATTCATGTCAATCTAAGTCCCTCAGCATCACTGTTTTTCTTCGAACGCATCCCATTAGTCTTGTTTTACTTTTATTGATGTTCAACTTACAATGTCTTCGAGACACTGAACATTGCGTTCAATTGCTCCTCCAGGTCTTTTGCCGTCTCTGACAGAACTACAGCGTCATCGGGAAATCTCAAAGTTTCATTTCTTCCCCCCGAACGTTAATTCCCTTTCTAAATTTTTTCTTGGTCTTATTTATTGCTTGCTCAGTGTACAGATTGAATAACATGGCGGACAGGCTACAACCTTGTCTCACTGCCTTGTCGACCATTGCTTCCTTTTCGTGTCCTAAGACTATTATTGCTGTCTTGATTTCTGTTTTCTTTTTTCTTTGTGTGTGTGTGTGTGTGTGAAATCTTATGGGACTTAACTGCTAAGGTCATCAGTCCCTAAGCTTACACACTACTTAACCTAAATTATCCTAAGGACAAACACACACACAGACCCAGGCCCGAGGGAGGACTCGAACCTCCGCCGGGACCAGCCGCACAGTCCATGACTGCAGCGCCTGAGACCGCTCGGCTAATCCCGCGCGGCCTTGATTTCTGCACAAGTTCTAAACAATCTTTCGCTTCTTGTACTTTATCCCAGCTACCTTCACAAATTTAGTTTATTCCGGTCAACAATGTCAACAGCTTTCTCTAGATCAACAAATACTGTAAACATAGGTTTACTTTTCTTTAACCTATCTTCTAAGTCACCGAGTTAGTTTTGCTTGAAGTCTTCCTACGTTTTTGGAACCCAAATTAATCTTCCCCGAGCTCGGTCTCTACCAGTTTTCTATAGATAATGGGAATCAAATGGTTCAAATGGCTCTGAGCACTATGGGACTTAACTACTGCGGTCATCAGTCCCCTAGAACTTAGAACTACTTAAACCTAACTAACCTAAGGACATTACACACATCCATGTCCGAGGCAGGATTCGAACCTGCGACCGTAACGGTCGCGCGGTTCCAGACTGTAGCTCCTAGAACCGCTCGGCCACTCCGGCCGGTAGAAAATGGATGTCAGTATTTTCCAATACTGACATATTAAACTGATATTTGAGTAACATTCTCAACTGTCAGCAGCCGCCTTCTTTGGAATTGGAATTATTACTTTCTTTTTTATGTCTGAGGGTGTCTCGCGTGTTTCATGCGTGTTGCGCATCAGATGGTACAATTTTGTTCTTGCTAGCTCTCCCAAGGATCTCGATAATTCCGATGGAATGTCATGTACTCCAAGGCCCTTGTTTCTACTTTTGTCTCTGAGTGTCCTGTCAAATTCTTCTCGCACTATCATATCTCCGTGCTCATCTTCATGTACTTCCTCTTCCCTTTCTACGACATTGCCTTCAGTCCCTTTGTATAGCCCTTGATATATTCTCTTTGCCTTCGTCATTATAACACACAAAATGTTACTAATGTGGGGCGAATATTGTAGACACCCGCTCCGCTATACTAAAAGCATTGCAACAGGTTATTTGAGAGTTGTTTATTTTTGAACACCGGAACGACCGCGAGGTGAGCGCGAAACACCGCCCGGCACGGAAACGCTTCGTAGAGCCGCGAACAGCCGGAGGAGCCATCAGGAGAACGACGGCCGGCAGCACTTTGCGTCCAATTGGGACAGTCGCCGGTAATTAGAAACGGCTGCAGCCGCCGCTGTACCCCCAGCGTTGCGCCATTAGGCGCCGAACTGCCCACGGCGCAGCAGCTTCGTGACCGGCAGGTAAATCACGACAAATTGCGGACACAGGGCTGAAGATGGAACAATTAATAGTTTCTCATTAAACTAAAGCTAATTGTTATTGCTCGTACTTCGAAACAAGTTCTTTTTCTGCCCAGTCTTAGTAGAATGTTCCCAACTACTGTCGACTGACCAGCATCATATGTAAATTTACTCTTAAATATAATGTTTCTTTCATCTTGTTCTGCTTGGTAGCAGCAGAAGTTTTATGAAGCAGAGATGGAATAAAGTGGGCGACTAAATTTCTGTCTTCAGTTCGTGAAAATGAATAAAGGAAACAAATTTCCAGAAGGAGTCTACGACCATTGTGGTTATTTTGTGAATGAAACCGTCTAGATCGCTTCATATATTACTTTATTTATAACATCGTTTCGGCTACTGCCATCGCCAGATCAAAACGTAGAACTTTTGAAACGTCTTTTAGTGTGAAATCTAATTTCATTTTAATTAATCACTGAACCAAAATTATGATCTACGGGGTGTTGTTACTACTGAGCGTAAACAATGAGTGACCACGCTCCCCGAGGCAAGATAGGAACACGTAGTTCACAACGCAAACACCAGATGTCAGTAACACATTGTACGTAAGTGACACAAGTTAGCACGTTCAGCGTGTCTCGGTTGTTACGTGAAAGTAGTCGTTACCATACTATAACGCGCTCAGGTTCAATGTGTCGTAGGGTATGCAAAGTTTTCGTGTGTCGTAGAAACTCAGACAGCTTTCAGACGTCGCTACAACGTTATCGGCCCATTCTTTTTTTGCGGAGGAGACTGTTCGTGTCGTGATATGATCCTGCAATATGTTGTCCAATAATTACAAGATCGGGTACTGGGCAAAATTGTTAATAGGACGGCTCTGCACCGCATTGGGCCGTCATGGTGCGGGAACGGTTAAACCAGATATTCAGCGATCGTTGGTGCGGCCGTGTTGGATCTATCCCATAGCCTGCTAATAGCCCCGACCTAACGCCTACATTTTTTTTTTTTTTTTTTTTTTGTGTGAGCGTACGTCAAGTCAACAGTGTACGTACAGAAACCACAGAATCAAGTCGACCTACGGAGGCAGATTACAGCTGCTTTTCAGCAAATCACTCGGGAAAAAAAAGCTGCGCTCCACATGGCGCAACATAGACGCCACGTATAGCATACACTATGCCGCATTTTCAATCGCGGACACGTTGAGTGCCAATGTGCTGTGAAACAAACGGCAGACTCTCCTACACACGTATGTACCGTCAAAAAGAAATTAATTTGCATAGTTTCTTGTATGCAGTGTTTTACTTTCCTGACATCACGAACAGATCACCCCGTGTTTGTAACTGATTACAGTTGTTTTTGCGGTAAGCCCTAGCAAAGACGCGTCTGAACGCATCTGACTATTGTTTATGTGGCGACGAGAGTTAACCTTCGCAAGCGCAAAGGAAAACAGTGGTGAGAGGTCTGGTGAATGTGCTGACCAGGGCAACAGTTGAACGACCTTGCTTTGAGGTACGTCAGAACAGCACAGGCAACATGAGGTCTCGAGTTATCTTGTAGAAAGATAACGTCACAGAGACTTCAAAGATAATGCACAGCCACCAGCCTTAACACGTCAGAAGTGTAGCGCCTACTGTCCAAACTACGAGATATGCGAACCGGGGGTGATCGTGTTGTACACGCAGTGGCACCCCATACCACCACACCAGCTCACACACAGGCCTGTAAGACGATCACGAATTCAATTTGGCAACTTTCATTCTCGTCAGAGCCCCCACACAACGATGCGCCTAACGACTCTGTACGCAGAACCGTCTGAAAAGACGACGTGACACCACTCCTGTGTCTCGCGCCACGTCAAGGGAACCTCAACAATGGTCGCCACGCTACCAGACCAGACGTCGCCACACTGTCGGTATTGAAATCATTCATGCTGAAAAAAAAACTCTTTCTTGACTCACGTAGGCCTGCCTGAAAGACAATTCACAGCTGAGCGAACAGTATTCTGTCCACCAGGGCGCTAGTAACGCGGGGCCATATAGCTCTTACATGGCGTTGAGTCTGATCCTCCTGAAGCCATAGATTTCACATCTGTGTGACAAACGAGGGATTCCGGGCAAAGTGAGAAGCAGTTTTCACAGACGCAGGTCACGGTCCTGCCGTTCTCGAATTCTGCCAGGTGCAACTATAAATTTCATATACGAGGCATAAGACAATCATCGCCATACCCAAGCACGTAAGACACTTCATCTTAGTTTAACGTTTCATGCCTGCTGTCTTTGCGACGTTATAATTTTACGTCTTAGCAGTATTACCAACAGCGAGTTACAGTTTCGTAATTTACGTCATTTTCAAACGCTTAGAATGCGTACCTGCTAACGAGCATAGATAACGAGTATAGAAACCATCAGTTACTGTTACAAATAGATAGAAACAAATTTTAGAACAGTCACTGAGGCATAGTTATGTCTTTTTAAAAAGTATTTCACCTGAGAATTTAGTGGTAGGAAAGTTAGTTAAAACGTTGTATTTAAACAGTGATGTAGGTCGATTGACGGAATAGTGGCAGTTGATACCAACGTGGTAGTTCCCAGGTATTACTCACTCGCGTAAGTTAGATGTTTTTCATTAATTTACTGAGTATACCAAAACGCTCATCTCTTGGTCGGTTCTGGCGTCGAAAAGTCCCAAATGGTGCTACAGCTGTTCAAAGAAGTTCCAGATTTGTGTTTCTTTTGCCTGTACGTCTATTTCCTCTAGAGCTATTTTGAAGTTCACATAGGCATCAGGGTAATTTTTTATCGGTTTCCAGCCAAAGATGCCGTAGATGCGTTTCGCTGATTTGGAGTCATTCGTTCTTATCTTATTGTGATATTTTAGACCCAGTATAGCTTGCAAGATCTTCCTCTCTTTTCATTGCAAGAGGATAAGTCCCTCAGGTGCTCAATCAAGATTATTCAGGCTTCAAATATAATTAATTTTGCTATTATTCATCCAAGATTCCAGCACTCTTTCCACATAGATCTCGTACGCAGTTGTAGACTTTGTGAAGATGTAAACGGCAAATAGTATGAATACTATTGGTTCTGTAATCGATTTGGTCCAAAGATTTCATGATATTATTGTTTATGTAGGTCCCTTTACTGGACGCCTACATTTGATATTTCAGCCGCCTACGTTTCATTCCTTCCCTGTATGCCTAGCCAAGATCGTCTGCATTTAAGACGGATGAGGCAGAATTTTCCATCCCCTCCTCTGGTCCTCATCCCCGAAAGCCGGTCATCTTCACTCATGCTCAAATCACAGGTACGACCACATCACCGCATTAACTGCGAAAAACGTTTGTGCTACGACGCCAACGCACCCGTTCTTGCGACCCAATACTTCCGCCATCCACGTCAGCTTCCCCACGTCTGGAGTCGCATTGTCCGTCCTCCTGCCTATCTCGCTACGACGAAAGCGGGGATCCGGCTGTTCCATTTACCTTCCCTGTCTGACATCTACACATATCTTTTCGACAGAAAATGATTTAATAATCTGTATCTTTTCTGACACACACACGATATACAGATCTTCATTGACTCCATTTAATTTACTTTTTAGTTTAGTTAATTTCTTTCCATTTCAATATACCGAGTGAATCAAAAGTAACACTTCGTGAGTGTAATGCACACATCCAAAAAAGAGTAAATTCCGAGTAGTGATGCATTACGTCATTTGTGATAGGCATCATATCCTGGGCCAGTACAGACTTCTGGCGTGTTCCGTTCGCCAGCATGTTGACTGATGTTGCTTAGTACACCACTATGTACTGTTTGATTCATTCTGGCACGTACTGATTACGGTATTATCTGTTGTAATCTATCGTGCAGTTGTACTATAGAAGAACCAGAGGTCCTATGTACATTCATTCTGTCAGTAGTCTATAGACTGCAGTCGTTGTGTACGGTACTCACACGGTGAATATGCTGATACGCAACAGAAGGCAGTGCACAAGCAGCAAGAAGACGATATATGAAAATCTTTCCAAACAGAAGAGTACGAAACCATCAGACTTTGATTGGCTTGGACGGGCGTTTAAGGGAATATAGCATTCATGTTGCTCCACTGTTAGGTCAACCTAACTGGAGTGGAGTGGTTCTGTAATTGGTAGATGAAGATCCAACCATATGCACCCGCACCACTGTAGGCGTTTCACACTCAACTGCATGGCGCCTGCTTTTGGAGACAGCAATTCCACCCATTTCACCTCAAGAGGGCACAGGAGCCTGTTTACCCGTGTGGCCATCGTGAAAGCTCGTGAGGGCGTATGAGAACCCTCGCATAACTACACTACGAGGATATCAACGTAGGTTTGCAGTGAATATTTGATGTGGTATAATAGACAATTAGTTACTCGGCGCAGATGTTATTCTACAGAGCCTGACAGACAGTGTATCGACAGTTTCTGGAAAATGATCTGGTTGGTCTGCTTCATAATGTCCCACTCGCTATACAAAACAACTTTTTATGCAAGACGGAGCCGCTGCGCATTTCAATCGGGAGGCAAGAAAGTATCTCACTGTTGTTTATCCAAATAAGTGGATAGGTTGTGCTGTCGTCTCAAGGAGCTGACGTATAGTGTTGCAATGAGAAACTAGCGTAGCTACAACTACAAACTGAAAATGGCTGTGCAACTGTGCACAGTGAGATGAACGGAACCTACTACATTATAAAAGCAGTAACACGTCGAGCACACGTCACGTTCTTCGTCTGTATGGACATCCTGTTGAACATATTCTGCGACAAGTGTACTGTACGTAGTTTATGAAACGTCCCCTTAGAAAAATTTATACAAGACTGTGCTTAAACTGACACACAATGTTTTTAGCGCAACGGAATCTGACTTTCAAAAATCCCTACGAAAGAATGGCCCTCACTAACAATAACATATACGTTTCACAAATCACTTACCTCGCAAAAATCTTCGTTACTCAAGCTACTGCAATACAGCGAGCGCCACTACTGCCAGCTAAATAAAAGATTCAAACTACTGAAGGCACTAACTACTGATAGTCATAGTTAGCAAATGAAAGATTTTAATAGAGAACAAACAATGTATTTACCTTAATAGTCATAATATATATAACAGTTCGTGACACCAATACTTACAAATTTCAAAACTCCGCCATCTCTCTCCCCACGTCCACCACTGCTGGCGGCTCACCTCCAACTGCGCAACCCTACGCGCTGTTAACATCCAGCTGCCGCTGCCCAACACTACAATGGCAGACAACAATGCAAACTAGCCACAGACTGCGCACAGCACAGCCAGTGATTTTTCATACAGAGCGCTATGTGGCGTTACCAATGAGAAAATCTAAACAGCCTACTTACATAGCCCCCATGCTCCCCACAAAAAATTTTTAGAAATTGTTTTGGGCAGTGGCCAATAATGATTTGATAAAATTTTTCATAATTACTATAACAAAGATATCAAATGCACACACTTATTGATACAATGTTGGTCAGAAGCTAAAATTTTCTCACAGTCCATAAAGACAGTCCTGATCGTTCATCATAGTAAAATTGCAGTGTTTTTTTTTCAAAGTCTGAGCAATAAAAGAATTTGCATTTGGAATAGTGGATTTTTAAGCAGTCTTGAAGAATTAGTGTTGTCCTTCCAACGAAAGACAGTGCTGACTCTTGACATGCAGACAGGCAATGGGCCACAGCAGAGTCAGTCGATGTTGAAGACTGTCGGTAGGTAGGTCATCACAGAGCAGACCCACTGTAGTCCTGGTAGAGATTACTATTGGTGGGCCACCAGAGGTGCAGACCCACTGCAGTCCTTGTAGAAATAATGGTATTGGTGGGTCATCAAAGGTGTTAGACCCACTGTAGTCCTTGTAGGGATGGCCAGCAGCCATCAGTTTGACTGTGCAGGCGCACAATCACCATTGAAGAGTCTTGCGGATAATATAGCAAGTCCATAACCACCACTTGTGCACTCACAAAAATTGTTTTTGAAATGTCCTTCCAACCAGCAATGCTGTTATCCAGTCCTTTACTGAATTATTAACACACGTGCAAACACTATCAGTTCCTACTTCTCACATATTGTCCATATACTATGACCAACAGAAATGTGTGCAGTGAAATGTAATTTACAAGTTACTTAATTTGATGAACTGGTGTCAATTACAATTTTATAACATGAGAATACAATAACAAAGGCACAAAATATATCACTAAAGAACATAATAGTACAGATAACATTTGCAGTAATACAGGCCTTACAAAAGAATAGAAATAAACATGCACATCTGTCTTACAAAATTATGACATAAGTACATACATAAAGATCAGAATAACTTTTGAAACATCAACTTCACATATGAGCAACAAAACAGAACAGATAAATAATGCCTAAATATCTTTACAAAGTAAATAACATATTATTAATGTAAATTATATTTGAGGATAACAGTATTCCTCATCATAGTTCATGTAACTGAGTATTAGAAAAATTCTGCAACATAAGTCTTATCAGATAAACATATAAAGACAGGAAGAACATAAATACACAAGGGTACACAAACACATAGCAGGATAACACAAGGAAAGGACAGGGTTTGTTTTCAGTGTAACATTTGGTACTGCAGTCCAACCCAAAGCGTCATTCTGTAGATCTTTTGTCTTATCTCAACATTTGTTTCCACCAAAAATATCCTATCCAAGCATGCTTTCTGTATTTTGTTCACATCCTCTTTCAAAAATAGTTTTCCTCCACTGTACACTACTTTTCTGGCCAAATCATTTTCATATAGCTTCTCAATGCATTTCTTCCAGTTCATCACAACTCGTTCTCTTTTATAGCCTAACCCATCTTAAGCTAACTTAAATCTACTGAGCTCAGATGCTTAACTAAGGGACGAGGTAATCCAGCGGCACAAAACAATTAATATAAACAGCAATGACAAAAAAATGCAAGTAAGCATAGTGAGCAGCAAAAAATGTAATAATTTATATCTAAACATGACAAACCTGAAGCAGAAAAAATATTATACTAAAGACAACAATGCAGATAAGGGAAAGTTATAATCACAACTTAATGTCTATGTAATTAAAGTGGTGCACCACAAAAACTAATGCTACAACAAATTACCAAGTACTTGAAAAGAAAATTATATATACAGTTACTGTTATCAGTCGCTTCTTATTGCTCTTTCCATTCCAAGACCTCCATTTTCGAATAATGTGGATCATAAAATAATTATTTAATAGATCTGTTGACAGAAAGTGTTCACATTAGCAAATGCATTTAATTTTATTTTATAAAACCAGTGCTGCAACACAGCTGGAAACCAGATATCAAATGAAATAAGCAACTATGAAAGGCAAAGCATAAAAATATCATTCAATAGTCATGTGACATTTCATAAGTTAGTACAAATTCTCTCAACTCTCATAGAAAGACGCTTGTAATTATCAGGTGTGCAGAAGTAAATAAGTATCTTTTCCAAGTAATGAGCATGCCGTTTTTGCGATGCTTTCTACAAAGGAATGTCAATAGCGAGGATAATGGCCTCCCCCCTTTTTTTCCTTGTGCTTCTGAAAGGCACACACTAATGGCTTGTTTCCATGTGGCTGTCGCCCAGCTGGGTGCCCACGACGCATTACGTGCACGTGGTCACTTACTGTCTTACCGAAATATTTACGACACCAGTTTCCACTACAGTGGCAGTCTCATATAAAAAATTTCACAGGTCAAGAATTTGCGTTACACATCTGTAGAAACAAAATCCTATTGATATAACAGTGTCCAAAAAATGTTAGTCGGCATTGTAATACATTCACGCATTTACATACATTTCATAACTCTTAAAGTACGATTCTTGGTTTCCAACAACCTTTTTCACAAACCAGAGTGCCTAACCACTACTCATTATTCCTTACCTTATTCGTCGACACTTCTTCAATATTTCATCATAACAGATGCATAGCATAATCAAATAACTCATATAGCATCAGCTTTTTGATCATAAACATACCGCAACAGCGTAATACACATCGTCATCATAACATCATAAAACCTCAGCCAAATCTCAAAATCGTCGTAGCTTCCTCCAATAATTTCAAAACCTAAAAAAAATCCTCTGCTCATGTCCAAAGTGTCATCTACCTCAAACGTACTTTAAAAATCATGATCTCATACCAAATATGTCATTCAAAGCTCTCATAGTATCACAATGGTTCCGAAAAAATATGAACATTTCACGAAGTACAGACAAAATACAATTTCGTAAGTGTGAAGTTATCCAACTGTGTAATTACGTAAACATCTGTCACTGCTGTAGTAAAATAAATGTTGTCTCTCCCAGTTAAATGATCAGATAGCTGTGTAATTCTGTGGTAGAGAAATATGGTACCCATGTGTAAAGTTGTATAAGCAAATACCATATTAGCTAGGGCTCCTTGTGCTTGCCAAACACATGGTACACAAAGTAGGCGTGTACCCCCCTGAGGATTAATGTAATTATATCCCCAGGTGTTACAGATTACAGCAATGGAATGAAATGTATCACGGAAAACCTTTGTATCATTGTACTTCAAATATCTTTAAAAATAAATGTTTTAAGTACAAAATTAATCACTCAAATACGTGTACTGTAGCGCTAAACTGTGCGTCTTGTTGTAAGATAATCTCTGTGCTGTAGAAGTGTTGTAGTTATCGTCCTCCGAAAGCTAAGTTCTGCAGAAGTCAATGTACTTACCTCATGATAAACAAAAGTTAAATGCTTTGCGTATAGATATCGTAGTTACTACGCTTATTGCTGTGATGAAGTAAGTACTGTACTATAACGTATTGTTGTGCTACAGAAAAGGCTGTCTCATTGTAGCTATACCACAAAGTTACTACTAAAACATGTTTTCCTTTCCAGAAGAATTCAGAAAAACTGTGCAGATATAAAACAGATACAGTGCAAAAGCAACATTTTAAATTGTCACTCATTAGTAGCGTCGTGATAAAATCGTATAGGTGTCACATAAACTAACCACTGAGTCATCTGGTATCTCACAGAAAGTACTTTAAATCCAGAATGTATTTTAAGTAAACCAAAATGTTGAATTAAAGTTTCATTAACAGTATATGTTCTAAGTATGTAAGCCTTATAGTCGTTACATAATCGTGCAACTAACAAGCAAGAATGTACAAATAACAACACTGTGTCATCTGTTCACTATAACAATGCATTCGTAATTTCTGTTTAAAAATGTTCCCTAGGTTCTAGACTGGATAGTGAACTTCAAAACATTGTTGCATGTTAACAGTTTCTAAGTCTGACAAAGCATACTAGTAACGTGAAGTGAAAAATTTTATGGCAAAGACAAAGTTAAAAATCTGATTATATTTCAATAAACGGTTTTACATGTGAAATGTGGTGTAAACCTTTACTCTTCCTAGTACGCAGACTGTCAACTGAAAAGCAATTATCATGTGATTACGTCGGTAAGGAACACTGGAATCATGCTCAAGGTTAACTTATGTTATTTTTCTCTGAGCCAGCTGGCGCACGCTGCTGCCTGCGGTGCGAGTCATTGTCTGTTTCTTTGTTGGCGCGCGTCGTTATTGGGATTAGGAGACCTAACTTCTACCAATTCACCTTCCCGAGAGGGCCCTGTCCTTTAGGAATCCCGCCAGTTCTGATGCAATTTAGGTCTGTCATTTTGTCGGTAGATTCCATAGTTTCTTTCTTGTCGGCCACGTGGTGGAGAATTTCTCCCTGAATCGTAACTGCGCGCTGGGCCGTTGCGTCTGAAGTTATTCTGTCTCCCGTGATGATAATAATAATAGTTCTGGTTGCCAAATTGTCTGTTTCTATGACTGTCTCTGTCATTTTCATTACTACGGAAATACGATCTTTCTCTGTAACTATTACTCTGCCAGTGGTTATCATACGGGTGGTGTCTGTTTTGGTCACGATTTGTGTTGTGACAATAGCCTTGTCGTGTCCAGTTGTTATTTCTTTCATCGCCGAATTGCGACGGATATGACCTGTAATTGTTGTGCTTCTGTTTTTGCGCGCGATTGTCAGTGTCATTTTCCAGTTCTTGTAAGAGAAGCTGAAAAGCTTCAATGTCGTCTTTGCACCGTCCTGCCAAAATAATATGTCGTAAATGTTCAGGCAATTTCATTAAGCAAATGTGGATGAGTTCTGTGGGGCTGTATGGGTTTGAAAGATATTGATTCTTATGTAACATGTCTTCAAAATATTTCACAAGACTGGAAAATTCAGATTGTTCGAAATGTTTCATTATTATGATGCCATGTTTTACTCGGTCTTGTGTAGCTTGAGACCAATATGCTGAGAGGAAGGCATGATAAAATTCTCCTTCACTGTGGCAATCGTGAATGAGCGATCGCATTCTTACAGCTGGTTCATCCTCCAAGTAGCCACACATAAATTCTAATCTGTGCTCTAATGACCAGTTGGGAGGAAAACAATGAGAGAATTGATGAAGCCACGCTTGTGGATGAATGTCGTTGCCAGAATTCTTAAATGTTTTGAATTTACGTGTAGTAATGAACAGCTTATAGTCAAAATCATCATCTCGGCGAGTCGCATGTCGGTCATTGTTACACTGTTTCAGCGGTTCCACCTCAAAATTCAGTGTATCTTGCCAATTTCTTTCATGATTTCCGAAATGCCCTGTGTTATTATTTTGTGGTTGTTCTGTATTGCTATGTCCCTCTTCCCGTACTGGGGCGCGAGTGTCCTCTGAAATATGTAATTCTTGTATTACTTAAGCCAACTGATCTTGTACTTCCCGCATTTCTCTTTTGTACTGTGTGTTGATTTGATTTTGATTCTGTTTGAATTTTCTAATTTGTTCATACTCTTCAGTGTCAGTGAAGGCTACAGGTTTTGTGTCATTCAGATCATCATCTACCTTTGTAGATAAGTTAGTGAACTGATCTGAAAGTTCGGCTACTTTATCCGATAGTGAAATTATTTCCTCTGTGTGTCTTTCTGAACCAATTTTCAGAGTATCTACTATGTCCTTTAAGTTTTCCTGAGTTTTTGCAAGTTGCGTAACCGAATAGGTAGATGCAACTCAGTCAATTTTAGCTTGCAAGGTCTCATGATTTTCATGAACAATAGTCTGCAGTTCTTTTATGGCTGCTTCGTGATTCTGTAATGCATTTTCATGCCGCGAAAAAATAGGTTGGAAATGCTCACAAATTTGTGTTTTTACGTCATTACAGACTTTTTGACATTTCTATTCGATGTTATGTAACTCATTAGTTAAATCTTCACGTGTTTGTTCAAGTGTGGTGTCTAACTTTTGAAGCTTTTGTTCCATTGCGTCTAACTTCTGAAGCTTTTGCTGAGTTTGTCTCAGATTTTGTTCCATTGTGTCTAACTTTTGAAGCTTTTGCTGTGTTTGTCTCTGATTTTGTTCCATTGTGTCTAACTTTTAAAGATTTTGCCCCATTTGTTTCTGATTTTGTTCCATTTGTTGCATTAATTGAGATAATAATGTATTAGTGTCTGGAATCTGTTTTTCTATGCTTTTTGGCAGTGCATTTTCACCGGCAACATTTACATTTTGACAGGCAGAAAATGTGTCTTGACTCATTTGAGAAAATGGTGAGGACCCATAACCTATGTCTACAGTATTTGCAATATTGTGTTCTGTCATTTCGGATTCCTGAGACGAGCTGTTGCCGACTGATCGATCGATAATTGTTCCCTGTTCACTACTTGTTTCATTGTCTACACCATTATTTGCCGCCCGCTCCATTTCCCTTTGCACAATTACCAAATTACTACTTCGAATGTCTGTTAATTCACTACACAGTTGTGCTGATAAGCGACGCTCGTCGTCACTATTATTTCTCAGTTTACTTTGGAGCCTAGTGTTACGTTTTTCACACGCCATTATTGTCACAATATTTCACACGATAATACATAAAAGCACAATTTGAAGAGCAAAAATAAGAGAACACATTAACATAGCACTGAAAATAATATCTAGTTAATTGCAAGCGCAGCTGCGAAATACTTCGTGCAAAACTACATGCATGCCACAACTGTTTTACTGTACAACAATGAAAGACTGCAACTACAAAGGAGATTCTCTCTACAATTACGCGCTAGCAATAAACGATAGCTACACTAATTACACAAACTACAAGAAAAAAATCAGAAGATTCCAGTGAGGTATCCTCGGCTAAGGGTCGACATATGAAACGTCCCCTTAGAAAAATTTATACAAGACTGTGCTTAAACTGACACACAATATTTTTAGCGCAACGGAATCTGACTTTCAAAAATCCCTACGAAAGAATGGCCCTCACTAACAATAACATATACGTTTCACAAATCACTTACCTCACAAAAATCTTCGTTACTCAAGCTACTGCAATACAGCGAGCGCCACTACTGCCAGCTAAATAAAAGATTCTAACTACTAAAGGCACTAACTACTGATAGGCATATAGTTAGCAAATGAAAGATTTTGATAGAGAACAAACAATGTATTTACCTTAATAGTCATAATATATATAACAGTTCGTGACACCAATTCTTACAAATTTCAAAACTCCGCCATCTCTCTCCCCACGTCCACCACTGCTGGCGGCTCACCTCCAACTGCCCAACGCTACGTGCTGTTAACATCCAGCTGCTACTGCCCAACTCTACAATGGCAGACAACAGTGCAAACTAGCCACAGACTGCACACAGCACAGCCAGTGATTTTTCATACAGAGCGCTATGTGGCGTTACCAATGAGAAAACCTAAACAGCCTACTTACAAGTTATATTAAATTTCGGATCCTTTCGTGTTGTTGTTTCTGCAAAGAATTTATTTAGTATTGTTTGTATTGCGTTTGTGGTCCCTACTCTTCTGCATAATTCTGAAATAAAGTAGTTTCAGACAAAACTTACTTAACATTTTAATATCATTTTGATACATACATTACGTCCAGTTACTTTTGAATCACCCTGTGTAAGGCATTTTCATTTCAAAATTTCAAATTGGTCTTCTCACTGTCCCCACCAACCAGCAGGTTCCCTGAAACATTTACTTATTTGGTCATCCTACAGGCGACACTGGACTGTGCCACAACAATGCGCAGCATTTCGCCATCGAAGATTAAGCAGCAAAAAAAAAATTTCCATTGAATGAAACATCACGCGTTCCGGCACGATTGTCTGGTGTTTAGATTTTAATACATGACGGGAGCATATATTCGCCTCGACTTTTTTTTCACATGACGAGGCAATTTATTTTTGCCAATTTTTTATCTTCGATGTCCATAACTTGCTTATCAACATTTATCAGCCAATCTGAAGGTGCCTTGAATTAGGCGAAACGCGTGTCATTGATGAATAAATAAACATTAATTTCAGCGTCACAGCCACAACTGTTTTCTTCTACTCATGATCCAAAACTGTTCCTTAGAATTTTTATTTCGTACTTGAACTGGTGATCTGAGTTAATAATGTAAACCAGGTGAGCACAAACTCTGTCGACAATGTTTCTTGTGTTCTTCAGGATCAAATGGTTCAAATGGCTCTGAGCACTATGGGACTTAATATCTGAGGTCATCAGTCCCCTGGAACTTAGAACAACTTAAAGCTAACCAACCTAAGGACAGCACACAAATCAATGCCCGAGGCAGGATTCGAACCTGCAACCGTAGCGGTTGCGCGGTTCCAGACTGAAGAGCCTAGAACCGCTCGGTCACAACGGCCGGCTTGTTCTTCAGGCCTATTACCTAAGTGGTGATCAAAATGTTTCCTTTTAAGGACGTTGCTACAGCTTATATGCAAAGCAGCGAGACTCCAATGCGGGTATATAGGCACCGACAGGTTGGGAAGGGGGTAGCGTGGCCTTCGAACGTAAACTTTTTGCTAGCCCCAATATACTTTACTATGAAGTGGTCTACGATGCATAGTTATAGAATTTCTGAATCTCGTCTGATTTCTTACCTTCACTTAACTAGTCAGTATATTGTACTGAACATACTGCACGACATTATAAATGTCGACGGAATGCTCCGTGTCTCCAGCCTGGAAATTAACTTGTTCGATTCACTCACTGAACTTGTTGTTGATAATAATCCCATTATTCTTCGCCATCAACTGCGTTCGAGTCTACAATGTATAGAAATGTAAATATTGTCGACAACTTGACAATTTACTGACACGAAAATTATAACTTCTTCTGCGTATTCTTCTTGCTGTAGGTGTTAGGGATTTGCCTTTACGTCTTCTTACTGTATGTGGTTAGCTTCTATTTATTTCTCCCCCTCTTTCCTAATCTGCCTATTGATGTTTTCCCTATGGCCGATAATTCATTATTATTTTGGGAATACTATTTTCATTCATTCTTGTGACATGGTCTCTCCATTGTATCTATACCCCTTGTTCTGTTCAGTTATGCTTGTAAGTGTTAAGTCTTCTCTAATTCCAGAATGAGATTTTCACTCTGCAGCGGAATGTGCGCTGATATGGAAGGTAGGAGACGAAGTACTGGCGGAAGTGAAGCTGTGAGGACAGGGCGTGAGTCGTGCTTGGGTAGCTCAATTGGTAGAGCACTTGCCCGCGAAAGGCAAAGGTGCCGAGTTCGAGTCTCGGTCCCGCACACAGTTTTAATCTGCCAGAAAGTTTCTTCTCTAATTATTGTATCTCTTATCATATCTGATACTACTCTTCTTAAAAACCATGTTTCTGCAGCTTTTATTTCCGATACTTTCTAGCTGCTATTGGCTAGATCTCAATGTCGCAAATTATAGACGCTACTGGCACTGTTTTGTAGGACTTAATTAAGGTTTATTTCCTCACCTTCTTATTCAGTGTTCTGTATACGATTCCTTTAATGTAACTGAACCTTTCATTTCTTTCAGTGTGCCTCTTTCATTTGCGAAGGAATTGTAATTCATAGTAATATAGTATTGCCAGGCACATTGTTAGACTCCTAAAGCAATGAATGTTTGGAAAAAATAGTTCAGATGTCTCGAACTTTGTAGAATGTGTGCAACCTGAATTACATGTGTGTCTGAATATCCGGGCACAAATATTTGTTTGATACGTTGAAGTGCTTATCTTAGTTTCTTCACTTGTGGATCCACAGCTTAAACGTAATTCCTGCATGATCGAACAATTTTAAATATTCACCGTAAGCTGTCACATTCTTCATACAGGAAGACCTTAACTGCGTCATGTATCACCTTATATTAGTGGATAGTTTCGGCGTCATGCCATTTTAGAATGCAATTGTTCCCGTTCTACGTTTGTTGTATTTACAAACTATTTACAACTGTAAGGACGTAGCGCTAAATAGTTTTTAAATATGATGCACTTATCACCGACACAACTGCATTCCAAAATGACTGCAGGCCACTACCGGTCAGTAAAGTAAGATAATACAAATTGTAATAAAGGTCATCCTCTATAAAGAATGTGACAGCCTATGGTGAATATTTAAAATGGTTTTATCATTTAGGATCTATTCTTAGTGATAACGTGGTGAGCCGTGCTTAGGTAGCTCAGATGGTAGAGCACGTGTTCGGGAAAGGCAAAGGTCCCGAGTTCGAGTCTCGGTCCGGCACACAGTTTTAATCTGCCATGGAAGTTTCATAACAGCGCACACTCCGCTGCAGAGTGAAAATCTCATTCTGGAAACATCGCCCAGGCTGTGGCTAAGACATGTCTCCGCAATATCCTTTCTTCCAGGAGTGCTAGTTCTGCTAGGTTCGCAGAAGAGCTTCTATCAAGTTTGGAAAATAGGAGACGAGGTACTGGCAGAAGTAAAGCTGTGAGGTCGCGGCGTGAGTCGTACTTGGGTAGCTCAGATGGTAGAGCACTAGCCTGCGAAAGGCAAAGGTCCCGAGTTCGAGTCTCAGTCCGGACACAGTTTTAATCTGCCAGGAAAGTTTCATAACAGCGCACACTCCGCTGAAGAGTGAAAATCTCATTCTAGAAACATTTATACTGCACAGTCTCTGAACTAGACCACAAAGAACCTTCACATAATGGACATTTCTGTTGGAGAAGGAATAAAAATATTACGCAAGAGATAGTAGTCGAGTGATCGCCGTCGGCTTCCGCAGGTTGGACTACGTGCGGGACGCGATCGTGTCGCTGGTGCGCGTGATGCACGACACGGGGGACAAGCTGGAGCGGCACGAGTACCGCGAGCGGCAGCTGGGCGAGCAGCTCAAGAAGTCGCTGGCCAACCTGGGCAAGCGCGCCGTCTCCACCGACGCGGCGCTCGACTCGCTCGCCTCAGCCATCGCCATCCTGGACGACCGCATGCGCAGGTCGGAGCAGGAGGACAGGCTGGTGAGCACCACTCTGTGTGTGTGTGTGTGTGTGTGTGTGTGTGTGTGTGTGTGTGTGTCTGTGTCTGTGTGTGTGTGTGTGTGTGTGTGTGTGTGTGTGTCGTGTGCACGCGCCCGTGTTGGTATTACACGGCCATTCTCAGGCATTCATACGGCCCTGGTGAGAGGCAGCGACACACGAAGATTCTCGCACACTTGTGGTAAGTAAGAGCAGGGCATGTGTTACCTGCAGCAAGACAAAAATTCTGTGGAACGTTCATTCGACTCGTCCTGAGACACGCTGTAGTATCGCACGAAATCTCCAGATTGCTGGAGGCCATAAGTCCTCTTAGCCACTTGCGGTAATTATGCAACATATTGCACACTCGGTTAACAAGAGAATTTTTGTAGTCCGACGGTATCGATTCTCAGCCCTTCTGCCTCCCTTACACAGTCTTCTTAAGGCTCACCTGCCCCGCTTTCGCCCACAGATCAGGGTTAAAATGAAGTAAATGCACAAAATAGTGGTCACTTCCTCAAAAGAGCACACTAGTCGCTTTGGAACACTGTAGATGGTGTAGAATTTGTACCAGGCGGTCTTGTGACGCTCAGTCGCTGACACAGGGAATGGCAAGTACGTAGCGCAAAGTGTACAATCAACTCAGTAGAATGGGCCCAAGCGGAGAAGTGGAAAAAGGTGGAAAGGAGCAGTGATTTCAGGACGTGCCTATTAGCACACTGTCAACGAAGTTGTCCGATTTGTGGGGGTGTCAACAGGTACCATCCAACGTGTCCACAGGGAACAATGTACCAGTCGCTCCCAGCTAACAGGGCGTAACAACGGTGGCTGAAAGAAGATACATTGTCAATGCCATTCTCTTCCAATCCCGACATGAATTGTTAATGTCAGTGAATGTAAGTGCACGCCAACCAGTTTCCGAGCAAATACTGCGAAGAGAACGGCACGCAGTGGGGAGTCCCGTAACTGGTAACAGTCCAGCGCTCACAGACACGCTGTGGTGTCGCACCAAACCTCGAAATTGCAGATGGTCATAATATATGACCTGCTAGTCACGTGTGGTAATTATTAAATATATTACACACCCGGTTAACAAGAGAACGTTTGTAGGCGGACGGTATCGACTCTCAGCACTTCTGCCTCTCTCTCACAGTCTTTTTAAGGGTGACCTGCCCCGCTTTCGTCCACAAATCAGGGTTAAAATAAACTCATTGCGCAAAATATTGGTCACTTCCTCAAAAGAGTATAGTGGTCGCTTTGGAACGTTGTAGATGGTGTAGAACTGGCAGCAGATCCTGTGACCCTCAGTCGCTGACACAAGCAATGGCAGGCAAGTAGCGTGTAAGTAGGCTGTTTAGGTGTTTTTATTGGTAACGCCACATAGCGCTCTGTAAGAAAATCACTGGCTGTGCTGTGTGCAGTCTGTGGCTGGTTTGCATTGTTGTCTGCCATTGTAGTGTTGGGCAGCGGCAGCTGGATGTTAACAGCACGTAGCGTTGCGCAGTTGGAGGTGAGCCGCCAGCGGTGGTGGACGTGGGGAGAGAGATGGCGGAGTTTTGAAATTTGTAAGAATTGGTGTCATGAACTGATATATATATTATGACTATAAAGGTAAATACATTGTTTGTTCTCTATTAAAATCTTTCATTTGCTAACTGTGCCTATCAGTAGTTAGTGACTTCCGTAGTTTGAATCTTTTAGTTAGCAGGCAATAGTGGCGCTTGCTGTGTTGCAATAGTTCCAGTAACGAAGATTTTTGTGAGGTAAGTGATTTGTAAAACATATAGGTTAATGTTAGTCAGGGCCATTCTCTTGTAGGGATTATTGAAAGTCAGATTGCGTTGCGCTAAAAATATTGTGTATCAGTTTAAGCAGGGCCTTGTATAATTTTTCAAAGGGGACGTTTCAAGCGCAAAGTACAGGATCAACGCAGTAGAATGGCCGAAGCGGGCACGTGGCAAAATGATGGAAAGGAGCGATGGTTTTAGGACGTGCCTATAACCACACTGTGAATGAAGTCCAATTTGTTGGGTATCAGCAGGGAGCATCCTACGTGTCCACAAGAAATGATGTCCCAGTCGCCCCCAGCTATCAGGGCGCAACAACAGTGGCTGAAAAAAGATGTATTGTCAGTGCCACTCTCTTCCAAACCCGACATGAATTGTTAATGTCAGTGAATGTAAGTCCACGTCAACCAGTTTCCGAGCCAATACTGCGAAGAGAATGGCACGCAGTGGCAATAGGCCATTGCTCACAGGGGTTCATAGCGCTGCACGTCTTCAGCCGGTCAAACAAAACAGAAACTGGACAGCATCTGACTCGGAGGGTGTGGTCTGACCCGATGAATCTCCAATTTGTTTCTTTTCAAATGATCCAAGGTGCGGTTGCACCGATGGCCGAATAACGCGTTGGAATTGCAGTATACGGAGGATACAGGTAATGCCATTAGTGGTTCTGTGATGTTTACGCGATGTTTTTCGTGCCATGACTTGGACACATTCCTTCAACTTACCATTAACTGTAACCAGGATGAGCCGTGCGCAGTTTCCGAGGTTCGATACCTCCCACAGGCATGGGTGTGTGTATTATTCTTAGCAAAAGTTAGTTAAAGTTAGTTTAAGTAGCGTGTAAGTCTAGCGACAGATGACCTCAGCAGTTTGGTCCCTTAGGAATTCACAAACATTTGAACATTTTGGAACCAGGCTGTTATTTCAACGTGCTCGGTGAACAAGTTTTGCCCTTTCTTCTACAGTTTCGTGGTGAGTGTGCCGTGGACATTCCCGCTTGTCAAGATGACAACAGTCGTGTTCACAGGGCTGCATGCATAGGTTCCTGGTTTGACGAACACTCAGACACCATAGCGCGTCTCACCTGTCACCCTAAATCGATCGGTCTTAATCCCATTAAAAATGTTTAGATCTACTCGGAGTAGTGGGTGAAACGTAGCAGTCAGTATCTCCGCAGTTTGGTAATTCTACAGGGTCTAATCATCCGTAAGTGACTTCAACTAGATATGGCAAACGCGAAGAAAGCTGTGCATTCACTTCTGCACCGAATTGAAGACGTTACCAAAGTTAGACGCTGTGTTACACGGTAAAACGTGATCCCTCCTTGGATGTAAACAACTATGTCTACTTGCATGTTTTGTATGAGTGAGAGAGAGTTGGTATGTTCCAGCGCGAGGAGCGGCAGGCTGAGCAGCTGCGGCGGCTGCAGGCGGGCCTGGAGCGGCTGGAGTCGTGGCAGAAGGTGGCGGAGGAGGCGCTGCGCTCGCAGAACAAGGTGCAGGCCTCTTCCGAGGAAGACGGCCCGGCCGCCGCCAAAGCCGCAGAGGCCGCCGCGCGGCTCGCGCACGCCGTCGACCGCCTCGAGGCCCGCGTTGCCATGGTAACTCTCCGCCCTTACTGCACGCCTTACTCTTTTCTTCTTTTGTGCTTCCCGTTTTGCCTCTCCTCAAGGACCGCATCCATCCCGACACCACACATTAACACGCCGTGTGTCGTACCTTCACCTTCCTCAAGGGGACACTTTCAGAGAGGTATCTTAAAGTCTGTGGCGGAATAAATACAGCCCATCCTTCCTCAAGATCTGAAACCAGAGGAGGCAGTGATGTCGGACGATAGGATCTGGAGAGGAGTCAACCTTCCAACTCGTCTCAAACGCTGTCCATTGGATGTAGGTCGGTACTCTGAAAAGGTGGGTCCATTTCATGAATGTTATTGACGACAAACCATTGCCTCACAGACGCTACTTTATGACAGGGTGCATTGTTATGCTCACACGAACGATCGTATACACAGTGCTGTAAAATGCTTTGTATCGCCGGCCGGGGTTGCGGAGCGGTTCTAGGCGCTACTGTCTGGAACCGCGCAACCGCTACGGTCACAGGTTCGAATCCTGCCTCGGACATGGATGTTTGTGATGTCCTTAGGTTAGTTAGTTTTAAGTAGTTCTACGTTCTAGGGAACTGATGACCTTAGAGGTTAAGTTTCATAGTGCTCAGAGCCATTTGAACCTTTTTTTAATTTTATTATTATTATTTTTTTTATCCCGCCTGGAAGGCGGTGCGTGAGTGTGCTGCTGTAAATTGAAGGATAGGCCGAATGTAGGAAGTGAGTAGGAGCAGGAAAAGATGAAATGCTTCGGTACTGCATTTTAAAGTTTTACTATTTTACTTAACTTTGGCTGATAGGTGAGCACGTAGGTGCGAAGCCGTACATCAAGTTACAGAGGCAAAGTCTGTAGTGGCTCGCCCACTATGAAATAGAAAACAGTGTTGCTTGGTCGTCTGCTCGGCATCAAATGGGCTGAATCCGGAGCGGCGTTCGTAGAGCTGCACAGCGCCGGCTAGAGGGCGCTGTCGTCGGTGTCGGTGTCGTAGTGCCAATCTAGCAGAGCGCACCTACGTTGTGGCATCGTAGCTATCGATACCACAAATGCGCTCACATGCTTCCGCATTTAGCGTTTTGTTGACCGCAATAAGGGGACCAAATCCTAACCACGAAAACATACTCTCATACTGTAACATCACCTCCTTTGGATTTTACTGTTGGCACTACACATGATGACGGGTAACGTCCTCCAGTCATTCGCCAAACCCCAACCCTTCCATCGGATTGCTACAGAGTGTAGCGTAATTCATAACTCCAGATCACTCGTCTCCATCATCCACAATCCAGTGGCGTTGTTCTTGGCGCCACCATAAGGGTGGCTCAGCACTGACTACGGAAACGTGTAGCTTATTGCCCTACTGTTGTACCCCATTCTGTTTAACTCCCTGTGGACAGTCATTGTACTGGCTGGAATACTCGTAGCACTTTGAAACTCTCTGGTGGTTCCTTCCGCTAATTTCATGCGATTTTTTATAAACACTTGCTCCAGTGCTCGACGATTCCTGTCCGTCAGTACATGACAAGTCTGCGCGGTCTTGGTTTAGGTGTCACAAAAACAACAGCCGATTGAGCAGTTTTAAACGGGTGGAAATGTTCGTGATGGATCTGTTACTCAGCTAAAATTCAAGAACTATTTCACATTCGTACTCACTGAGGTCTCCTGGCCGAGCTAACCTGCTGTTACTGCTTCTCTACTAACAATAAAGTACTCCCCACCTCATTTTGTATGGTGGATCCGCATCTCGTGAGCTCTAGTGGTCAGTTCTGCATCAGAGAGGGGTGTGCGGTTATTTTTGATCGAATAATTTATCATGAGACACAATCATTTTCAGCTGAGTAGTCACTTTTTGCATTGCACTGGGATTCTGAAAAGCAGAATAGTGTCAGTATTATGACAGTACACATCTATTCAAAATTCTCCCCACGCCAGGTTGATACACTTAACACATTGCTGTTGCAGCTTTTCTAGTCCATCTGACAAGAAATCGTGTGACAGATGCTCCAAAAAGCTCTCTGCAGCATGTTCATTGTCTTCGTTATCATCAAAATGGTGAAAATTGATACACACGTAAAAAAAAGTTTTGCATCATCGCGGTTCTCAGAACTCCTGCAAACAGACGTTGACTATGGATATTGTATCACAGACACAGTCCCTTTGACTGTTCAGAGATGTCACTAAATCCGCCCAAAGATGTAAACATTATTAGACGCAGGGGGTCCGATAGCCGATCATTTCCCGTCATTCCACCAGGAATAATGTACACGGCTCGTGTTGTCTGTAGTTGAACCAGGCTTAGACGGTCAATACCACGGTTCGATCGCGTCCGCATTGTTACTTTGTGCCAGGAAGGGCTCTCAACAAAGGAAGTGTCCAGACGTCTCGGAGTGAACCAAGGCGATGTTGTTCGCATATATGGAGGAGATACAGAGGGACATGAACTGTCGATGATATGTCTCGCCCAGGCCGCCCAAGGGCTACTATTGCAGTGGATGACCGCTACCTACGGATTATGGCTCGGAGGAACCGTGACAGCAACGCCACCGTGTTCAATAATGCTTTTCGTGTAGCCACAGGACGTCGTGTTACGACTCAAACTGTGCGCAATTGGCTGCATGATGCGCAGCTTCACACTCCACGTCCATGGCGAGGTCCATCTTTGCAACCACGACATCACGCAGCGCGGTACAGATGAGCCCTACAATATGCCGAATGGACCGCTCAGAATTGGCGTCACATTCTCTTCACCGATGAGTGTCTCATATGCCTTCAACTAGACAATTGTCTTAGACGTGTTTGGAGGCAACCCGGTCAGGCTGAACGTCTTAGACAGCAAGTGCAGCAAGGTGGAGGTTCGCTGCTGTTTTGGAGTGGCATTATGTGTGGCCGAAGTACGTCGCTGGTGGTCATGGAAGGCGCCGTAAGGGCTGTACGATACGTGACTGCCATCCTCCGACCGATAGTGCAACCATATAGGCAGCATATTGTCGAGGCATTAGTCTTCATCGAGGCAATTTGCGTTCCAATCGTGCACATCTTGTGAATGACTTCCTTCAGGATTACGACATCGCTCGACTAGAGTGGCCACCATGTTATCCATACGTGAACCCTATTGAACATACGTGGGATAGGTTAAAACAGTTGTTTATGGACTACGTGACCCATCAACCACTCTGAGGGATCTATGTTGAATCGCCGTTGAGACCA
Source organism: Schistocerca gregaria (assembly GCF_023897955.1). Lineage (NCBI taxonomy): Eukaryota > Metazoa > Arthropoda > Insecta > Orthoptera > Acrididae > Schistocerca > Schistocerca gregaria. The sequence goes on from NC_064921.1 coordinate 467,308,073, forward strand.
GTGCTTGATGAACTTGTGATAGTATGCCACGACGAATATAGGCATGCATTCATGCGAGAGGATGTGCTACTGGGTATTAGAGGTACTGGTGTGTACATCAATCTGGACCACCACCTCTGAAGATCTCGAAGTATGGTGGTACAACATGCGATGTGTGGCTTTCATGAGCAATAATACGGCGGAAATTATGTTTATATTGATCTCTATTCCAATTTTCTGTACAGGTTCCGGAGCTCTTGGAACCGAGGTGATGCAAAACTTTTTTTGATATGTGTAGTGAACTCGCTTTGATGTCTAGGCGACCAAACTCGCGTGATGTGAATCTTATGGGACCCATTTCCGTCGCTATCGGGCGCTATCACCAAGTAGGGAAATCAGCGGCCCGTTATTAACGCGATTTACATGACTTGTACGTAGACATCATATGCCACTTATCTACCAGCAAACCTACCAACAAACTGTCTGATCCCTGATAAGCATAATCAGTGATGTATTCACCCAAAGACGGGCAAACATGCTATTAAACAGGTGGTCATACTGTTTTAGCTCATCGGTGTATGTCACTTTCGTTAGACTGCCAACCGTTGTCGTACACCGCCAGATACATGGAAGACCAGACTTCACAAACAAACGAGGTGTGCCGCGATACTGACGTCGAATAAACATGGCATACACATCCAACGGGTATGCTGGTATGTTGCTGATGCTCGGCGAATGTCGACACGATGCCAATGAAGCAACCAAGGTGTATGCCACGAGATATCCTGGCTGAAGAGCTCTCTCTGACAGCCATTACGTTCTTGCGTGCTCAACAAGTACTTCGAAAACAAGTAGTTTCAGTAGGCGTGGAAGTACGAGACGAAGACCAGCAAGAAGTGAAGAGATGAAGGAGTTTCTTTTAGCTGCAGCACATCGCGATGCCCATGTCAGCTTACGAGACGTTTGCTGCAGTTACTGGTATCAGCCTTTCATCCGTATGGCGTATAGTCAGGCTTACAGGTTTCAGTCGTACCACCTGTCACTGATACTGGAGCTCAATGGGAACGATTTCAATCGGAGATTTACTTTCTGCGAGTGGACCGTGCATAATTTCACTCCCACGCCTTCTCCGAACCCACGTTAACAAATCATGGTGCAGTGACCGTCATAATAAGCTTTACTGGGTCAGAGAAAATTCTTTGTTGGTACGTCCTGTCGATCGTCAACGGAGATAGTCCATTAATGTGTGTGTGAATCTTTGGAGATAAAATGGTTGGTCCATACTACTTCGCAGGTACACCGACCGGTAAGATGTATGGAGCTTTTATCGTCGAAAATTAAGGTCCTCTAGGAAGACGATTAGGGTGTTATGGTCTTGCGGAATGATTGTTACTGTCTCCCGATTTAGCACAGTAGAATCATTTTTGTGGGGATGTCTAAAGAATCGTGTTTATGTCAACCCAAAACCCTAGATGACTTCAGACAGGGCATCGAGGAAGCATGTCGCTCTGTGACACCGACGACGTCTGCAGATTATTTAGAAGCCGCATTGCGTTGTGCATCAGGAACATGGGTACCCATTTGAACACTTCAGTTACATTAACAATTCCGCCACCAGACTATTCATCTGCACGTAGCCACGTATTATGCAAAAATGTTGAATCCACCCCTAGCATTTTGAGAGTTTCTAGCTTCCAAAGTGATTTGAACAATTTTTTTTAAATACTGAACTGGTTTGTACACAGCTACATGATATACACTGAAGAGCCAAACAAACTGGTACACCTGCCTAATATCGTGTAGGGCCTCCGCGACCACGCAGAAGTACCGCAACAAGATGGCATGGACTCGAATAATGTCTGAAGTAATGCTGGAGGGAATTGTCACCAAGAATCCTACAGGGCTGTCCATAAATCCGTAAGAGCACAAGGGGGAGAAGATCTCTTCTGAACAACACTTTGCAAGGCATCCCTGATATGTTCAATATTATGTTCATGTCTGGGGAGTTTGGTGACCAGCGGGAGTGTTTAAACCCTGAAGAGTGTTGCTCGACCGTCTCTGTAGCAATTCTGGACGTGTGGGGTGTCGCTGGAATTGCCAAAGTCCGTCGGAATGCACAATGGACATGAATGGATGAAGGTGATCAAATAGGATGCTTACCTGTCAGAGTCGTATCTAGACGTATCAGGCGTCCCATATCACTCCAACGGCACACGCCCAACACCATTACAGAGCCTCCACCAGCATGAACAGTCCCCTGCTGACATGCTGGGTCCATGGATTCATCAGGTTGTCTCCATACCAGTAAACGTCCATCCGCTCGACACAATTTGAAACGAGACTCGCCCGACCAGGTAACATGTTTCCACTAATCAAGAGTCCAGGTAAGGCGTACAGTTTAGTGTCGTGCAGTCATCAAGGGTACTCGAGTGAGCCTTCAGCTCCGAAATCCCATATCGATGATGTTTCGTTGAATGGTTCGCACGTTGACGCTAGTTGATGGCCCACCACTGAAATCTGCAGCAGTTTGCGAAAGGGTAGCGCTTTTGTACGTTTTGTTACGTCTTCGGTCGTCGTTGGTCCCATTTTCGCAGGATATTTTTCTGGTCGCAGCGATGAGATATGATGTTTTACCGGATTCCTGATATTCACGGTGCACTCGTGAAACGATCGTACGGGAAAATCCCCACTTCATCGCCACCTCGGAGCTTCTGCGTCCCATTGCTCGTGCGCCGAGTATAACACCACGTTCAAAATCACTTAAATCGTGATAACCTGCAATTGTAGCAACAGTAACCGATCTAACAACTGCACCAGACACTTGTCATATATAGGCATTGCCGACCGCAGCGCGATATTCTGCATGTTTACGTATCTCTGTATTTGAATACGCATGCCTATACCAGTTTCTTTGGCGCTTCAGAGTAAAAAACTAATGTTGTATTTAAAAAATTGTATCTCGTTACTGTAACTCTCCGGAAAATAAGTCAGTAAACTACACTCCTGGAAATTGAAATAAGAACACCGTGAATTCATTGTCCCAGGAAGGGGAAACTTTATTGACACATTCCTGGGGTCAGACACATCACATGATCACAATGACAGAACCACAGGCACATAGACACAGGCAACAGAGCATGCACAATGTCGGCACAAGTTCAGTGTATATCCACCTTTCGCAGCAATGCAGGCTGCTATTCTCCCATGGAGACGATCGTAGAGATGCTGGATGTAGTCCTGTGGAACGGCTTGCCATGCCATTTCCACCTGGCGCCTAAGTTGGACCAGCGTTCGTGCTGGACGTGCAGACCGCGTGAGACGACGCTTCATCCAGTCCCAAACATGTTCAATGGGGGACAGATCCGAAGATCTTGCTGGCCAGGGTAGTTGACTCACACCTTCTAGAGCACGTTGGGTGGCACGGGATACATGCGGACGTGCATTGTCCTGTTGAAACAGCAAGTTCCCTTGCCGGTCTAGGAATGGTAGAACGATGGGTTCGATGACGGTTTGGATGTACCGTGCACTATTCAGTGTCCCCTCGACGATCACCAGAGGTGTATGGCCAGTGTAAGAGATCGCTCCCCACACCATGATGCCGGGTGTTGGCCCTGTGTGCCTCGGTCGTATGCAGTCCTGATTGTGGCGCTCACCTGCACGGCGCCAAACACGCATACGACCATCATTGGCACCAAGGCAGAAGCGACTCTCATCGCTAAAGACGACACGTCTCCATTCATCCCTCCATTCACGCCTGTCGCGACACCACTGGAGGCGGGCTGCACGATGTTGGGGCGTGAGCGGAAGACGGCCTAACGGTGTGCGGGACCGTAGCCCAGCTTCATGGAGACGGTTGCGAATGGTCCTCGCCGATACCCCAGGAGCAACAGTGTCCCTAATTTGCTGGGAAGTGGCGGTGCGGTCCCCTACGGCACTGCGTAGGATCCTACGGTCTTGGCGTGCATCCGTGCGTCGCTGCGGTCCGGTCCCAGGTCGACGGGCACGTGCACCTTCCGCCGACCACTGGCGACAACATCGATGTATTGTGGAGACCTCACGCCCCACGTGTTGAGGAATTCGGCGGTACGTCCACCCGGCCTCCCGCATGCCCACTATACGCCCTCGCTCAAAGTCCGTCAACTGCACATACGGTTCACGTCCACGCTGTCGCGGCATGCTACCAGTGTTAAAGACTGCGATGGAGCTCCGTATGCCACGGCAAACTGTCTGACACTGACGGCGGCGGTGCAGAAATGCTGCGCAGCTAGCGCCATTCGACGGCCAACACCGCGGTTCCTGGTGTGTCCGCTGTGCCGTGCGTGTGATCATTGCTTGTACAGCCCTCTCGCAGTGCCCGGAGCACGTATGGTGGATCTGACACACCGGTGTCAATGTGTTCTGTTTTCCATTTCCAGGAGTGTATGTTCATAACACCACAGGAAGTTTAATTTTTGTTATATGGACCTATCTCAATAAATATTCCGGTCACTTATTATTTTGTAAGTTACATCTACATCTACATCCATACTCCGCAAGCCACCTGACGGTGTGTGGCGGAGGGTACCTTGAGTACCTCTATCGGTTCTTCCTTTTATTCCAGTCTCGTATTGTTCTCGGAAAGAAGGATTGTCGGTATGCTTCTGTGGGGGCTGTAACCTCTCTGATGTTATCCTCATATCTCTTCGCGAGATATACGTAGGAGGGAGCAATATATTGCTTGACTCCTCGGTGAAGGTATGTTCTCGAAACTTCAACAAAAGCCCGTACCGAGTTACTGAGCGTCTCTCATGCAGAGTCTTCCACTGGAGTTTATCTATCATCTTCGTAACGCTTTCGCGATTACTAAATGATCCTGTAACGAAGCGCGCTGCTCTCCGTCGGATCTTCTGTATCTCTTCTATCAACCCTATCTGGTACGGATCCCACACTGCTGAGCAGTATTCAAGCTGTGGGCGAGCAAGCGTACTGTAACCTACTTCCTTTGTTTTCGGATTGCGTTTCCTTAGGATTCTTCCAATGAATCTCAGTCTGGCATGTGCTTTACCGACGATCAACTTTATATGATCATTCCATTTTAAATCACTCCTAATGCGTACTCCCCGGTAGTTTATGGAATTAACTGCTTCCAGTTGCTGACCTGCTATATTGTAGCTAAATGATAAGGGATCTATCTTTCTATGTATTCGCAGCACATTGCACTTGTCTACATTGAGATTCAATAGCCATTCCCTGTACCATGCGTCAATTCGCTGCAGATCCTCCTGCATTTCAGTACAATTTTCCATTGTTACAATCTCTCGATACACCATAGCATCATCCGCAAACAGCATCAGTGAACTTCCGATGTCATCCACAAGGTCCTTTATGTATACTGTTAATAGCAACGGTCCTAGGACACTCCCCTGCGGCACACCTGAAATCACTCTTACTTCGGAAGACTTCTCTCCAGTGAGAATGACATGCTGCGTACTGTTATCTAGGAACTCTTCTATCCGAACGCACAATTGGTCTAATAGTCCATATGCTCTTACTTTGTTCATTAAACGACTGTGGAGAACTGTATCGAACGCCCTGCGGAAATCAAGAAACACATCTACCTGGGAACCCGTGTCTATGGTCCTTTGAGTCTCGGGGACGAATAGCGCGAGCTGGGTTTCACACGATCGTCTTTTTCGAAACCCATGCTGATTCCTACAGAGTAGATTTCTAGTCTCCAGAAAAGTCATTATACATCTACATCTACAGACATTATTATACCTGCTTCGTCCAACAACCCTCTGAATCAAAAATTAGCTGCCCTACGACACATGTTATACAGACTAAATAACATCCCACTCAGAAAAGAAAACTATGAAAAAGAATTACAAACAGTACAATTCATAGCCACAAACAACGATTACAGCACCCAATAATACAATAACGCAATCAAAAAATTAAAACACAACTAAAGTGAAATCAAGACATGAAGAGAGCATAGAAACCCACGTACACAACACAAAACAATGACACCCATGACATTCATAACAAAAATCATGATACAATCTTACATACAATCACAAAAGCAACACACGAGATAGCAAATATACTACGGAAACAGGGATTACAAAGAGCTTACAGAACAAGAAACACACTCCAGTAACATTTACAAACACCAGACAAACCAGATAAATACCAAGCATCAGGTATATACCAGCTATAGTGCCAAGAATGTAAATCAATACATCTGGGGATGACAAGTAGGAACTTCAAAGATAGATATAAAGAATACATGTTGTTTGTTGTTGTTGTGGTCTTCAGTCCTGAGACTGGTTTGATGCAGCTCTCCATGCTACTCTATCCTGTGCAAGTTTCTTCATCTCCCAGTACCTACTGCAACCTACATCCTTCTGAATTTGCTTAGTGTATTCATCTCTTGGCCTCCCTCTACGATTTTTGCCCTCCACACTGCCCTCCAATACTAAATTGATGATCCCTTGATGCCTCAGAACATGTCCTACCAACCGATCCCTTCTTCTGGTCAAGTTGTGCCACAAACTTCTCTTCTCCCCAATCCGATTCAATAGTTCCTCATTAGTTATGTGATCTACCCATCTAATCTTCAGCATTCTTCTGTAGCACCACATTTCGAAAGCTTCTATTCTCTTCTTTTCCAAACTATTTATCGACCATGATTCACTTCCATACATGGCTACACTCCATACATATACTTTCAGAAATGACTTGCTGACACTTAAATCTATACTCGATGTTAACAAATTTCTCTTCTTCAGAAACGCTTTCCTTGCCATTGCCAGTCTACATTTTATAACCTCTCTGCTTCGACCATCATCAGTTATTTTGCTCCGCAAATAGCAAAACTCCTTTACTACTTTAAGTGTCTCATTTCCTTATGTAATTCCCTCAGCATCACACGACTTAATTCGAATACATTCCATTATTCTCGTTTTGCTTTTGTTGATTTTAATGTTATATCCTCCTTTCAAGACACTGTCCATTCCATTCAACTGCTCTTTCAAGTCCTTTGCTGTCTCTGACAGAATTACAATGTCATCGGCGAACCTCAAAGTTTTTATTTCTTCTCCATGGATTTTAATACCTACTCCGAACTTTTCTTTTGTTTCCTTTACCGCTTGCTCGATATACAGATTGAATAACATCAGGGAGAGGCTACAACCCTGTCTCACTCCCTTCCCAACCACTGCTTCCCTTTCATGTCCCTCGACTCTTATAACTGCCATCTGGTTTCTGTACAAATTGTAAATAGCTTTTCGCTCCCTGTATTTTACCCCTGCCACCTTTAGAATTTGAAAGAGAGTATTCCAGTCAACATTGTCAAAAGCTTTCTCTAAGTCTACAAATGCTAGGAACGTAGGTTTGCCTTTCCTTAATCTTTCCTCTAAGGTAAGTCGTAAGGTCAGTATTGCCTCACGTGTTCCAGTATTTCTACGGAATCCAAACTGATCTTCCCCGAGGTCGGCTTCTACTAGTTTTTCCATTCGTCTATAAAGAATTCGTGTTAATTTTTTTGCAGCTGTGACTTATTAAACTGATAGTTCGGTAATTTTCACATGTGTCAACACCTGCTTTCTTTGGGATTGGAATTATTATATTCTTCTTGAAGTCTGACTGTATTTCGCCTGTCTCATACATCTTGCTCGCCAGATGGTAGAGTTTTGTCAAGACTGGCTCTCCCAAGGCTGTCAGCAGTTCTAATGGAATGTTGTCTACTCCCGGGGCTTTGTTTCGACTTAGGTCTTTCAGTGCTCTGTCAAACTCTTCACGAAGTATCGTATTTCCCATTTCATCTTCATCTACATCCTCTTCCATTTCAATAATATTGTCCTCAAGTACATCACCGTTTTACAGACCCTCTATGTACTCCTTCCACCTTTCTGCTTTCCCTTCTTTGCTTAGAACTGGGTTTCCATCTGAGCTCTTGATGTTCATACAAGTGGTTCTCTTATCTCCAAAGGTCTCTTTAATTTTCCTGTAGGCAGTATCTATCTTACCCCTAGTGAGATAAGCCTCTACATCCTTACATTTGTCCTCTAGCCATCCCTGCTTAGCCATTTTGCATTTCCTGTCGATCTCATTTTTGAGATGTTTGTATTCCTTTTTGCCTGCTTCATTTACTGCATTTTTATATTTTCTCCTTTCATCAATTAAATTCAATATTTCTTCTGTTACCCAAGGATTTCTACTAGCCTCGTCTTTTTACCTACTTGATCCTCTGCTGCCTTCACTACTTCATCCCTCAGAGCTACCCATTCTTCTTCTACTGTATTTCTTTCCCCCATTCCTCTCAATTGTTCCCTTATGCTCTCCCTGAAACTCTGTACAACCACTGGTTCTTTCAGTTTGTCCAGGTCCCATCTCCTTAAATTGCCACCTTTTTGCAGTTTATTCAGTTTTAATCTACAGGTCATAACCAATAGATTGTGGTCAGGATCCACATCTGCCCCTCGAAATGTCTTACAATTTAAAACCGTGTTCCTAAATCTCTGTCTTATCATTATATAATCTATCTGATACCTTCTAGTATCTCCAGGGTTCTTCCATGTATACAACTTTCTTTCACGGTTCTTAAACCAAGTGTTGGCTATGACTAAGTTGTGCTCTGTGCAAAATTCTACGAGGCGGCTTCCTCTTTCATTTCTTAGCCCCAATCCATATTCACCTACTACGTTTCCTTCTCTCCCTTTTCCTGTACTCGAATTCCCGTCGCCCATGACTATTAAATTTTCGTCTCCCTTCACTATCTGAATAATTTCTTTTATTTCATCATACATTTCTTCAATTTCTTCGTCATCTGCAGAGCTAGTTGGCATATAAACTTGCACTACTGTAGTAGGCGTAGGCTTTGTATCTATCTTGGCCACAATAATGCATTCACTATGCTGTTTGTAGTAGCTTACCCTCATTCCTATTTTCCTATTCGTTATGAAACCTACTCCTGCATTACCCCTATTTGATTTTGTGTTTATAACCCTGTATTCACCTGACCAAAAGTCTTGTTCCTCCTGCCACCGAACTTCACTAATTCCCACTATATCTAACTTTAACCTATCCATTTCCCTTTTTAAATTTTCTAACCTACCTGCCCGATTAAGGGATCTGACATTCCACGCTCCGATCCGTAGAACGCCAGTTTTCTTTCTCCTGATAACGACATCCTCTTGAGTAGAGATCCGAATGGGGGACTATTTTACCTCCGGAATATTTTACCCAAGAGGACGCCATCATCATTTAATCATACAGTAAAGCTGCATGCCCTCGGGAAAAATTACGGCCGTAGTTTCCCCTTGCTTTCAGCCGTTCGCAGTACCAGCACAGCAAGGCCGTTTTGGTTATTGTTACAAGGCCAGATCAGTCAATCATCCAGACTGTTGCCCTTGCAACTACTGAAAAGGCTGCTGCCCCTCTTCAGGAACCACACGTTTGTCTGGCCTCTCAACAGATACCCCTCCGTTGTGGTTGTACCTACGGTACGGCTATCTGTATCGCTGAGGCACGCAAGCCTCCCCACCAACGGCAAGGTCCATGGTTCATGGAGGGGGGGGGGGGGGGGGGGGGGGGAAGAACACATAAGAAATTTAAAATATGAATATAGCCATATAGCCATTCTACCTTCGTTGAACACCTTATAAAACATGGACATCAACCATCCAACATGGAATGTGACATGACAGTTATCAGTGTGAATATCCACAACAGAAAGCTCCTGACATTGCAAGAAAACTATCACATACAATGAGCCATTGCAATGGAAGAGAAGGAATTCAACGACCAAATCCAATTAAACCATAACTCACTGATCATACTAGCCACCAAAACAATAACAAAACGAAATTTAATCATGATAAATAATTAATGAATATCCTTCCCCTCACCTCCCCCTCCCCCCCCCCCTCCACACACACACATACTCGAACATAATACGTGTTCCAAAATTCTACAACTGATAGACGGTAGAGATATAGGTCTATAGTTTTGCACATCTGTTCGACGTCCTTTCTTGAAAACGGGGATGACCTGTTCCCTTTTCCAATCCTTTGGAACGCTACGCTCTTCTAGAGACTTACGGTACACCGCTGCAAGAAAGGGGGGGGGGGGGGGGTTTCCTTCGCGTACTCTGTGTAAAATCGAACTGGTATCCCATCAGGTCCAGCGGCCTTTCCTCTTTTGAGCGATTTTAATTGTTTCTCTATCCCCCTGTCATCTATTTCGATATCTACCATTTTGTCATCTGTGCGTCAATCTAGAAAAGGAACTACAGTGCAGTCTTCCTCTGTGAAACACCTTTGGAAAAAGACATTTAGTATTTCGGCCTTTAGTCTGTCATTCTCTGTTTCAGTACCATTTTGGTCACAGAGTGTCTGGACATTTTGTTTTGATCCACCTATCGCTTTGACATAAGACCAAAATTTCTTAGGATTTTCTGCCAAGTCAGTACACAGAACTTTTCTTTCGATACAGTTTATCTGAAACACTCTGTATAGTAAACACGTGTTATATGGAAATGAGTCGTTATTTTGGGACACTCCGTATTTGATACATGTTAGTAAGTGAAGACTGCGGCGGTTGCAGGAGCAGGCGGCCACGGAGCGGCCGTGCGCGCCGGCGGCTGCGGCCGTGCCCGCCGAGTGGCGGTCCGAGGTGCTGGAGGCGCTGGAGTCTCAGCGGTCGTCGCTGGAGGAGACGCGGCGGCTGGCGGGCGCGGCGGCAGAGGGCGCTCGCGAGGCGCGGCACGCCGTCCACCGCGAGCTGGAGAAGACCGCCAACGCGACGCTGGAGCGCCTGGAGGACGTGCGCCGCGAGCTCGCCGCCGTCACCTACAAGACCGCCGGCGTGCTGGAGGGCAAGCTGGCCGATGTGCGCGCCGCCGCCGCACAGGACCACGAGGAGGTCGGTGCTGCCGCCACGCACTCCCGCTCTACTAGCTTTTGTTCTGTGGTCAGAGGGGCGATGATCGTGGCAAAACGAAAGTTGAAACGTCCCTTTAGAAAATTTTGTAATTTTTTGTAATTTTTGCTGACAAACCTCTTACGTTATTTGATTTTCAAATAGCTGAGCAAAACTGAACGTACTCAGACATTTCTCTCTTTACTTATTCTGATCATCACTAAACTGACACAATATTTTTAGCCCAACGCAGTCTGACTTTCAATAATCCCTACAAAAGAATTGCCCTGACTAACTATTTGGGGAGCAAAATAACTGATGGTGGTCGAAGTAGAGAGAATATAAAATGTAGACTGACAATGGCAAGGAAAGCGTTTCTGAAGAAGAGAAATTTGTTAACATCGAGTATAGATTTAAATGTCAGGACGTCGTTTCTGAAATATTTGTATGGAGTGTAGCCATGTATGGAAGTGAAACTTGGACGATAAATAGTTTGGACAAGAAGAGAATAGAAGCTTTCGAAATGTGGTGCTACAGAAGAATGCTGAAGATTAGATGGGTAGATCACATAACTAATGAGGAGCTATTGAATACAATTGTGGAGAAGAGCAGTTTGTGGCACAACTTGACAAGGAGAAGGGACCGGTTGGTAGGACATGTTCTGAGGCGTCAAGGGATCACCAATTTAGTATTGGAGGGCAGCGTGGAAGGTAAAAATAGTAGAAGGAGGCTAAGAGATGAATAAACTAAGCAGATTCAGAAGGATGTAGGCTGCAGTAGGTACTGGGAGGTGAAGAAGCTTGCACAGGATAGCGTAGCGTGGAGAGCTGCATCAAACCAGTCTCAGGACTGAAGACCACATCAACAATAACCTATACCATTCATGAATCACTTACCTCACAAAAATCTTCGTTACTCGAACTACCTCAATATAGCGAGCGCCAATACTGCCAGCTAAATAAAAGATTCTAAATACTGAAGGCACTAACTACTGACAGGCATATAGTTAGCAAATGAAAGATTTTGATAGAGAACAAACAATGTATTTACCTTAATAGTGTTCAAAAGTCACAATATATATGTAAAATTTGTGACATCCAGTTTGGCAAATTTCCTTTTTCTGACGGACACATGTCCAGATTGTCTGCTCATATTAACATCTCAAAACTCTAGCTTCTCTCTTCCCACATCCACCACTGCTGGCGGCTCACCTCCAACTGTGCAACGCTATGCGCTGTTCACATCCAACTGCCCAACACTACAATAGCAAATATTTCAACAACGCCAGCCAGCCACAGACTGCACACAACACAGTCAGTGATTTTCATACAGAGCGCTACGTGGCGTTACCAACATAAAAACCTAAACAGCCTACTTACAAAGTGCCCAACACGAGTAGTGGAACCCTCATTACCAGCCTGGTAAATGGACAAATGTTGATCAGACTGTAGTTCGGCGCCACGTGCTAACTGCTGCGAATTCTCCTAGCGCGGTGATAGAACCAGATTGTTATGATTAAAGTGCAGCTACTCACAGAGTCCTAGTGTTGACTGTAAATATCGTACAGCAGCGAAACTTGGTAGATATTCTAATGCGTTAATGTGGAACCGACTGGGGCTGAACAAAAATTAGTTCCAGTTTTGTCCACTATGTCAAATCTGGCACTGTGAATTCAAACAAGGCATATACAAATGTTTCCATATGTAATAGATAGGGACGGGACGTGCACAGAAAAGGTTAAACAAATGAGAAAGGCATTATGTTGATTTTATTATCAACCACCGGTTGTTCAGTATGAGCACTAGAGACATTGACAAGTTGCTGCATCCGTACGTAAAACGACGCGATCAACAGTTGCTCACAGCAGTTCCGGTGCAATCTGAACAACTGGCCTTCAGGTAAGATAGAAACCGAACAAACTTCGGTTACACGATAAATCAGTCTAATCTAAAAGCCGTAAATTCAACTACATACCTAGGTGTTACAATAACGAACAACTTAAATTGGAAGGAACACACAGAAAATGTTGTGGCGAAGGCTAACCAAAGACTGCGTTTTATTGGCAGGACACTTAGAAAATGTAACAGACCTACTGAAGAGACTGCCTACAATACGCTTGTCCGTCCTCTTTTAGAATACTGCTGCGAGGTGTGGGATCTTTACCAGACAGGACTGACGGGGTATGCCACACGTTTTGATACAGACTCACTCGTCAAAACCTATATGGCACATCCCGGTGATCTAGAATCATGAAATTTTGAATTACAAGTAAAGGTAAAAAATACAAAAAATTGTTAAATTTTAATTATATCACATTAAAATATCTTTTTACCATTACAACTTATACTGCATTCATCATCTGTCAAATGCATAACAGAAAAACACTACTTCATTCAAACATCAGCTGTTAGTTGTAGTCATGTTTTAGTAAGTAAATAAAATGCTTTATCAAATTTTCTGGCTAGTCTCAGGATCTATTGTACATATTTCGATACGATCTTGAAGTTCCCGGGACTAATATCTTGTCACTACCTATTCCGACAGGCAAAAGTCGTCGAGATTCTTGATTCCCGGGTTGGAAGAACTTCTGTATACATGATTAAGTTTTTATGGAACCGTCAGTTCCTGAGTCCTAAACACCTTTTTTTTTCTTAAGCAATGCTACAAGATCCTATCGACCACGATTCGGGATTTACATGCAGTGATCTCCAGAAAGACACTGACAGTCTTCGATGTCAAAGGTGTCCTTGCTCTGTGTAGATGTCCTTAATTTATCTTGTCCGGCTCTAGTGTGAGTACTTTATGAAGGTGCACCGGGCGACGCAGTAGCAGTTACTGCTGCCTCGGTGACAGCAGTTGCTCTGAACAGCGTGCTACTGTGCAGGTGGTGCGCGCCGTGTCCGAAGGCAACCAGGCGGCTGAGACGCTCTTCTCGGGCGTGACAGCCAGCTACGAGCAGCTGCGATCCGAAGTGCAGGCACTCGCCAAGGTGGAGAGGGTGCTCATACAGACGGCAGACAACGTGCTCGACACCAAGCGCCGCATCGAGTACGGAGTCCATCAGATCCTGCTGCAGGTGGGTGCTCCGCTCGCAGACCTGTCCCCCCCCCCCCCCCCTTACCTTACGTTACCTTACCTTTACTCATACGTTTAACCTAACATGATCTCACCTGGAATCTTTATTCTGAAGCTTTACCTTGAAGCTTTACTTGAACCACACCTTACCTCACCTTAACCTCCACCTAACCTCTGTTTTTTCAACACTTCGTTTGTTGCATGTCACACAAAATACGCTACCGATATTGGAGTGCCTGTGTTATTCCGAATTGCGATGCAAAATTTCTTCGGACATGCGCACTGCGGCGACTACAGCCGTTATGAAATACAATGAATGTATTCGCAGTTGCAAATAAGGACAACCATCATCTGTATAACGCATTGAGGACGATGAAAATTTGTGCCAGTCCGGACTCGAACCCCTTTTATCGAGAATTGTCGCCTCACCTTTTGGTTATCGAAGCACGACGCATGGCCGTGAGCCTCGCCCGGACAATCAACTGGTAACGCGACCGCTCTCGATAAGCGGGAAATCCGGGTTCGAGTCCGATCTGGCACAAGTTTTCATCGTCCTCAATCTGTTATACAGCTGGCGGTTGTCCATATACGCAACTGCGAATACATTTCTTGTAAAATATTCTAAGTGCTCGTACAGTTCTACAAAGATGACCCAAATTATTGTAATGTTCCCTTTACTTCACGTCTATGGTCACAAATTTCGTGTCATCAGCCTACCGGTTTCAGTTTATAATGACCATCTTCAGATCTGCAGAAAAACTTGGGAAAAACACAAATACACTAGCAGTTTGTCTACAGCTTAAAACAATAAAATTGACCACAATGAGAAGTATTATTGATATATATGTGCATGTGTGCGCTTTAAATATGAATAGGCATACCTGTTTTATAAAAACATTTCCTAACACGCTGGAACCGTAGTGTCATCGTCAAATGCTAAACACAACATCAGCGCCAGCATCGTCAAATATATTTATAAATAATAGTATATACAATAGCCATCTTGTCAGCAGCACTACTGTTCGAAACAAACTGCCGTACAGTAGCCACAAAATGTTTGTGTTGCAAGTTCGCCAGATGTCGTTAGCGTAGGCGCACACTCATTCTTGAATGATTAATTGTCCAGTAGTTGTGACCATAGACGTCAGGTAAAGGAAATGTGTTCTATATTCGGATCAATGTTTAATTCGCGACCATTTTGCAGCTTGTGAAAATATTGTAACGTTTATGCTGGGCTGAAAGGTGCTCAAAGTTGCTGAAAATGTGTTCAGTCGGTTTGAAAGGCCTAAAGGCGTTAAGTTAAGAGACGTCCATTAATTACGTTAGCTCAAAATGGGGGTAGAGGAGGGGAGATGTGCCCTGCAAAATCTCACCAAACTTCATTTAAAGGTGGGGCACGGCGGGGATGGGGGGCAGCAATGATCATCTCGCCTCAACTTTTTCATTCAGAGAATTTACATTACTAAAATGGTTAAAATTTTGTTTCATAAAATTAATCCCAAGCGTAGAAAATATTAAAGCGCCCTCAATCTTTATGGCCACTCTGTACTGAATTCAGTGCCTTACACATGTGCATCCCCCGGATACCCCGATTTGAAACAAGTGCGTACAAGTGGCAGATTTAATTCGAGGAGTTCTCTGCCGTGCCAGTCGAAAACACTATGTCCCAGTCAGTAAGTCAGTCGTGATATTCTTATAACACATATAAAGACGATATCATTTCATTCAACATGAATTTGTATCAAAACTTTTACAACGCGTACTTTAAACGGCAAGCCGACAAGTTGAATAACATCTGTTGGCAGCAAGTTAATTGTTTGTGGTAGGAAGGTAAGCTGAAGCTCATTGACAAGAATTCTCTTACTGGTCGTCTAAATTAGGAAACTGAAAAGTCACACACACCGATCAAAGGAAGGTACAAACAAGGCTGCCATTCATCTGCAAAGTAAGTGAAGGTCCAGTGACATTTGATGTATGTATTACGCTAATAAACGGTCAGTTTTTTTGGAGACCATGCAAATGGTTAATACTATTTACACAGAGCCTTTTTTCCACTCTGTCTCTGACTATCTGTCTGTCCGTTCTTGATTGGCACGTTTATAAAAAGTAGTGTTTAACTAAAGTGTTGTAATCAATATTTAAAACAAATAAGAAAATTTCTTTTTTACATATTTTTGACCAACTACTGTGTAATCCTCACGTGAGGTTGGAGCGAGGAGGGATTTGGGGTGGGGGGTGGTGGGGGGGGGGGGGGAGGTCTAAGCTAATCTCACAAAAGGAGAGGCGGGGCCCAAATTTTAAAGAATACTTCTCACGTAATTAATGACTTCACCTTACTTGTACGTTTAGTGAGAGCAGATGCCGAGGCTAAGCCCATGCTGTGAGCCCTACCAGAGGAAATTGTGCTACAACTAAATGCAAAAATAGCATTTTAAAGCAACTCTGGAATTTTTGCGGTGCGAGCCTCTTTTTGGCGCATGCTAGAGTCTCGCATTACCGAGTAAGCGAGCACAAAATGCGAGACGGGTAGAGCACAGCCTAAATGGGTAAGATACCTGCACCAGGTCTCGTGGCTCAAGATAGGAAACATAAACGAAGGCTTGGTAATGTTTGACTACAAAGATGTGGCTACAGACGGTACAGATTCCCTATTCGTAGCGCTTGTATCTGTAATCACGAATTGTGTGGAAACAACTGCGTTAAAACTATATATTTCCGTTGGTTTTAAATTAAAACGGCAAGTCAACTGAGTACTTATCGTACATAAACTGCCCAACATTTTTGGATTTTTAGTCGTGAACAACTCGTTTGAAGAAACCTAGTTGTAAGAAATCCCACACTGACACGGCTCCTTCAGGGCTACCGGCACTAACGAAAAATAGTATTAAAGCAAAATGTGCTGCAATGAGTTATAAAGATATGAGATATTTTAATGCTCTTTCTGGTGAAGGTTTCATAGAACTATGCCAAGAGTTAATAGATCTACAGTAGCGACAAAAAGTATTTCCGACAAAAACATTTTCGCTGCAAGGGTGTGCGCCGTGCGCTTTCTGGCCTAGCCAACCCGTCTTGGCTGACTGTGCAGCGGCAAGCATCCATGCAAACACACATCGGGATTCAGCGTAATGGTGGTAAGTATGACACTGACAGTGCTGCTGTGGTCGGTCGTAAAGTATTTTGACACTGTGGTTTATTGTCGGAAAACAAATGGCTACGCCAGTATTCCGCCGAATACCTTTGGCTTCCATTAACCTTTGTTTTGTTTTTACGAAGTTCGAGATATACCGAAGGTCAAAAAGCATTCAGCAGACCTGAAAATTGAGGTAATTTTCGCCCTACAGCGAAGCAAGTTTTGGTTTGTCCAGACAAATTGTGGAAGTTTGGAATAAGGAGAAACGATTTACAGAAATCAAAGATAATAAACAAAGACTAGGACGGCCCAGCAATGTCACCCTCCGAACTAAGAATCTCATAAGGAGGATGTCAAAGGGTGACCCAAATAAGACTGCTGTTGACATAAACGAAGAGCTGCGTGAGTTCCACAACATTGAAATATGGAACAGTACCGTAAAAAGGATCCTCGGAGAGTCTAATCTTCATAGCCGGTGCCCTATCAAAAAGCCACTGATGTCAGCAATGAAAAGGAAAGCCCGATTTGAGTTTATCAGAGCGCGTAAGGATTGGACACCTCAACTGTGGTCGCGTGTGTTCTAGAGCGATGAAAGTAACTTTAATTTGTTTTCTTTCGATTGGATTCGGTATGTTCGACGAACGGTCAATGCAAGAAACAATGTCTGGTACCAAGTGTCCAAGTGGTGTTGAGAACGGTTACCCTTGACGCTGCACCACAGACAGGAGCGCCTACGATGGTGTACTCAACGACGAACCTGGGTGCATGAATGGCAAAACGTCATTTTTTAGGATGAACCCAGGTTCTGTTTACAGCATCATGATGGTCGGATCCAAGTTTGGCGACATCGCGGTGAACACATATTGGTAGTGTGTATTCGTCATCGCCATACTGGCGTATGACCCAGCATGATAGTATGGGGTGCCATTGGTTTCACGTCTCGGTCACCTCTTGTTCGCAATGACGGCACTTTGAACAGTGGACGTTACATTTCAGATGTGTTACGACCCGTGGCTCTACCCTTCATTCGATCCCTCCGAAACCCTACATGTCAGCAGGATAATGCACGACCGCATGTTGCAGGCCCTGTGCGGGCCTTTCTGGATACAGAAAATGTTCGACTGCTGCCCTGGCCAGCACATTCTCCAGATCTCTCACCAATTGAAAATGTCTAGTCAATGGTGACCGAGCAACTGGCTTGTCACAATACGCCAGTCACTACTCTTGATGAACTATGGGATCGTGTTGAAGCTGCATGGGCAGCTGTACCTGTACGCGCCATCCAAGCTCTGTTTGACTTAATGTCCAGGCGTATCAAGGCCGTTATTACGGCCAGAGATGTTTGTTCTGAGTACTGATTTCTCAAGATCTATGCACCCAAATTGCGTGAAAATGTAATCACATTTCAGTTCTAGTATAATATATTTGTCCAATGAATACCCGTTTATGATATGCATTTCTTCTTGGCGCAGCAATTTTAATGGCCAGTAGTGTATGTAGCATTGTCTGTGGGAGGCCCAAAAACACTAAAAATATTACGTATATTATAAATCATAGTGTGTGTGGTAGCAACGATGATCGGATAAGGCCAAGTGAACCTCGTCAAAGCGCCCACGCACACCAACCGTTCTCTACCTTGACCTTCGTAGGGGCCAACAAAATGAAAAAAGAACCTTTTTCGGAATGGGCGAGCAAATGGCTTCAATGAAAATAAGCCTACCCTGATATTTTCAGCTGGTCTGCACATCGTAGACACATTAAAATTCCCTACTCGTGTCTTAATGTCTTTATCTGTTCTTTTCGAAGTGAATTGTTGCCTGATTTTGGCCCTCGTTTTGTAAACGTCTAAATGCCCCTCAGTCATTGGTTCGTGAAAATAAATAAAGAGGTCACCAATTCCGGCAGAATCACTATCTGTCACACTGCATGCAACAACAAACTACGTTATCTTTAGTTAAATAAGGCTTTAAGCACTGTTAGTTCGGTACACTATCTTTGATTTTGACCGATTGTTCAACAATGATTTAATATTCTCTAATGTCTCTAAGCAATTGTGGAAACTGAGTTATTACTTAACTGATAGGTGGAATTCCCCCGGATACAGTGAGCTCATTGTGTAGTAGCTACCCATCCAATTTACGCTCAAACATTGGGCTCTGTCCTTCAATTATTGGATTATTCGATTCCTCAGTACAAAGCAACTGGAACTGAAAAACAGAGCGTGATTCTCACTGTCTTTCGTAGTCGACCAGGGCCCAACTTAAAACAAGGTTGTCGGTTTAAAGAGTAAGTAGAGTTGGTCCATGATGGTATTTGAATTCGTAGCTTCCGAACTGTCTGCCAACGCTTGTAACCCAAATCATGCACAGAATAACACCTTAGAAATCGTTCAGTCTTCTAGAAACATAAACAATCGGTCTTCCTCTGTTTGCTTTTTTGTTTAAAATGGTCCCTATTCTTTCAGCCAGAGCACCAGTCTGGGTGGGATATAAATGTCGAATTAAAACCAGTAAATTTCAGAACAGGTGTTGTCATTAACGCCTGCTTTAACACCGTAAAAGGTTCTTCTCTCGAAGGACACCGTTCAAACGTTCATCGTTTTCCGTACAATTCGTTCTTTGGTGGAGCCTTATCTGCAAAACTCGGAATAAATTAACGAAATAAATTGGCCGTAGCAGTAACCTAGGAACCGCCTTCCTATCCTTAGGGATCGGGGACTCACAAATTGCTTTAACACGATTTGGATCAACTGTTATGCCCCCAGTACCGGCTATTTTCTCTAAGAGGCACCGTCAGACGTAACCTTGCGTGGATTCACAATTAATCTGGCTCTCCTCAGTCTCTAAAAGACTAACACAAACGGTGGAAATGCTCACCCTTAGACTGACTACAAACCACTAAATTGTCTGTCTAGTGATAAACAAACTGGAACTTAAAGTCGGAAAATGTGCTGTCCATCAATTGAGAAAGTACGGAGGCGCCCGTAGAGAGTTCCAGTTTTGGCAAACTCTATAATCGATTCTGATATTTCAGGAAAGAGGATATAATTGTATGTCTGATTCAGATCCGGTGTGGTATATATCCTTGTACCACGGAACCAACCGAAGCACGAATGTAGGTCCGGTAGAGACACTGACGAGGAGAAGACGGCATGTGACGTAACCCGAATTCCCAGAAACTTCTCTCGATGGAAGAGGAGCCAAAATAAGGAGACATGTGTCTCAGCTTATCCGTAGATACTCAACCGTTTCTACGAAAACGACCGTCGTAGATTTTCGACGCTATTTAGATGGCTCTTAGTGCGCCACAAGTTCAGCCCAGCTGGTGACATGGTGGCTAATGTTGCGACCTCTCACTTTCGCGTCCCATACACGAAGCCCGATGTTTTTATTTATTTTATTTTATTTTTTTCATTTAGCTACCTACGTCCGTAGAAGGTTACTATACGGAAGTTCCTTATCATGTTAGCGGATGCAAGGGCGTTATACACTCCTGGAAATTGAAATAAGAACACCGTGAATTCATTGTCCCAGGAAAGGGAAACTTTATTGACACATTCCTGGGGTCAGATACATCACATGACCACACTGACAGAACCACAGGCACATAGACACAGGCAACAGAGCATCCACAATGTCGGCACTAGTACAGTGTATATCCACCTTTCGCAGCAATGCAGGCTGCTATTCTCCCATGGAGACGATCGTAGAGATGCTGGATGTAGTCATGTGGAACGGCTTGCCATGCCATTTCCACCTGGCGCCTCAGTTGGACCAGCGTTCGTGCTGGACGTGCAGACCGCGTGAGACGACGCTTCATCCAGTACCAAACATGCTCAATGGGGGACAGATCCGAAGATTTTGCTGGCCAGGGTAGTTCACTTACACCTTCTAGAGCACGTTGGGTGGCACGGGATACATGCGGATGTGCATTGTCCTGTTGGAACAGCAAGTTCCCTTGCCGGTCTAGGAATGGTAGAACGATGGGTTCGATGACGGTTTGGATGTACCGTGCACTATTCAGTGTCCCCTCGACGATCACCAGAGGTGTACGGCCAGTGTAGGAGATCGCTCCCCACACCATGATGCCGGGTGTTGGCCCTGTGTGCCTCGGTCGTATGCAGTCCTGATTGTGGCGCTCACCTGCACGGCGCCAAACACGCATACGACCATCATTGGCACCAAGGCAGAAGCGACTCTCATCGCTGAAGACGACACGTCTCCATTCGTCCCTCCATTCACGCCTGTCGCGACACCACTGCAGGCGGGCTGCACGATGTTGGGGCGTGAGCGGAAGACGGCCTAACGGTGTGCGGGACCGTAGCCCAGCTTCATGGAGACGGTTGCGAATGGTCCTCGCCGATACCCCAGGAGCAACAGTGTCCCTAATTTGCTGGGAAGTGGCGGTGCGGTCCCCTACGGCACAGCGTAGAATCCTACGGTCTTGGCATGCATCCGTGCGTCGCTGCGGTCCGGTCCCAGGTCGACGGGCACGTGCACCTTCCGCCGACCACTGGCGACAACATCGATGTACTGTGGAGACCTCACGCCCCACGTGTTGAGCAATTCGGCGGTACGTCCACCCGGCCTCCCGCATGCCCACTATACGCCCTCGCTCAAAGTCCGTCAACTGCACATACGGTTCACGTCCGTACTGTCGCGGCTTGCTACCAGTGTTAAAGACTGCGATGGAGCTCCGTATGCCACGGCAAACTGGCTGACACTGACGGCGGCGGTGCACAAATGCTGCGCAGCTAGCGCCATTCGACGGCCAACACCGCGGTTCCTGGTGTGTCCGCTGTGCCATGCGTGTGATCATTGCTTGTACAGCCCTCTCGCAGTGTCCGGAGCAAGTATGGTGGGTCTGACACACCGATGTCAATGTGTTCTTTTTTCCATTTCCAGGAGTGTATTAACTGTAAAACCACAACTGGCTTCGACAATAAATGTGCCGCCCGCGGTGGTCTCGCGGTTAAGGCGCTCAGTCCGGAACCGCGTGACTGCTACGGTCGCAGGTTCGAATCCTGCCTCGGGCATGGATGTGTGTGATGTCCTTAGGTTAGTTAGGTTTAAGTAGTTCTAAGTTCTAGGGGACTGATGACCTTAGAAGTTAAGTCCCATAGTGCTCAGAGCCATTTGAACTATTTTTGACAATAAATGTCATACAATTATTATACACTAAATGTGTGTATGGTATCATGTGTTAGAAAATTTAAAAATTCTCATATTCTTGTATTTCATTCTTATTTCAATCCCTGATTCTTAAATTTTCTTCTTGAGTTTATTCGTCAGGAAGATTTATTGCTTTCCCTTGGATGATATCGATTGTAGTAACACTCGAACCATACAAATTGTGAACACGACAAGCACCGCGCGGTGGCAGGTTTTCCACAGCGACGTTTCTTGGGATGATTCTCACTTGAGAAAGAAACTTCGTTAACTTTGCCAAAGGTTTCTCGCGTTGGCAATAATTTTGCGGTTCACCACGCATAAAGTATCACCTTTCCGAAAACGGACGCTTGCTACTGTTTATGAATCAACTTAACTACAGAAATATCACTGAAATCAATTTCAAATATTTTTTCGTTCCTTTATTTTTACTTCTTCTTCTCTTTTTTTTAATTTATTCGCCAGAGATAGAATTAGACGAATAAGGACAACGATAGTTCAGTGTATACCGGAAAACATTCGCGTACTAATCTTCTATGAATATGAGTAGATAAATGAAAAACAAAAATAAAAATAATATTCTGGTTTCGAACACGGAGCGCGAAGCTGTGAAGCCGCAACGCAAGCCACGGCGCCACCGCTTCTATTGAACTGATTCCTCGTTAAAAGGCACGTAAATTACCTGGAAAACTTAGACTGTCTTTTTCTCAGAAACGGCTGAATACCTATGGATAAGCCACTGAGCGAAGTTTCCGATAAATCGGGTTATGGCACTTGCCGTGCTCTGCTCGTGAGCATAAAATAGCTTACATTTTCCCCATTTCGCTTTGGTGTCAGGAATATGCATGAGACATACAGTGTTTCTGAAGGATGAATGATCCCTTGCAGTAGTATGCTGTCTGTCAAGTGTTCTAATGCCTTCATTCTGGAATGGGCTAACTTATATGGTTGTCTTTTAACTAGGATATTATCAGTCAGTTCAGTATTGTATTCCATTATTATAGTAATCCCTAACTTGGGGGTGGGGGTTAACAAATGGTTCAAATGGCTCTGAGCACTATGGGACTTAACATCTGAGGTCATTAGTCCCCTAGAACTTAGAACTACTTAAACCAGACTAACCTAAGAACATCACACACATCCATGCCCGAGGCAGGATTCGAACATGCGATCGTAGCGTTGTTCCGGACTGAAGCGCCTAGAACCGCTCGGCCACCGCGGCTGGCGGGGGATGGGGGTTAACAATTTCGATTTTTTATACCGATTGAGTTCCTATATTTAGGTGCCCCAATTGTTCTTCTAATACATTTTCTTCTTCCTTACGTTAGAACTGCTTGTTTACTACTTGCAATAATCGCTGCACCCCAACATTTGTGGTTATAAAACAAAAACTCTTTTGTGGCTTAAATTTAAAGGGAAATTTACTTACTATCACTCCAGTTGGTAACTAGATTGGCTCTGGATATAAAATTTGACCGCGAAGTACCGTTAGTTGTCATATTATTATGCCACAAATGTTAACTTCTCATATAAATACTTCTATTCTAACCTTTACCAAAACCACCCCTTTTACCCCCATATTAGATTGATTTGCCACTTTATACTGCACTGCTTCTTGTCTCAACTTATCCCAATTACAATCAGTTTGAATCAAGTAGTGCACAAACTGGATCGTTATTAACACTATAATGAACAAAAGGTAAATTCTGTAGCTCACCTGTCCTCACAGCGAAACTGCCTTTCTTTCATTCTGCTTTCTTTGCAGTAATTCTCAAAACTCCAGACCCAATTCCTTCTGCAGGCAGTTATTAGTTATATTCTGTATCACGACAATCCGTTACTTTTTTCTTACGTTTCTTCTGAGTATGGGGGTCAATCCCCAACTTCTTGTTGAGAGGCTCTCTTTACTGATGATATGTATTACAGCAAAAAAACACTTCCCGTTCAGACTTCTTCCATTTCCTTTAACTCGATGACCATTTCCTCTCCCCCCCCCCTCCTCCTCATTGCTTGAATATTTTGCACTAAGTCATATAACTGCACAACGAGTTAGGAAATTTACAAAAAATAGTTCTTTGTCTATCTATGAGCCTTGAAAGATTAACAATGTATTATACAGTTTGTTTTTCAGGATATGGTAAACACAACAGGAATGCACTTTCTCTGAATCCCTACACGTATTTAGTAGTTGACTCATGAGAACCTTATTCTCTCCCATATTCCTTGCAAACGAGTTCCTGCAATACCTGAGTGGAGCAATTCGACGTATTTCAGCCCTAAAATGATTTACTATATTCCCTTCTTGTACTGCCACTAAAACACTTTTCAATAAATCTTCTTCTTCTTCTTCCTCTTGCCTTTGGCCGCTTAGGACGACAGGTAGACCATTCAAGAATTGCAGTTTTATCTTCTCCTCCCAGAACATCTTTATCTTTTCTCTTCTTCTCTTCCACTCTCCTTCCGACGTCTTCAGTAACTTCTTCAGTTATCTTCTCCATTGGTAACTAGCTGTCCTCTGTTGTCGATTGCTGGTTTATCGGTAGGTATGTACTTGCTTCTCCACTTCTCCTTTCCTTGCACCTTCATCCTCAGTTTCGCCCAGTTCTTCAACAACCCGCTTAGTTCCTGTCTTTCCTCTTGTCCTGTCTGTTGTTTCCCATATTCTTTCTGTCATTCTATTCACATTCATCCCGATGTTATGTCTAGCAATCCTTGCCCTTTTCCCTCCGATTCTCCTGATACTGTCCTCAAGCTCCGGTATAATTCTTCCCTAGGTTTTTGCATCCGTCCCTCACCATCTCTATCAAGACCTAGTATTTCCCTCTTCTTCCTCAAGTTGTTCTGCACTACTTCTTCCTAGTGTAGTCACCTCATGCTGCATATGGTACTGTATGTATCACAGTTGCCTTTTAATGTCTGATCCTTGCATCTGTTAATATTTTCTTTTTATTGAATATGCCTCTGGTCATGCACAATACGGACATCATGTTCGTTGTCCTGTATTAGTTACTTATAGCTTCGTATGTTGAAATGTGTGTGAATTCCTAAGGGACCAAACTGCTGAGGTCATCGGTCCCTAGACGTACACACTACTTAAACTAACTTACGCTAAGAACAACACACACACATCCATGCTCGAGGGAGGACTCGAACCGCAGGAGGGAGGAACCACGCAATCCGTGACATGGCGCGGTGGCTCCACGGCCCTCGTAGCTCCCGGTTCTTCCTGTTATACATGTTGTCCCAAATGTTTAAATTCGTCTTCTGTGTTTTCCTATTTCAAGTGGTATACAATGTCTTTGTCTTGTTCTAGGTGAGCCTTTCCCAGGTTGTCGAGTTATATCTTCGCGAATTCTTCTGTCTCAGTTGCTTCTGGTGTGTCATCCACAAAGACTAAGCATCTTTTTGTCCCTCGTGTATTCCAATGCACTACCTGTTCACTCTGTCCAGTGCTATGAACAAAATTGGTGACAGTCCATTTCCCTGTTTGATACCTGTCGTCATCTCAGACTCTTCCGATTACGCTTCTCTGAATCTAACCCTTGCCTTTGCGTCTGTTAGAATTCCCGCTGTCAATTCTCATATAGCGCTATCTAGTTCTGTGGTCTTCAGAATTCTTCGAAAAGTCTTTATGTGAGTGAACTCATAATCCTTCGCAAAGTTCACTACTGTCTTTTGGTTTTTAAGGCTCTACGTTCTATCAGTTGTTTAAGGGTAAACACACCCTAAGACAAAAAAGAAAAGCGCAGCACCATGAAGGAATTGCCCGAACACGGCGGAAACTGATAGATACGATGCAAATGTGGAGACAAACAAATGATTACAATTTCAGTTTTATTCAAAAGGAAGAGCTTCACAAATTGTGTAACTCAATAACACATTGGTCCACCTCTGGCTCTTATGCAAGCAGTGATTCGGGTTGGCGTTTGTTTATAGAGTTGTTCGATATATTGCTGAGAGGTATCACGCCATATTCTGTCGAATTGTCGCGATACACCGTTAAAACCCGAGCTGATTCGAGGACCGTGCCTGTAAGGCTCCAAACGGTCTCAGGTGGGGAGATATCTGGAAACCTTGTTGGCTAAGGTAGGGCTTGTCAAGCACGAAGAAAGGGAGTAAAAACCTATGCTTGTCCAGGTGTGCATTGTGTTGGTGAAATTTGAGCGGTACCCCAGATCATCACTCCTGGATTTGGGGCCCTATGGTGGACAATAATCAGTTTTGTATCCCACCACTGTCCATGGCGTTTCCAGACAAGTCTTCGACCTGTAATCTCACTGACTGGAGCAGAACTGCCTACAGTGATAAGTCCCGCTTCGAACTGAGCCCAGACGACCAATGAAAACGTGTCTGGAGACGCCCTGAGACGTGGAGAGATACTAACCTTACTGTTGCCTGCCACAAGCGGAAACTTTTGGTATCAGTTTTCTGGAAAGTGCTACTCCGTGTCAATTGTGATGACAAAATCTATTTTAATAAGGTTTCAGACTGTTATTTCTTTTGTCATTGTGTTTCACAATGTCAAAAAAAGGTATTGTGATAACTTACTTCCACCAAAACAAAAGAAACACATAACGTAAAATTGGATTTGGACACGCATAGTGAAATTTCGAAACGGTGCTCTTAGTCACTGCACTACCAACACAGCTGATTTCACGACGTGCGAGTAGCCTGATGAGGTCGCGTGGAAACTTTGACCATCAGTTTCTCGGAAACTGTTGCCTGTTGGTACCTAAGGCAAAGTGGTTGTCCTTTTATTTTCATCCTATCCCCCTGCCAAGTTTTCACTATGTCAGGAAGCAACCTGAGGCGGCTTCCACTTTTCAGCTTGGGATTGTGCTTTCTAATCAAGAGGGTGAGATAAACATACTGGAGAGCACACATGATTCATACACGTTTCATCCAGACATATCGGACCAAAAGACCCCTTCAGATAATGCTGCAATCGGTATATAATGTCATCAAGTGCTGTCTTTCAGATCTTCTCAAAATTCGCAATAAATAAATTATATTTCTAATCTCTTCATACCTACATATTTGATGATAAACTGCTTATAATATTGAGAACATATGGTCTGTTGTTACCTTCATGCTCTTCAGGAGAAGCAAGCTGTGTCCGTTTTTGCTGCCAAAGTCA
Source organism: Schistocerca gregaria (assembly GCF_023897955.1). Classification (NCBI taxonomy): domain Eukaryota; kingdom Metazoa; phylum Arthropoda; class Insecta; order Orthoptera; family Acrididae; genus Schistocerca; species Schistocerca gregaria. Next base: position 467,335,464 of record NC_064921.1, read on the forward strand.
AGAGTAACGACGTAAAAACAGCGTTAACTTCAAAACACGTGTCACAATAAGCCACTGTTTGCAGTTATGTACCTGACACCTCAGTCTTGTTTCGCTGTTGAGACATCTAAAACCAAACAACTTTCTTTAAGAAATAGCAACAAAATTAGCAATGAGAGTAATGTTGGCAATTTTTGATTTTTGGCATTGACCCAATTGACTTAATGTTTTATCATTCCCTACAGTCTTGAAAGATTGGTGCACCAGGGCGATTTGATTCTGAAGTCTTTCTCTCTATTTTTTAGGTAGGAGATACAGTCAAGATCCATTCCAAAGACCTGAACAACACCTTCAATCGGCGTTTCGATGACATTTCGGCAACAATCTTGGATAACCAGACAGGCGCTTTGGCGAACCTGAGCTCAAAGATCGAGCAGGAGATCAGCCAGGTGTGGCGCCAGATTGGCACCATGTACAACCAGCTGTCCGCCTCCACCACGGCGCTCGATCGGCTGCAGCAGCAGACGGAGCAGTACGTCAACGGCAGCCTCCACACCATGGACAGCATGGAGGGCAAAGTCGGGGAGATCACCAGCCGGATGAGCGTCGTCGACGACAACCTCAACTACCTGCTCAAGCGACTCGCTTTCGTCGGCTCCGAGTTCAACGATGTCAAACAAGGGCTAGGGGAAGCTCTGGAAAACATCAGGTCGAGCTTCCTCGAAGCACAGAACAAGATAAAAGAACTCAGTCCAGGCCCCCATGAAATCCCGGATAGGAATCTGAACCTCGGTCAACAAAATGCCAAGTAACACTGCTACATGATGACTATGACATCAAACATTGAGTCAAGTTTATGTAGTAACCTTGAAGAATGAATGGTGGTTTTTACTGTCGGAAACAAAGTCAGGAAAAATTACCACCTGACACAGAATTAATGGCTCTTTTGAGCTCCTGTGAAGATACCAGCGTTAGTACTCCACTGTAGGGCCACATATATCACTGCAACCTAACTTTAACGTAGTATTTTTGTAAATATTTATGTGACTTGTCTTTATGTAGAGTAACAGGCAAGATTTCTTACAATAATTTTTATTGAACTCACAAACAGTTAACAGGTACAACTTATTATAACCGTAAGTATTCCATTTTTGGTTTGTACTTACAAAATAATTTCGGAGGAGATAAGACTTTTGCTTTTTTGTAGCATGCAACAGCTCCAGTCTCTGTATTCTCTCAGAGATGCCTTAATCTCAGTCAACACTGTGCAGGTGCACTGTAAAGAAGACTTCATTATTCTAACATTCTGCTGTTATATAACATCTGATGTCCTAAATGTGAATGGCTTGTGATTTGTAAAGCCCTGCTCATCTGTAGAACATATTCTGTCCACAATTGTACTTCAAGACTTCATGTACAGTGCAATTTGAGCTGAGATAAATAAACTCCACTGGACATATTTATTTGTAATGATTTATGGAACAAATAAAAACATCTTCCAAAACATGTTAACTAATCCAACAGCTCTACAACAGACCTGTTATAAAATGACAATACAATATATCTTCATAAACGCAGCGTCATCAGATTGACTTTCTTCCAGCAAAAATTGTGACATGTGATTTTTCTTTCAAGTTAGTTGTCCTCAAATATTCAATTAGGCCTTTTGCATTTTTCTTGCCTGTTTTCGTACCTTTATTAACGGAAAGCAAATCCTATAACAGTACTGTTTAAGAAGTTTGTTACTAATTGTCAGAATGGCACACATAACTAACAGTAGCTGACATTGTTGTAGGTGCACTTCTTGCAGTAAAGCGGTGGTCTAGCAGCGCCGGCACGGTAGATCAGCATTTTCCGTCAGGGGACAGGCCACACTCAAATACGTAGAAAACAAGAAACTGGTAATGAGCGTGTCTGGAAACAGGAAGGCTGGGGCATCGAATGCCGGTCGACCCATAGAGTTTTTCAATTTGCTTTTAAACTAGCATTCAACTGTTAGTGATGTAAAGATTCACCAGAAACAACACGAGGTTCGTATTCCACGTTGAACTGAAGTCATCTTTCACCGTTCGGGGCTACCAAGCCACGAGAAATTATTACATTTGATGTGTTCGTAACATAGACTGACTTTGAACTGAACTTTTGAATACATTACAAGGCAGTTTTGTCAAAGAAGTGAGAAATTCTTAGCTTCCAGTTGCAAATACAGTAGATAACGGGAATAAGCAAATGTCTAAGAACAGCTAATGATGAGTAGCACGCAGCGTACTACAAATTGTGGCACTGCAACACTATACCACTTTGCAATCTTATCAACATCTGACTGAATATTCGTGCAAATTTTTTGAGACAGTACTTCATTATAGATAGCTACATCACCAACAAAAAGACTGCGCTTACTATTTATACTGTCTGCGAAGTCATTATTACACAGCACGAACGGCAAGGTCTCAACAGACTTTTCTAGGGTCCACTTGATGTTACTTCTGCACCTGCCGATGATTCTTCACCCAAGATAACATTCTGTGTCCTCCCTACCAAGAAATCCCTAATCAAGTCACAAATTCCGCTTAATACTCCATACGACCGTACTTTTGATAATAAACATCGGCGTGCCACTGAATCAAATGCTTTTCGGAAATTGAGAAACATTGCACCTATTTGACTGCTTTGATCCAGAGCCTACACATCATCATGTGAAAAAAAATGCACATTGGGTTTCATACGATCGAAATCTTCAGAACCCATGCTGACTTGTGTGGAGAAGGTCATTCTGTTCAAAATACCTCGCTATGTTTGTGCCCAGAACTTGTTCTAAGATTCATCAACAAACTGATGTCAAGGATATTGCAAGGTAGTTTTGAAGATCACTCCAGCTACCCTTCTTGTAGACAGGAGTGGTCTGTGCTTTCTTCCAACTACTGGTCACATTTTTTTTTTGAGGCATCTACGATAGTTTATGATTAAAAGAGGGGTTAGCTCAACGACAAATTCGGTAAAGAACCTAATGTCGATTCCGTCGTGTCATGGAGCTTTGTTTAATTTTAGCGATGTCAGCTTCTTCTCGAAACCACCGACACTAATACTTATATCAACCATCGTTGTGGTGGCATTACAATCAAACTGGGGAAATATCCTGGATTTTCATCTATAAAGGAACATTTGAGAACGGAGTTCAGCATTTTTGCTTATGCTTTGCTACCGTCAATTTCAGTACCTGTCTTCTTTGGTAGCACTAACAGCCTTTACACATTACCAGAATTTCTTTGGGTTTTGTGAAAGATCTTTCTATAATAGTCCTTGCTACGGTGGTCACTGAAAGATTCAGCTTTCACCCTCTTGACAGACAAGAGTCTCTATCCTTATGCTTTGTTCCTATTAGGTAGCAGTCTCTGTTTCTTTGGTTCAAATGGCTCTGAGCACTATGGGACTCAAATTCTGTGGTCAACAGTCTCCTAGATCTTAGAACTACTTAAACCTAACTAACCTAAGGACATCACACACATCCATGCCCGAGGCAGGATTCGAACCTGCGACC